>NC_092531.1:15923846-16224807 GCF_037038585.1 Patagioenas fasciata | reverse complement strand
AATGTGCCTTCAGAAGTACTGACTTCCAAAGAGTAAATAGATGCAAATTTCACATGAACTTGTGAGGAATCAAGTATCCTGTGAGAAACCAACCAAACAGCAACTTCTCCAGATGCTACCTGGAGAAGCAGGTAGGGCTTCTACAGAAATAAAACACTCCAGCTCGTTTGCAACAGCCAGAGAAGCGCAGAGCAAGCCAGCGACACCAACCTCAGACAGGTCTGCCCACTCCAGCAGAGGACTAGTAGAAAAGTAACCCCCAAGAGGTGCATCCAAAACACGTAATCCCAACGGAGAAACTGCTGCTACCAGCACCGGCGCCTCCAGCAGCTTTCCACATACTTCAGATTTAAGTCAAAATGAACGTCACAAAAGAGGAGTCTTTTCTGTGAGATGGCACACAGCAACGACATCTGCTCCACACCTTCTCTGCTCTCCTCTGCCAAATCCAACCTGCTTGTGTGGGCAAACTGGGTCACTTTTGTTGCAGGAAGGATGGTTCCCTCAAGGCAGACTGCAGAACACTTCACTGCCTCCAGGGAGCATCTGCAATCATCTAACTGTTACAGCCTTGCCATAAAAATCATGAATTTTAAGCTTGCAGTACCATTTTCTCAAATTCTACCTGGGAAAAAGCAGATTTCACATCTCCTTCACAGAAATTCACAGAAAACTATTTTTATTAGTAAACCAGCAGATTTTGCCCCCTCTTCTATAGGAGGAGAATATTTTCTAATTATGTTTGACAATTGTGCTCCAAATATAATTTCTATTCAAAGCTGAATGTGAGAACACTCTTAAGGCAAAGGACACAGTATTCCCTCGATGCATCACTGTCACTTTGACCAGATGCCTCTCAACACAGGTTTCTTGCCAAAAGCAGAGCAGATTTTGGGCAGTAGAGACCATCTGAAATTTGAAATCTCCAGAATTAGCTACCATACAAAGTCTGAAATGTACAAATATTTCAGGAGAAACATTCCTTAAATCCCACCGGGAAAAGTAAAGGTATTTAATTAGTACTAACTAAACATCAACTTTGACACCTCAACAGTTACACCCTAGTTCAGCTTTTTGTAATGAATATCACCCAATTACTTTAAAAGCTTTGTCTTCTGGATTTCTTACCGCTATGGGTAGTGTTTCATAGCAAAGGTTTAGATCCCAGCTTCCCACAAGAGCACAGAGTGAAGCCAGTGGAAACATTCCTGTTGACTTCATGACGGAGGTGATGAGGACTCTAATCATCAGTGATGCAATTAATGCACCATACTACTGGTTAGAAATTCACACCCTGTTAAAGCATTGAAAACTGCCCATTTTAAAATAAGACATGCTCATATCTTGAACTTTCACTATTAAGGAAGTTCCTCTGTTTATTTGACACCCACGCTCCACATACAAATCATCTGGTCTTTTCATTCAAGACAACACTGTAAATTGCTCTTCCCGTATCAACTCCCAATCTAAGGTTAAAAGACTTATTTATTACTTACTACATTCTAATTCTAATCTCATAAAGAGAAAAGGCAGAAGAAGCTACTGAGAAATGCAGTTCATCTCATCCACTGTGACCAGTTCCCAATGCAACTTTAGGTGGACCCAGGACACTTTCCAGACAATCACCAAGTGAAGTTATAATCTAAAGTATCATGGAAATTTCTGCTTACTGAATTTTTATTCAAAAGCAAACAATGAAGTTTCAAACTTGCTCTCCATATCCTGAAAAATCTGCCTTTGCAATGTTTATAAACTGTGGACAATGCATGAGGTCTTCTATCACTCCAAGCTTTAGCTCTTTTCCGGACTCTTAAGGAGCAGTCCCCGCCGCTTCTGTTGGTTCCCAGTTTAAATTTACTCCTTGCTCTCCAACCAGGCTCCCTCACCTCAGGACCTCCCTAAATATTGTTAAGAGAAGCATTCCTGTTCAATAAAGAGGGAACAAAATGTGTACATCCATAAACCCTGGCTTGTTTGATTCCCAGTCCTTGCATTGTGCTAAACCCCTTAGCTCAAGGCCAGTCTGACCCCATTTTATTATGGATCCGAGCCATATTTAAATTTCATACTAAACCAGAGATATATCCCTGCATATGTGGGGGTCACAACATGCAAAGACCATGCCCTAACGATAAACACACCCCAAGGATCAACATGTAACTTGGGTCGCACCACAACGTTACTTCAGCCTTGGGATCCCACGCTGACTGTGCCCCAGCTCAGCTTGCCTAAGCTGTTGCTCATTTCCTGTGACAACGCAATTTCTAGGATGACACGACTCGTGGTGTCGTGACTGTGGTTTTGATCATTTGTTCGAACTCAGACAGACAAAATACGTTCCCACATCGAAAAAATTGCCTAAGTGTCTGTGTCAACGCAAGTGCTGCTCAGCAGAGGCTGAAACAATGGGAGTCACACCATGTGCTGCTCCTTATGTCTAAGCCACAGCTCGCTGCTCCACACAGCCCCTTTTTGGGGAGAAAATACAGAACAGTTTGCTCAGGAAACATGTTGCACCCAACCCAAGCAGCCAAACCACAGATTGTAAGATGAACTGTAAGTACATTTTTCTGACCCCAGCTATCAGCAGAACTAAGGACTGGTAAATGCAGGGATTAATTCTGATCAAAGCTACTATTACGGTTTTTTTATCTGACATGGCAAAGACTCAGACCTGGCTCAGTAACTAGTGATCCTGCAGATCAGTGTGTTAACAGCTACGTTTCTTGCCCATCCTCCCACATTCAGCCTAGTTAAGCGTGTTTGCTCTCAGGTTATGGGCAGCAACTTGACCCTTTGGCTCCTCCAGTACAGGGCTCTGGTCTCAACACCTTCCTCCTCCTGTGGCCCCACCAGCACCCACTCCCACGAGCTGACATTGCCTTCCTCCTCAAGGCTTCTCTAATAGTTAAAGACTTGCAGATTTTATCTGCAAAGTAATCATACGTTGGATAGTAAAAAAGACATAGGAAAATATTTTTAGCGAAACCTGACACATTCCTTCCCCCCACAGGGACTCCCCATCACCCTTAGTTGTTTAAAGGAAATGTGGTCACAGCGTTCCTGCCGCCAGGCTCCTGCACCTGTACTTGCAGAGACCACCTCCTGCGCGGTCATTGCTGGTAGCCTTACCCAGCTTAAGGTCGTCTCAACTCTGTCCAGAGAGAAATATCAGGTTCTGAATACAACTGATACAGGTACTGAACCGGTCATTTAAAAAACACAGCAACCAAACTGCTCTGACAGATCCCAACCTTATCTCTTCTGTGTAATCTGAATCTACTCGGTTAAACAGGAGGATGCGCATGAATCAGGATGGCAAGGCTCTCCGATACCTTCCCCTTGAGCAGCGCTGAAAGCGAGTACGAGGGTGTGCGACCTGGTTTCTCTCAGCACACAGGGCATGTAGCTCCAACAAACTAGAAGCTACCCCTGACAAGGGAACAAAAGTGCAATTTAAACAAACACATACATAGAAAAATTAGGTAACACTTTCTTAGAATAAACCTTTTAGTTAGGATTGCTCTGATATTGGTGGCTAACAAGTCAATTTTAACACCTCTTAACTGGTTTTGTGCATAGGATATCCTATGTGTACCCTCACCTGAGTAAGTCACAAGCAAACTGGGTGCAAAAATTTTATAATGGCTGGTGCAGCTTTTTATGCAATACAGAAGACTCTGTGCACAAAAAGAGTGCTAAAAAAGCCCAGTATTAGCTAAAAAGTGACAACTACTATAGTTACCAAATGTTGTCATAAGTGAGTTCTTCATTTAAAAAGAAGTTTAAAAAGCATAGCTTGGAGCAAGAGAAGCACAGATCTGGAATGTTTTATCTTCAGTTCCCAGTGTTTATTATTTATTTGTATTACCTTGCTTTGCTATCAACTCTGCAGACTCAGCAGAAGCACAGTCAGCAGTGTTATGCAGACAGTGCTCCCTTTGTAGAGACCCAAATTGGAGATGATTACAAAAAATATTATTTGGTTTTTGTCTGCAGCTTGGGAACCTCCTTTAGTGGAGATGAGCAAAACCTTTTAAAGTTTTGAGAAACAGTCATCTGGTATAATTACACTGAAGAAAATAATAATTTGTGAAGAACTCAACAAGGTAACAGATCTAAAAGACTGATTTCTTGAATACACGACTCAGCTAAATTTGATGTTGAATTAGGGTTAGTTTTGCGTAAGCATTTTTCAAGGTCCCGTCTTTCCAGCAACGGTTGCTACAGGGGAAGCAATGAACCACAGCTTGGCCAGCAGAACTGAGCACGGGAACCAGCACGCTGCTCCTGCACATGGTGCTGCAGATGACCAGCATGAGAGGTTGAAAAACATGCTGCTTTTTTAAAATTTCCAGATAGGTTTAAAAGAGCTTGTCAGTTCAGATCTGCATTACAGAATTCAGATTCTGAGGGAGAGCTGCTTTCAAATTTTTGCTGGACAGCATGCTATCTAGCTTTAATGGAGAACCCAAGCAGTTTCCACAGCTCTTGAGAGTCCTTTGGATTAAACTCCTCCAATTGAAAGTGATGCCAGTTTTCTGTCCATGGTTATCCATCTACCTTCCTTGTGGAAACAGAGACAGATACGGATCCATCATCCAGAGGCACACCGATTCTCTGTGGGTCAGACCGAAATCAAGGCCCAAGTGTCCCAGAGGTTTGGGTGATATGATTGTTTTGGGGTATGTAGGTGACCTAGTACCTCCTTATCCCCCATGCACCAATGCCAGTTGCTCTCACTGCATGTGTTTTATATTGTTCCATAAATATTCTTGCAAATTTTAGGTAACTTCTTACTGCTAGGAATGCTAAAGTATGTCATACTTCTGCTAAAGGATATAAGAGCAGGACACACCCGAGTTTTCACTATTGCAATACTGTGGTATGATTGATACATTGGGCAAAATGTGTATTGCACTGTCACGATGTCTAAAGTCACTTCACACAACCTCCTCCCAAGATTTAAGTGTGCACACTCCACAATCCATCACATTATCTCATTAGCAACCAGAAAGGACTAAATCTGAATAGCACCCAGTCACCTGGACCGAGGCTCCAAATTTAAAAGCAGCACAAAAATGTGTTTTGTATTACACTTCTGCAGCAGCTAGAGTGGGCTTAGACAGATAATACAAACTCCTCTAGACCCCAAATCCTTCTGGCTGCCTTTCACTTAAGCTTTTCCAAGCACTCAGGTATTTAGGTTTCAGTACAGTCTGTTTCCTATAAGCCACCACGTTTGAAACAAAGCCTCCCGAAGGGCATTGCTCTGCCATGGGAGCGGGACAGCGCAGCAGGAGCCCCAGCATCACTGCCCAGCACTGCCAAACGGCATCTCTCACCATCCTCGTGCGTGTGGCTTCATGGCACTTCAAAGTGCCGTGGGGACTGTCCCGAACTGAGAAGTATCATGACTGTGTTCCTGCAGATACTGCCAAAGACCAACCTCTGACATCTCACCATAAACTGCATTCACACTCGTCTCTTGCCACGTTTCCCAGGAAATCTAGTTGCTATGCAAAAAAAAAAAAGGGGGGGGGGGTTAACTGCCTGATATTTCTGTTCCTGAGACAGCAGACAAATCTTCTGGGAGATTGCTTATTCCCATCTTCTCCTTCCTGCAGCTCTTTTAGAACAACTCCCTGCAACTGCAAAACCATTAGCACGTATTGCTGCACTTTACCTGAACCCCAGCACTACCTTAACTCCTTCCTGCACGGCTCTTTTCCTGACTCTTCTCCTTTGATGTGACACCGAAGTTTCTGCTGCTGCACTTCACCGGCCTCCTGGAAGGCAAGCTCTGCTAACCCGGCTGTCAGATGCAATAACCGCTGAAGCTACAAATCTGCCTTCCGAAAACCTGTGGATCTAAAGCTTATTCTCTGCCTCGCAGACTACAAAAGCATGACTGTTTCAAAGAGCCGGCGTCTCTTGAAAATCCAGCAGGCCCGTTTTGCCTTGCAGTGGTCATTTCACTCATGATTGATGTTCAGGAAGTGGATTGCTTCCCTTCTTGTTAGAACCTATCTGGATTCACAGCAGCAAGGATCAGCAAATGCTTTCCGCTTCAGTCCCTTTTAGATGTGTCTGTAAATGGCCTTTGAGCCACAGCAATTTGGAGGTATTCAGCCTCTGAATCCCTAATTCCGCTCAGCGCTCCAGCTAGCGCGGTATCAAGGCTCTGCACACGCTGCCACCCCGGGAATGCCTTGCTAGCAGCTTCCCATTTCACTGGCTGTGCCAGCGATTCAGCTCACCAGGATGCTTTGTCAATGTAGTAATCCCAGCAATTGTCTGCTTGAGTACTTCATGGCAATCAAAAGCCATTTAAGATTTCAGGTTTGTCTTCCTCTTCCCCCCTTGTCACCTTCCCCCAAAGATGTCTTCCTGTCACTATGACATTAGCTTGACTCTTTTACTAATAGAGGGGAGGAGAACGCATCTAGCCCTACCGCAACGTTAAGAGGTCTCTTTATTCGTCCTTTCCGAGAGCCGACATCATCTCTAGAGGTTAAAGCAAAAGAGCAATGCAGTAAAAAGCAACACTCAGATCTCCTTCTGAAGGCTGAAGCAGCCCGATTCCATTAGCTGGATTTGTTAAGTTGCATCTTTAGCCATTCTTTTTGTGTGAGCTGATGTTGCAGATATGGTTCTGTAAAGCCAGCTCTCCCACAGCACAGGACTGTTCAGCAAGCATGGGCAAAGTCAGGGACAAGAATCCTTAAGGCTCCACAACTAATACTTATCTCTGGACAATATCATGATAAATTTCCCTTTCTTGAATTCTTGACACAAAATCTGGTGGATGTCAGACAAACTATCCTGCCATAAAACCTGTTACATGATGTCCCAACAGGACTCCAGCCTTTCTGCATGTTAATGTAAATTACACAGCTCATGAGGTTTGCAATCCAAAATGCTTCAAACCACACAACGAAGAATACACAACCCTGAAGAAACAGATTCTTTCACCTATTTCAAAGCACCAATCACACACCCTCTGTAACTTAATTACAGGTCTACTGCTGAAAGAAGGAATTAAGTTTCCATTAAAACCCTCGCTGGTGGATAATATGTCCAAATTAAGCAATTTTACTGCATTTGATGCTGGTATAAAGAGAACTACCATTTCCCAAAACTGGGGCTGGGCAGGGGAGGAGGAGATGGTCCATCATATGTGGTTTTGCCATCTTATTCTTACTGGCCAATAGGGTCAAGTACTTTTCAACCTGGGCAGGCAGGAGATGGAGAAGGGTTTGTTCTAGTACAAGACTAAAAGGGATGTTGTATTAGAGAAAGATCTGCCCCAGAGTTTCTGGCTGCTCCTCCGATGGCACTAACTGTGCAGTACTCAATCAGAGCTGGGGTATACCCGAGCTGACATTTTAGCTCTTAACTCTTTCGGATTTCCCAAGCAGGCTTCCCACGCAGCCTCCCAGCACTGCCTGCTGGTGCGAATGCCAGAGTAATAAGCATATTTCAGCAGAGAGTTTCTTCAAAGCCACAGGCAAGATGATTATTCTGATAGCACTGAGGCTTTGGACTGAAGTCCCGTTAGTGCACGGTGCTCACAGCAATATCCAGGTACAGTTGGAGATCACACCATGGGCTACACCGAGCAGCATGCAGCGCAAAGCACAAAGATTGTCCCTGCTCCAAAAATAGGCATACTCAGGTAATAAACACATGGCTCAGAGGCCCCGGTTCCTGCACTGGCTTCCCCAGCCCAAAGCTTGGAATGTTTCACCAAAACTGACCTTCCCCCATTCAAGCTGTTTTGCTACCTCGTCCAGCATCACTTACAGCTTCAGTGAGCACAGGCCGGTTTTACTCTTTGTTCCCAGATGCATTTTTCGAGTCTCATTCCTAAGCACATGCTCTCGGCTTGGTGCAACGTTCTTTTTTTTCCTATCTAAGGGGACACAGCAGTGCCCAAACTTTATTATTACCAGGCTGTTGGCTCCCTTCAGAAGCAGCCCAGGACTGCACCAGCGTGACGGGGCCATGCCCGAGGTAGAAGCGCCAAGGGAAGCACCTCAACCACCCCGGTGACTGGCGGTGGGTGCCCCCTCGCTACAGTGGGGCTGCCTGCCAGGTACTGACTCAACCAGACCGTGTGAGAGCATCGACGCGGCTCAATTCGACCCCTCGCGTCTCCGCCGAGCTGTCCAGGCAGCGGAGGAGCGCTCGGGGCACCTCACTGCCCGCACCCCTCACCCCGGCCAGCGCCTCAGCGCTGCCCACCCTGCAGTCGGGCTGGTGCGGGGAGAACCGGGGCTGGGCGTCCTCTGAGGGGCCCCTCTCCGCTCGCTCACACTCGCCTCAGGGAAAGGCGAGCGGTCCCCTGGCCGGCGGGGGGATCCCGGCCGCAAGGGCCCCGCCGCGGTAGACCTCCCGCCCGGGGGCTCCTCCCTCAGCCGCTCCTCAGGGCAAACGGCCGTGCCGACAGCCGAGCCCAGCCGAACCCACCCGAGCAGAACCCAGTGCACCCGATCCCAGCCGAAAGCAGCCGGGCGGCGCTGCGCCCCCCCAGCCCTCTCACCGGTGGGCGGCCACGGCACGGCTCCGCAGGTACTTCTGCGCCGTCATGACCCCCACGAAGAGGAAGCTCTGTGCCGGCGGGCCGGGGCGGCGCGGCGGGGCGGCGGCAGCGGGCGGCGGGCGGCAGCCCTGCGGGCGGGCTCGGCGGGGCCGCGCCGCCGCCGCCAGCTCGGAGGCGCGGGGCAGGACGAGGCGCGAGGCGAGCACGAAGCCCAGCACCAGCCCCAGCAGGACGCTGAGCCAGGCGCGGCGGCCGCGGCCCGCCATGCCCGCCCGGCGCCGCGCCGCGCAGGCCCCGCGCGGCTCCTCACAGCGCCGCCGCCCCGCGCTGCGCCGCGGCCGCCAGCCGCGCCGTGTCGCCCAGCGCCGCCATGGGGAGAAGGGGCAGGGACGGGAAGCGGAGGGAGGGGAGGAGAAGGGAAAGGGGCGCCCGCCTCCCCGGCCCGGCCCCTCGGCACAGGCGCTGTGTGCGGCCCCGCCGCCGGTAGCCCCGCCCGGCCGTGGCGGTGGCGGCGGGGCCGCCGCGGGAGGGGGGAGGGAGGCGGCTCGGCCCGGCCCCCTCCGTTCCCGCCGCGCTGGCGCACCGTGGGGGGAACAGGGACAGGGACCGAGAGCCGGGCTGTGACCCCGGGACGGGGATCGGCTCCTAAAGCACCGCACGGGAGCGGGACCGCGGGACCGCGGGACAGGGCAGCCCGGAGCAGGAGCAGCCCTGACCCAACGCCCCACCCCAGAACCTCGGCCCAGCTGCCCAGACCGAGGGGCTGGGACAGGAACCTGAGAGAGCGTGGGTGCTCAGACCCGGGGATGGAGACTGAGACCCCAGACAGAACCCCAGCCCAGCACCCGGCACTGCGGAGCTGGAACTGGGGCTCCAGCCCAGCCCTTCAGACCAGGATGGGACAGTACTCTGACCTGGGACAGGTACCAGGTGCTCATGTCTGGTGGCAGAGGTTCCAGCACTCATCCCTGCACAGCTCATCCCAGTATGGCTTGTGTGGAGTCTGCACACAATACACTGCAGAAATACACTGAGAAATTCAGGCTAGAGATAAGGAATAAATCTTTCACACTGAGGGTGATGAGAGCCTGGCCCAGGCCCAGGGTGCCCACAGAGGTGTTGGATGCCCCATCCCTGGAGACATCCCAGGCCAGGCTGGACGGGGCTCTGAGCAACCTGAGCTGGGGAAGATGTCCCTGCTCATGGCAGGGGTGGCACTGGGGGAGCTGGGAAGGTCCCTTCCAACTTGCGCTATTCTCTGATTCTATGATCTCCATCTCTGCGTGGTTGGGTCCTTGCTGCCCAAGCCCCAGACCTGCGATGCCTCGGTCCCCGGTGTGTGCAGGGCCGGAGTGCTGGCACGGCCACGAGGAGCAGCCTCCAGCCCGGGTTTCACCTGGCGCTGATGCATTCGTGCAGCTCATGTTCTTGTGCCAGGGTCGGGGAGGGGGAGGAAACAAAAGCACAGGCAGCTCTCTGGGTCTTCCCACCTTGCTAATTAAACCAACCAGAAATAGGTCAACCTATTTTGATCCAGAAGTTATAATGACTGGGAAGCAGGGAAGATGTTAGGTGTACCAGGTGAAGATTTCTTTTTTCTTTGTCTGCACTAACTCTCCATGTCCGTTTCATCTACTGTGTGCTTCTGCTTCAAATACTGCAGCCCCAAACCCTTGACATTTTACAGGAAAAAACCCTCCGGTCTTTACAAAAGAAACCTATCAAGTACAACCCACTGACCTCCTGCTTGTCATTGTGGTTTCTTCCATTTCCTACCCACTTTTGTATGTCCAATTACCAGTCATTCCCATTTTAAAATTTATCTATATTGTGGTGTCATCCACAACAAGCTGAGAAGAAGAAAGTCTTGGTATAACAGCAGCCTGCTCTTGAGCAAGATTTGTTGCAAAAGAGGATGCTGAACCAAATTAATACTGTACATTAATAAGTCAAAGAGAGCCATACATGATAGATTTTGATGATCCTTGTACAGTAAGTGACTGTCACACTTCTGGGAACTAGCAGGTAATGTGACAATCTGCTTATCTAACGAACTAGATGATACGTCTCAAATAAAATGCTTTCATGTCGCTTTTATTGCTCTCGTGATGGTGCAATCCTCATACCAAGGTCAGCACTGATGAACTCTTATGATGTCAGGAGCAATGAACAACACAGGGAAAGTGCCACTACAATTTATGGTACTAAACAAAGATTAAATTAAATAGAAACTAGAGAAGAAATACCAGCAATTAGCAGGAAAGAACAGGAGGTCTCATTTTGCTTGCTCATGGGCAGAACACAGAAGCATTGAGTGAGATGTCTGTTTGTGGGAAGAGGAAGAGAAGAACTAAATGGTGAAAGAGAGAGTGAGGAGAAGACAAGATGGGAGGTGAGGAAAGCCAGGGAAGGACAGGAGCACCATCACTTGGCAAAAGCTGGCTGGAAGGTAAGGAGAGTCACCAAGGCTGAGTGTCTTTGAGAACTGCAGAACACCGAGGAAGGGTTAAAAGTGCAGCACTGGCTGGTTTGCAGTGAATGTTAGTGGTTTCCCAACAGCTTCGTATGAACCACAGGCAGAGAAGGGGTTGATGAAGATCCCCAAAAGGGCTCCTCAAAGTTTGACCCAACATCCCTGGGAGCCCCATGATTGCTCTGACAAAGCCAGCACAAAGTTGCCTTTCTGGGACCTTCGTCTGGGGAACAGGGAATGGGATCCACGATCCACCCCAGTTCACCCTATTTAAAAAAAAAATTATTTATCTGCTTTACTGTCCTTTCCATCCCTTCCACACAGGGAAATCCCCCCAACCACTACTGCAATTCCCTTCTGCTTCCCAGCATTTGCAATGCTTTACTATTATTTCTAACTACAGGTGCTCTGATCCCTTCCTATGAAGCCTGTGCTTATCCTCAGCCTGTGCCACTCTGCACATGTACATCTTTTAGAACAGAATCATTTTGGCTGGAAGAGACCCTCAAGATCATCGAGTCCAACCATAACCCGACTCTGGCACTAAACCATGTCCCTAAGAACCTCATCTATACATCTTTTAAATACCTTCAGGGATGGTGACCCAACCCTCCACTTTCAAAAGCAACCTCGTCAAACTCCCTGCCTTCCCTCAAGCCTGATTGTCAGGTCTTGAAATACAGGACACCAACAGATGTTGGAGCTAAAATAAAACGTAAGGCCACTCCTTTCCAAAGGAGGGAGATGTGGCAAGTCTGTGAGCAGGAATAAGATTATTCTCAGCATGCTCCAAATCAGCAATAAAAATCTCCTGATTCAAGGGAAAGCCACTGTGGCCTAAGAATTACAGGAAAAGGCAGAGCTAGCGTGGTTAAAAGGCAGTAAAAAAAGGGTTTGGGCCGAGGAGCTGTCAGTTGGCTTCTTCCCATGAAAAAAGAAGTTAGTCATCAGAATTGAAAACTCCATGTGAATTCAGCACACATGGAAACGATGAAGCAGAGCAGCACACTCCCGCATTGGATCTCCTCTGCCTCTAGTTCTCCTTTGGCACATTCCCACCTCCCTGCACCTCCAGGGCAGTTACGGGTCCTCACCTCGCCAGGGATAGGGGGAAAGCAGAGAGCACTCGGGGAACGGGCAGGAGGACAAGGCACTTCTTGGCGCTGGGATTTACCCACAAGAGGAGACACGTTCAGAGTTCACACTGCACTGTGCGAGATCACACCAGCGAAACACTGACACATCCACCTGTAAAAGGGGGGTTGCACCAGGAATGCTGCGATGCTCACACAACCTCCCTAAGCGCATCCAAGTGCCACGCTTAATTTCATTTATCATGCCAAACTCACATTTGAAAGTATTAGGTGAGCAAATGCCCCTTTTTATTGCTCCCACCTCCTCCCCCTGTTCTTGCATAGAGCAGCTGTTGTTTCCACTATAGGAAAAAAAAAAAGGGGGGGGAAGGCAAATTTAAGGGAAACTTGAAGAGCACGGCTTAGTTTTTCCAGCTGAATTATAATCCTGGCATTACCTGCCTTGAGTGTGTTTTTAATCTGGTTGGCAGAGAAAGGTCATACTGCATAATCACATTGAAGCGCCTTCTCCTATTAATACAGCTCTTAGTCTCAGTAAATAGTTGACACTATATATTGTGGCTACCATATATTAAAAGGCATGGCGTTTTTCTCATGTAACACTGCATAAACATATTTTTATGCAGAATGTTTTCTATTCTATGTAGCATTGCTTGAGGAAATAGTCTGAGGGCTCTCTAAATCTGAAGAGGATGCCCCTTGTGTGCATTCCATCTCCATGCTCCCATCCCACTCACTCCAGTGGGGTTAGAGCCCGACCAGCCAGTGAGACCCCACTGCATTGGCCCACACAGTTTAGATTCATAATCAGATTAACTAAACAGTAATCCTGGTTTTAAACAATGGAAAAGCCAAGTTGTTGAAGCGGTGAGCTGTTTTGTGGGTATACAGAAAAGATACCATCCTTTTGGAATAGAGTAGTTTAATACAAGGAAAAAAAGATTTCTTCCACATAGGGGACTCTACCCTATAGAGGAAAGAGGGACTATCTTGCAATATTACCACTTCATTTTCCCATTGGTTTGGATCTCCAGTTTTTCCACAGTGATGAGCCCACTCTAATACTTACAGGATGTGCCTTCTACATTAGATATTCTTTACCATATTTTAAAATGATAGTTAGAGAAGGGAACTACTTCCCAAGTGCTCCAGAAACTTTAATTATGAATGTTCCAGTACTTAAACGGATACTTCAAAAACTACCCAGGCACTGGAAAAATGAGCATGTTTCATATATTCAAGGTAACAGACTCACGGTGGAAAAAATCTAGCTGGGCAACCATCAGCATTTATCTCTGTCACAGTATTTCCAGCACCGTTGCATTTTCCCAAATGATGCAGAAACTCCAGCTCCAGCATCCACTCTTTTTTTTTCTTTCCTCCCCATCCTGTTCTGGTCCAGCCACGGACCAGTCCCAACCTTTCAGCGATGCCAATTCAAGGGATGATAAAAGAAAAAATAAATAAATAAATATGTATAAAAGCACTATGATGGGTTTCTCCTTGCTGGACCAACACCGCCACCCCACGGCACAGCCCCGTGGTGCAGCGGCCGCTCGGTGCCGGGGCCCGGGGGGTGTGAGCGGGTGGAAACCACCCTGCTCCCCACACAGCTCCTGGGTTGCCTGCTCAGAGCTCCCGTTCTCACCGGCTGGGTGGCCTTGGGGCATCAGGCATCTGAGTTTCGCACCACAGGGCGAGGTGATGGGTTTGTAACGAGCTACCTCCAGAGTGGAGTCATCAAACCACGGAACAAAGTCTAGAATGTGTATTTAGAATCACAGAACAGTTTGGGTTGAAGGGACCTTCCCAGCTCCCCCAGTGACACCCCTGCCATGAGCAGGGACATCTTCACCAGCTCAGGTTGCTCAGAGCCCCGTCCAGCCTGGCCTGGGATGTCTTCAGGGATGGTTCATCCATCACCTCTCTGGCCAACCTGGGACAGGCTCTCACCACTCTCAGTGTAAAAATTTCTTCCTCATGTATAACCTGAATCTCCCCTTTTTTAGTTTAAAACCATCACCCCTTGTTCTGTCCTAACCCACCCTGCTAAAAAGTCTGTCCCCAAAAGTGTCAAGATGCAATACACCCAAGAAGCAGGACAGCTAACAAAGTAGCAATTACAGTACCTAAGCAGCAAGCCTAACATGACCCCTTCCAGTACATGACAATGCAAAGCTTTAGGACCCAGGTTTGGTTTTTTTGCAAGTCCATCTTGTAGGCCAGCCTAACAGTAGCTCCCTATTTTAATGCACAGAACAGAGCAGCAGAACCAGATCGAAAGGTGAGGTATTTCGGTATATCCATTTTCCTTCCATTCTCTTTAAATAGAATTAGAATTCGAAGTTCTTTCCCTTGCCACCCCTACGTTAACGTTACTCATGGTACCAGCTCTGAAGCTGAGCTCAGTAGGCAGCATTCAGAATCTTGACTAGTAAACTGTAGTAGACACAGAGGGAGGAGTGAAATTATTAATTTATCAGTGGAGACCTTGCTCTGTGCTAAAAGTGCCTTTTTAACAGGTACGCACTTCAAAACACACCTATCACAGAAAAAAAAAAAAGGACATCAGAGCAGCAGCCGCATACCTGCCAGCCCCTCGCAACAGGAACCTGCAATGAAAATGTGGGTATTCACCACCAAAATTGAGCTGAGATGACCTACTTCATTCCAGCCATTGGTTGCTTCATAAAAAACTGATGCAAGTTTTTGAAGCTGCTGGCTCTGGAGCTGGGAATATAGGCAGGGTGTGTGTCAGGCTCGGAACAGCTGGCTTGGATGCTCACACAAAAATTGCCTACGACAGTGCAACCGGGCCAAGACGCCACCCAGCCAGCAGCCGAATGCTTTTCCTTTGTGGTTACAGAACCATTCCAAAAGCCAAGCTTTCATTGCAAAAGAGGAAAAAAAAAAAAAAACAAAACCAATCAAGTCTTCAGCCCGTCCAAGTCTAGACCGGCTTTTTCTGCAGTTGGTAATCATGTAGTTTCAGCATTCAGCAACAGCCTGGACACAAACACGCTGTGCCTCACTTTTGGCTAACCAGGTCCCTGGAAAGGTGTCACTTTTTAGCCTGTACAGGAGGAAAAATCATCCAAAGGGTGGATCTGATCTGATGTGGAGATGTGTGCTGATGCGCAGTGAGGCTTGAAAAAACAGCCGCAGAGATGGGACCTGCGTGGTTGAGCATGGGAGGCATAAAGGACAGAGTATGGATGGTTTAAATGCAACCATTAACCGTAGCGCTGCTGGTAAAACAGACGTGGAACCATCAAAGTGGATGCCATCCTGGGTCAGAGCTCTCTGCATGCAAGGGCTTCCCCCAGTCACCTTCCTAGTGGAAAAAGACACAAAAGCCAAGAAAAAACACGCTGATCCAAACAGCTGAGCTGAGGGTCAGCACTGTCTAATGACGAAACAAGACAGGGCACAGAGCAACTACAGAACAGCCAAATTCCTTGAGGTTTGAGTCAAAATAGTAAATAACTGCATAAAACACAGTAGACGGTATTTGTTAGTATTAACATTCCACACCTGCATTCAGACCCTGCTAGGAGAGCAGTTCCTTGAAGATACAGGTGCAATGATCATGTTCAATCACACTGTTCTTTGAAAAGTACACGGCCAATTCCAGAACACCTGGGAACAGCTCTGCTGACAGATTCTCTGCTCTATCTCCCCCAAATCCATCTCCTTTAGTTCACTATTAAAAATTTCCAGTATAAGAAACTCTTTTTAACAACTAAGTACGCAATGCAATATCACTCTTAAAAGCTTTCCCTCGTTTCACGATGTTTTTGAAAGGCAAAAATAAAGCCAAATAAGTTTTATGAGAGCAAGAACATGTATTTTTGTTCAGTTTTAACTGCAGTGCTCAGCACCTCCTGATGAATACTTAAGAGAACTGCACGTAAAATAGAGCTCATCTGCAATTTAAAGAAAACAAAAAACTTTGTTCCTCTGGCATATAAATAACCTGAAAGGCAATGAAAAATTCTGAGCTGCATTTCTCGAGCAACTAACATTTTCAGGACTTTTTATGCCTCTGAACACTTGTTTGATTTAAGATTTTTTAATGCCCCAAATAAATTGGTCTTCAGTGGCTAAGCAACATTATACAGCAGTTTAATAGCATTGTATGAACTCTTCAGTTTGTTAGCTAGCTTCTTCCAGATAAAGATATTTCCAGAACATCTGCACCCGTAGAGTAAGAGGCTTCTTGCATAACTACTCTAAGTGGGGAGAAAAAAAATTCTCCTGAAGGCTTTTTAATCTGATCCTTTATAGTTCAAGTTCTTTGGAATTCATACCAAAGTAGGAATAATGGAATCATTAAATAGTTCACTTCCACCTAGTGCCTGCTGCATGCTGCACTCTTAAGCTATAAAACAACAAGCAGCCACCTTTCCAGACTCATTTGTGGTCAATGGAGAGTTTTCTGTTCAAAGTCAGAAGAAAAACGCTTCTCTCTGCTTCTGCGGATCATGACCCGAGAGTTTTAGAGACTTTCTTCCATCCACCCTGTTCAACAGCTTAGGAGTGTCTGATCAAGAAAAACTTAGGGACTTGAGGATTAAAATTAGAAAATTAAGGTAGAGAGAAGGTGAAATTTTCCAGTAGTATGTAAATCACTTCATTCTCACTGGATATGTCTTACTAAATATTAGATTTGGGCAAAATCCATATCCCCAGTTGAGCCAGAAGTAAGTCTTAAGACACAGAGAAAGATTTAGCATATGCTCAGTTCAGACCCACTTATTTATTTCTTAAAATGTTTTTACTGTACTAAACCAACCCATCCTTACCATTTTATCCACATAAGGAATTCTGCTTCTTTCAGACAACAACCTCCCCCAGTTGTTTTCCTGAAGACACCACCTCAGTCTGTTGCCTGTTTCCCCAACACAAAGGGAAAATGTTCCCCAGAGGCATGAGTAAGATAACAACTCTTTACTGATGAACCATCTCCAAATCTTGAAAATACTCTTCCCTACCTCTATTTTTTTTGTTATTAAAGATTAAAATCTGCAGTTACATACACCAGTCTATGTTACAACAATGGAAATTTAAGTTTATGTACCAGAAGCCAGGAAATGAACACTAAGTTTCCATAGGAACATTAATAACCTTTGCACTTCATCATCTATATGCGCTTGAACACTCCATGGATCTAAAGCAAGAGGTTCTTGGCCTTTCCATTTCAGCAGCTGCCAATTTTCAAACTTAACAGTAACATGCTACTGTTACAGATAATAGTCAAGACAAAAATCACAGATCACCTGACACAGAAAGCAGGTTCTCTAGATAAACAGTATTTTCGAAGCTGGCACTAGGAGGTATTGATGAACACAAATATTCCAAGCGTATTTAGAAATAAGTGATCACACAGCCCTAAGGTATGCCACTGAAACACTGATATGTACACTAATGCCTACACTGAAGTTCAATAACAGTCATCAGACACGAGGACACTCATCGTACGCTGACAGGAACTATTTCACTTAAGGAGAGCCTGGATTTTGCTGAGGTTTCACATTTTGTGCTAGAGAACAAATCAAGGGGATGGGATGTTTGGAAAGCTCATATATGATGACCAACTCTGACTTTCTTTTCTATCCACAGTGCTGGACGTGCACCAGAAGTCTAAAGACCACACACGGTTCAAATACTCCTTACAGGTGCCAGTTTTACCCCTTGCTATCCAGAGGCTTTTTCCAGCAAAAACAACCACAGACACATTGAGAACAGCCAGTGGTTAAGTTCTTAAAGTCCTGGAGGTGTAACTCTGACGCTGCACAGCCAAAGCTCTACACAGTCCTGCTGCCCACACCACACAGATCTGTCTGCAGCTTCTCTTCTCCCTTTGGGTACCTTGCAGCGTTTGAGTTGACCATCCTTACGAATCCCCTCCTCAAACTGAATTTGTTGACAGTGATTTGTAACGAAACCTGCTCTGCTCTACCAGAGCAAAGGCCTTGGCTACATGTTTTCTTGCGTTAAGTTCAAATACAGCTTGGAGTGCTCAACAACCAGTAATGTAGCCAGCCCAATTTTGGAATCAGGTACTGGGGGTGGGGAAGAGAACACAAAGTTTCACTTTTCAAACCTGGGGAAAACTTGATCTGGTCTTAACCTGAAGGTGACTCTTCTAAAAATCATGATTTGGAACACAGAACACCCCAATAAACCGTAACAGTTAAAAGCAAAATGTAACAACTTTAAAAAGCCCTTTTGTTTATGGAGGAAGTCAAATGAAAATCGTTTCATTTGATCTCTTATCTTGCTTTATACACATTGATTGCACTAGAACATAAGCCCTCTATATAAAAAGATGTCGTAGAAAACTGCAAGACTGTAAACACTAGATTTATGATTTGTTTGCAGTTATATTTAATATAATAGTATTTTTCATTTTTACAAAGTCATTGAAATAAAAGAAAAAAAAAGGACAAAACAAAACAGGAATAGCAAGAACCCCCCCCATCTGCTGCCTAGTATCAGTAATCCTCACTGGTTTGTTCACCATTTCTAAGGAAAACGTCATTCAAGGTAGCTTGTCACAGAGACTCTTCTGCAATAACCGGTCTTTGGTGCTAATCTGTGGTGTTTGTCAGTTCGTCTGTTTTTTCTGGAAGTCCCTCTGCCTGTAATTCAAGTTGCCTGCCAACGCTAATATTCTTCCCCTCTACAGTACCTTGCAGCCAGACATGGTAAATCTGGTAACAGATGTCTGAGGATGGTAAATATCCTCATTTTACAGAGGGAAACCAAGCGTGGATAATTAAATTTGCCCGAGGCCAGTGTTTTGAATAGCCAGCACAGAACCAGATCTCACAATCCCAGGTGATCCACCTTGGTGGGAGACTACGCTTCCTCTCTGTAGAAGAGTGAAAATTAACTGATTACACTGAAATTGTTTCTTTCTTTATCCTCCCTAAGAGGATCCAGGTATTTTTCCTGTGCAGTATCAGCTTCCGCGCTATCTGTAAATGGCGTAAATCTGTTTTCAAGTTAACACCTGCACTAACCCTGATCCCAAAGGAGTCCCTGTGACCTGCAAACTGTAGGCAGCAAGATGGGGGTACGATCAAGCTCGCCAGTGACATGAGACACCAGGGGGGTTAACCTCATCCACCTGCCGATGGGCCTCTGCGGCCTGGTCTCCAGGAACAAGTGCCGCCTCCTTCTCCAGACAGGGGGTTATAGCCTGGAAATGCAGAGGAGAAATCCACCATGTTAATATTTGTCCTCAACAGGCCTTCACCAACACACACAAAAAATAAATCCCACGATTATTTGCACCTTGTTTATATTTACTACACAGGCAGCATTTTAAGGAAAAGGAAAGCAGGGAAAACATCCAGACTTGAGATGGTTTATTTTTGTAGTTGTAACAGTAAAAGCCCTTGCAAAACACTTATGATTTAATTTGATCAATTCAGATTAAATTAAATTGAAATTAATTACCATTTAATTTCCCTAAGTCTGCACTAAAGCTTTAATGCTGCTCTGCAGAGTAAACAGAGCAGTAACTCTTACAGTAAACTCTGTAAGAGCGAATCTGTTCTCTAAGTGCCCTAAATAATCTTAAATAATCTTTTATTCCAGTCCTGCAAGAAAGGAATACTCTGAAGGTCAGAGGTGGATCCACTCATTACTACTGTAAGATTTTTTTAAGAATTTGAAAAGGCAAGTATAGACAGTAAGTCAAAACAGATACTTTAGGCGAACATCCTAACACCAGAACTATCAGCAACTTTATTTTACAAGTATGTACTCCTGGCAAATGTCCTCAATTTGTTCTGTACAAGGTAAAGAAACAGACAACCAAAAACCTAAGAGCATTGCTAACCAAGCAGGTTTCAAAGCAACTTGTTCCACTGAAGCTTCAAGCATCACCTCCACCTTTGAAGTTTTTCTCAGACTAACCAAGTTCTGCTTTCCAGCTTAACTCAGCAGCTGAACAGTGCAGATGGTTCTTTCACTTCATGCTGATCTACCACACAAGAAGATCAGAGACCTCTGTCATCTGTTATTTAAGCAAAGATTTTGCTTAGGATGAAACCAGGACAGGTGTCTCAACCCAGCTGCCCTGATCCTGGTTGTCAGCAGAGCTATTACCCGTGTGTTCCTCATCCCCCATAGTGGGGAATATCCTGGCAAGAGGTACAGAAGATATTTGACAGATCAGACATCAGACTGCACTCATATTAAACAGCATGAGATGAATCAATCCATCAGTTCTTTCAGATGTTGTCAACAGCTGCCAGTAAAAATATTCAAAGCAGAAATTTCAGTACTGCACTGTTATTAAGGTTTAACATGATTAATCAAGAATCTTTGGGTTTCATACATTTATCAAGTGACTGAGTGTGGCACCCTAAGTGGGTTTCCCTTTTAGTCTGACATGACTGAGGCTGTTGAGATGATCCCCTCCACTAGGGAAAATTGTAATTAAAGTATTATACCCGAACTAACACTTGCAGGCTCTTTGACCAGCTAGGAGATGAGTTGCGTGGCCGATACACGGCGGTGATCCTAACACGGGTTATACAAGGCCATACGAACAAATTATCGTTCATCATGATAATTTCAGCAGTTGACAGTAAATTTAATGATAAGATCCTCTGACAGTTTGAGAGTTGGAAAGTTTCTACATCTGCAGGATTTATATATTCAGTAGGTCATTCCTGTGACCTCTGAGAAGGTCATGCTTTGCGTAACAGTCTTTCATCTGCCTGAATCTACATAGTACAAGGCAAAATATCCTCTCCCTGCATTTAGTGAGTACATCAGGTGATTGAAAGACTGACCAGATAGTAAAATATCGGGCTTTTACAATAATGGGGAGGGATCCCAGAAATGTTGTGAGAATCTGTAATTTTGAGTCACAAAAATGTCAGTAAATTATGACAAAAGCATTTACAAGAAAATTGAAACACTGTTTGCCCAGGGAAAAGTACTACAGAATCTTCCTGCCAGGTTTTGCACAACGAGCAATGCCGGCCACACTGGTCAGCGGTAAAAGAGCTCGTTTGTAAGGTGCACTTTATTTCCCCCTTGAAGAAGAGGAAAAAATGCGCACAATGATTGAAACATTTATCCAGCTGTGTACACAAGTTCAGAATATCTTGAGGATTTCATACTTACCACCTCCTCGCAGGGGCTTTTTGTTTGGTTTGGATTTTGGGACTGCTGATGAGGTGGAGGCACCGGATTCTACTTTGTGCTGTTCACAAAAGCAAAAGTTACTCAGAATTCAATGTGAATTTCAGCCTATCTAATCACATAAACATAATTGTAACCTGATTAACAATGCAGTTGTTACCTGATTCAGTTTCAGGTTTCCTTTATAGCTTTTTCCTTCTTGCATACTTTCCCACATGGCTATTTTCTGCCTTCTCTTCTCTTCTTCAAGCTAAGGAACAAATCCAGGACATGCCAGACTAAGATTTCAGAACTAACAGAATTCCCAGTTACAACAGGCTCATCAAAAACCAAGGCACGTATCTTCATCTGATGCAGTATCTCCAAGTTTATGGAAGCATTTACTTTTTTAAACACCCACACCTTCCCAGCCACAGAACCACCCCTGTTCAACATATACAGATTGTGTCTGCAGCTTCTTTTGATTGCTTGAGGCTTAAAAGCCTTTAAAAAATAAAACCAAGTGGCAAGCTTAAATCCTGAGTTTATAAAAAGCACAGAGTAAAGAATATTGCATATGATAGTAATTTAATGCACAATGTAGGATTCTACAGAAGAAAATGTGTTATTCAAATGAACGAGACAGTCAGCTACGTATTTACGTCCCAATATACATTATTGAGGCTTTTTCCAGCTTTCTTCAAAAGCAATTTATCCTCAAAACAATATAAATTAATGGTTAAGACAAACTGCTTACTTATTGACAAGCAGAAAGCAAATGAGGTGGCTACTGCATCCAGACAAAGAAAGCAAAGCTCCCCAAGTCCAAGCACACTAGACCTAAATTTTCTACACAGCAGCTATTTTTTTCCACAATATGAGTTTTCATTCATTTTTAATTGCCAATATTGCATAAAGTGTCAGCTATAAACTGAGGTCTGAATGTACCTGACTGAAAAAATAGAAACAGCAGAGCTGGGATTAATGAGCTGTATTATTGCTATGCTGATCACGTCTACTCTTCTGCGCTGCCCCACACAGCAATATGTTTTTCCTCATTATCTCAAGTGGCAGTCCAAACCATTAAATTACAGCGATGTTGAACTACATTTCTAAGAACTTATATTTGCCATTAGCAACAGAAAATATGTATGCAGTAGTACAGTTAATCTGCCAGTAAATCCACTCCAGCCATTCACTGCACATGTAACTAAGGTTCTGTAGGTAACAGATTTACCTGGAAAAAGACCAGGCCCACAGAGTCCTACGCACAGACTTGTGGAGAAGCAAGCACCACAGAGATTAATGTTACATGTATCAATCATTCTAATCAAAAAAGAGCATGGAGACAGCAGGTCAGCACAGCATTTAAGAACGTGCTTGCATTCCTGAAGGTCTGTTGTGAGAGCTACTGCCTGTTACTGCTCCGTGGATCAAACCGTATCCAAAAATGGTAAAAAGTGGTAAAGGATGGGGGTAAAACCCACCACCCACATTCCAGCAAAGAGACCGAGTCTCCTGCCGACATCTAGCACAGAGTAAACCTTTCCATAGCGGCAGCGAAGTACTTGATAACAAATTTATGAGTTAAAGAGAGAAATGCTCTCTGGTTACCTGTCTTTGTTTTTCTTTGTATCTTTCTGCTTGTGCATTCAACTCCTCCTGCATCCTGAGGCGAGCTGCGGCCAAAGCTTCCTGTCTTCTTACCACCACGTCAGGTTCTAGGAGATCGGGAAAGAGTTTGCAAAGATGTTCAGAATAAATTCTAAATGGTCTCATCAAAGAATTGTAATAAGGGAAAGCTCACATCTCCCTCTACAGCTGTTCTGCAGAAAAATCACAGCTCAAGTTCAGTTTCCAGTTAATCTTTTACAGTAATTTATATGCTGATTTAAATTTTATAACATTTCAATATTTTTGGAGCAATTGCTTTAATGGGTTTTTAATGAATAAGGAGACCAATGTGATGAACCCATAAAAAATTAAAATTCACAGCTCTAGGATACTTGCTTCTATTTCCGAAGGATTTGTTTGATACAAATAATTTCAGAAATAACACCCTTGCTTCGCAGGGATTCCATTTTTATCCAGAGAACTTCTTTTATGCAGAAGCCTGAGGCAACCGGCCCACATTCCCTCCTACTCCTCCTGGCAATTGGTCCTACTTGTTTCATTACAGCAGATTTAACATGCCCCACCAGCAGAGAAATTACTTATAAATATCACACGTCTCAAGAAAAAAACAGCACTCTCAGAAAATCTACACTGAGTCACCACTTCTCTTCATGGTTGGCCTTCAGGAGAAGTCAAAATAAAAATTATATCCAAGTAAAGTCAAATACTGCCGTTTTTACTTTCCCCAGTAGCTGAAGTATCTCTATATTTGTTTGTCTCCTCATATGTTTGCTACCATCCAATGATGAATATGTAAAAGAAATTTCAGTACATTCGGTAATTTCATTTTATAGGCAGTTTTGGTAATTAAATCAGGATTTAATTAGCATTACAAAAGAACACCAGTAGGATAAGAGCACTTGAGTAATATTTTCTGGGGCCCCATGTAGTTCCGTGCCAACACACCAAAGGAATCAGCGCTGAGAGCTTACTGTTTTGGCAGACACATCAGCACAGCCTGTCCTTTACAGCAGTGAGGCTCCAAACGAAGCAGGATCACGACGGTGTAAGACTGACAAGCTATGCCACGCTTGAGAAAGTGACACATACGAGAGGCAGTTACACCCCAAATTTACACAATCCTGCCAGAGCAGGAACTGTGAAAGAATAATTGACAGGAGAGATTATGAATATTAATTGAAAATTAATATTAATTTTAAAGTTTTCCCCAGTGTTCAGGTTCGAATGTTTTAGTTTTGTTTGGTAAGTTTAAAAGTTATTTGATAACTGACCACAGCCTATTTTAACCACCATTCTCTCAGCTCCTGCACTATAGAAGACGAGCTATTCCCTCACTCTACAATGCTCCACTCTTTCTCTCCCAACCACATTATTTTAGGACACAATCCTTCCCTGACAGCCTTTTAAAACCAACCTTTCCCCAGTGATCTCTTCAGAAACATGATCTGTACACTTTCATGGGCCAAATGGTTATTCTGAGTATTGATCACCACTAAGACTGCTCCCAGAACTGAACCACTTTTTCATATAACTGTAAATTAGTTTTGAGTGGAAGGAACCTTCCCAGCTCCCCCAGTGCCACCCCTGCCATGAGCAGGGACATCTTCACCAGCTCAGGTTGTTCAGAGCCCCATCCAACATGGCCTGGGATGGCTCCAGGGACGGGGCATCCACCACCTCTCTGGGCAACCTGGGCCAGGCTCTCACCACCTCCAGTATAAAAATTTCTGCCTCATGTCCAGCCTGAAGCACCCCTCTTTTAGTTTAAACCATCATCCCTTGTCCTATTTCAACAGGCTCTGCTAAAAAGTCTCTCCCCACCTTTCTTATTGCCCTCTTTTAAGTACAGAAGGGCTGCAATAACGTCTGCCTGGAGCTTCTTGTCTCCAGCTGAACACCCCAACTCTCTCAGTCTGTCCTCCCAGCAGAGCTGTTCCAGCCTCGGATCATTCCTGTGGCTCCTCTGGCCCCTCTCCAGCAGGTCCATGTGTGTCCTGTGCTGAGGAACCAGAGCTGGACCGGCACAGCTCGTTATTAAATAAAGACTCTGTGTGTGGGTCTGAGCAGCTGTCAGACATCCCATCACTACAGCAGAGCGCCAGCAGGTACCTGAGGGAACACAAGCATCACTTTGTACAGCTCCAGAGAACAAGCAACGACTGACTCACCCATAACTGCGTCAGCTGCTCCCGCCCGGCCGCTCGGCCCGGCCGCCAGGCTCTGGGACACCTTCTGCACGAGGAGATAGATGGCGACGGCGGCCAAGAGGATGTACCAGCCATAGCTAGAGAGCACGGAGCCCACTGTGACGGGGACAAGCCGGAGGTGAGAGCAGGCTGAGGGGAAGGAGCACACCCAGCCCAGCGGCGAGACAGGGGAGGAGGCCGATGGGCGAGGTGGCCGCCGGGGGGACGCGGCTCCTCAGGGGGCGGGCGAGTCCGCTGGGGTCCCCTCATCCCCGCCACCCACAACTCCCCTCAGCCCGAAGCCCCCCCAGCCCCGCTGCCCCTCACCCGTGTGCTGCAGAACCTCCAGCCCCCCCCAGCCCAGCGCCGCCTGCCCGGGGCCCGGCCCGGCCCCGCCGGCCCCCAAATCCATCACCCGCCGCCGCTGCCACCACCGCCGCCGCCGCCTCACATCCGGGAACCGCCCAATCACCGCCCTCTTCGTCCTTCGCCAACTCAGAGCCAGGGAACCAACCAGCAAGCGAAGCTTCTCCTCGCAGGCCAATGGAAAGGCGGTAGCGAGTAACACCGTGGCAGCATGGCTATGCCGGCCAATGAGAAGACGTGATGAGCACAAGGCAGCCAACCAGGGTGCGCAAGAGTGCTCTTCCTCCTCCCGCCGCCATGGCCGTCCCGTCAGCACAGCCGGGCCCGGCGCTCGGCCGGGGAAGCAGACGCAGCACCGCGGGGAAAAGAAAAAAACGTTCGTTTATTGAACGCCGAAATGCGCTGGGACAGGGAGCGGGGGGGCAGCTGCCGAGCCCCCGGCAGAGAGGACACGAATGGGGTCCGGGGGAAGCGCTGGGGCCGGCAGGGCCCGGGCTCAGGAGCCGTTGGGCACCGGATCTTCTTCCATTTCTTCCTCAGCGTCCTCCGAGGGGCCTGAAAGGAGACGGCGGTTACTGCACGTTGGTTCTCTTTCCCACACGCACAATGTTAATTTTCACCTCTCTGAACAGGAATAATACGAATTAAAAACCTCTTCGAGACAGAAAAAAAAAAGGTATATCTAATACACAGAAAAGAAGCAATATTGCCAGCCTGCAGTGAAGATTTGTCCATGCAGAGACCTCCTGGAGATGACAGAGACCTTCCTGTGTCCCCACCTGAGGCAGTAACGCTCAGAACAAGAGTCCAGGTGCACTTTGCTATTAATCTAATTTTTTTAAAAAATTACTGGGATGAGCTGTTTGGAGTTAACCAATAGAGCAAAACACTTTGGGCTGACGTTTGGCAAGTCCTTGTTGAGGGCACCCAGGTGCAGCTGCCATGGTCACAACCCTCAGTTTGTACCAACCATAAAGTTAAACTCATTTTAAACAGGTTTTTTTGGCTCCCTGTTTGGCCCTTCCAATGTAAATCCCTACGGCAATCACATAAAACATCAGGAAGCACGGAGTTACCTGATTTTCTTTCTCTGCCAGGAATCTGCCCAGCCTGTAGCAAGCCTTTCAGTCGCTCCACTTCAGCCAGAGTTGTGGCGTTGGCAATAGCAGTCTGAAAAACAGAGAAAATAACACGATGCATCTTCACATACAGTATTTCAGTCTGCTCAGAAGAAACATGAACACAATATTTTTTTCAAGTGAAGTGAAGCCTCTACAGAACATTTGAATAAATTCTAGTTCTGGACCCTTTACAAGTGACCAAGCACAATCTTACTTCACTCTGTATTAAACAAACTGCTCTGTCCTGGGAGAGCTCTAAGCTCAGACCAAATTTTCATTTAAGTTCTCAAAAGCCACGGGTATCGCAACAGATGCAAAATTACAGAAAGAGCACCTAAAACATGAAGTTAGGACACACTTTTCTATTCATCTGAACAGAGCTGGGGTTGCCAGGAGGAAGGAAACCTTTGTTAAGTTTAGATCCACAAGTTTTTCTCCTCCACTTCCACCTCCGTGTGCTGTCAACATATTTACCTTAATTGCCTCGACGTCCCCTGGGGAGGGCCCAGTTTTCTTTTTGTCAGTTGGTAAACCAGCACCTGGATTGAAGCTTCAAAAGAAAAAAGACCCACTACATCATTTTGAAGAGTAAGTGCTTCTCTATTTCGTTCAATCAAGTGTAGTATCTTATCTTTGTTAACAAACTGATACAGTGAAGTTGCCTCCTTCAGAAACACCAACATTTCCCCCCCTGCCCTTTCATCTGCTCTTAGAGGCAGACCTTAACTTCATAAAATTAAGCAGCTGACAAAAGCTATTGGATTTGGATGTTGGTGAACACTCAGGTCTGTCACCATTCCCAAAGCAGGGTGAATAAATAAAGAGTAACTGAAATTGGGTTTCCTGTTCTCATACATCTGCTATTACAACAGACTGTATTGAAACCTACACTAGACTAGATGTAATCTTAACACTCAAAAGTTATCTGCTGCTGCTTTAAAAAAAAAAAAAAGATAAAAATCTGTAGTATGTGAAAATGAATGTTACTTAATAATCATCTGAAACTTCCTGCAATGCTGACCCAGTGTCAGAGTGCTGTAGCCTCTCTCGCAGCTACAGAAAGATTTTCCTCATATGTTTATTGAGCTATTTAGTTCAATCACCTACTTGTTCTAAAACTATCACAGAGCTAAACCCCTATCCACTCATAAATTAGCGCTGGAGTGCATCTATAATTTTAAATGCTAAATACATTCAAGATATTTTGTAATTTAACTATGAATTTGGAAATACTCTTGCCATACATGATCCAAATTCTGATTTCCAAATAGGTTGATGAAAGATTAAACAAAACTATGACGTACTACTCAAGAATTAAACTAAATAAACATATATTAACTGAAAATTGTAATCTGCATTTATCCTCCTAATTACAGTTTATATTTCCTGGCAAACCAAAAAATTTTCATTACCAATCATCTAGGAAAAACAAATCAACAAAATAAACAATGACCACTTCTCTCCAGTTAAATAACAAAGAGAAAAAAAAAAAACTAAATTAAGGTTTCCTGCTTGGTGACTTAAATCAATCCACTCTGACCAAAAATTTCATGGAAAATTATTTCTGAGATGTATTCACCGCCACCCAAAAATCGGGATGCTGGACAAGGTGCTTGTGGCTACCAAAGCTTTAAGGCATCCTGCCAGTAGCTAATATCTCAGTTTACTAATAGTGCACACAAACAACGTGGTGTTTCTGAAGGAGAACGCCAGTGTAAATTCGTTATTTTATCTTACGTTTTTGTTCTCCTGGCAATATCCTTTGCAAGCTGTGCACCCCGTTTGCCCTTGAACATTTTCTCTGCCTCCTGTCGCTCCTACAGCGATACCACACACACAAAGTTAATTTATGAACATCGCATTTTGCAAATCTTCCGTCCTTGCAAAGAAAGACGCTTTGGCTCATCTTCAGCAGTGAACAACGGTACGCGGAGAGATGTAAGAACAAGCACATAAACATTGAGCAAACGCTCAGGCTCAAGGCAGAGCAACCTAATGCTCTTAAAAGTACAAACTCTTTCCCACAATCATCTTCACTGAAAGCACATGGCTCTGTTGCGGTTGCTCATTTCTAGAGGTCTTTCTACTAATACCAGAAGGCCAGAAAAGAATCAAACTAAACAAAGGTAGTAAAACATAATTATAAGAGACTATACCCTTAACAGAATGAAACCATGGAAGAAAACAAGGAGCGTGTTTTGGAGCCACTTATGATACACAATTTCAATAAAATTTACAACTATGGCAAAAAGCTCATGGTTACCACTGAATTTCCAAGAATTTAACAACAACAAAAAAGGTTTTAATCTTGTGCTGAATCAGAAAAAAGTAGACTTACTTTGAGTTTCACTTTTTGAAAATCCAGTACTCTGACCTGGGGAACTTTGTGGATTACATATAATCTGTAATGCTTCTTATTTGTTACAGGATTCCTTAAAATGCTACAAAGTAAATAAATGTTATAAAGAGGTTCTTAATGTAAAATATTTTAAAATCTGCTTATATTGAAATACATTAATATACTTGAAATGTACTCATGTACCTGCTGCTGTAACAGACAACAAATAATGAGCCTAGTGACAGTGTTCTTTGGTATTATGAAAACAGAGCAAAAACTTGCACTTTTGAAGTATTTTATTAAGTAGATTTTATTGAAGAACCTAAAGAACCACCTCAAAATATTAAAACCAAACAAATAAACAAAAAAAAAAAAAAAATCACATTTCCTACCTGGACATTGATCAACCGAAAAAAAAAAAAAACCTCACAGGACAAATTGCTTTTCTTTTTTGGTCCCTCACACCAAATGTAATGTTACTGAAAAGTCATTGTTCACATGTAATTTAAACCATTTTGTAACAAGTTTAAAAGCTTAGGTTTTTGGTTTTTAAAGGTTAAGGTTACTTCAATGCTTGCATATTGATTTACAGAAATATTACACCTCATTGTTCCAACAGTCAGTCTGTAATATAAAGCCTCACCCATTAAATACCAGGTATTTCTGACGGGTAGTAAAAACATTTTTTATCAATTCAATATTTAAGCATAAGGAACCTGCCACAGCTCTTAAAAATGAGAGAATTCAAGATCAAGGTGGAGAGCCAGGCCAGCAGCAGAGTTCAAAGAGCAGAGAAAACAGCAGCTTTTCTTTTCAAGATCACATACCTCAGGTAAGTCAGGGATTTAATAGTTGCTAATGGATCCAGTTCACCCTAAGTAATGGGAACACAGTAAGAAATCATAAGTCTATTAATGAGAATCAAACATTTGAAAACAAAGTTCCTGAACTTATATCTATTTTAGAGACCCATTTGAATTATTGCAATTAGTTTAACAGGAAACCCACAATGAATTTCTGACTGCCATTCCACTGCATGCTGCAAATTACGTTATTTAAAATACATAAACCATTAACTACCACCAAAATCATCTGATATTGCTCTAAGGAAAAAGAAATAAAGCTAATTAGAAAGACAAGTAGTACCAATTATTACCAAAAGCATATGACAGGGAAAAGGTCAGTTAGGAACATGACAAATACAAATTTCAGCTTGTTTAGATTGATCCCCTGTTGACAGCTTACCAGCTCAGCAATGTTGTTGTTGGTAAGAATGAGCTCCGTCAGGCTGGGCAGAGCCTGCTCAAGGCTTTCACCAATCCGACTAAGGAAGAACAAAAAGCAAAGAAATTACCAAAGGTGAAGAAGGCAGAAATATGATAACATAGCGGATTTCCCTGTAAAACAACCCAGTCTGGCACTGGCAGAAGTTTGGGTTAGCATCCCCTACAATACTATATCTAATACAGCTGGCAATAAATACGAGCCATTGCTGTAAGGGTAACAGATGCAATGTGAGATTTACGTTCATTTGCTTGCAGGTATCACCACTTTCTTTTCTTTATGAGGATGATACTGAAATCCAAAGTCTCTGGCCAAATTCTGAACTCTGCATCTCGTGTCTGAAAAACAATGACTGACTTTTGTACTGAATGAGGCAGTGCTCAACACTGATATTTTTTCCATAAAACAAACACTTCTACACATACCCAGCACTGAAAGACAAGCACAGACTTTTTTTCATCTGCCCTAGGGTCCCATCTGGCCAAAATACAAATACTTACCAAATCCTATTGTTATTCATCAGAAGAGTTTTCAGCCGTCTCAACAGAGGGAACCCATCCAGTTTACGGATCTCATTGTCAGAGAAATCAATCGCATCAAACTGGTCCAGAGTGGCACCTAGGTTCTCAATAACTGGGATTTTATAACCTGGGGAGAGAATACAAGACAGAAATTAGATTGTGCTCACAGGAGAGCAGAACAAAGCAGGAGACAGTGTGTGGGGGGCATATCTGGATGGACTGAGGTCACAGATAGTCTCAGTCAAAACATCTCCACACCAAACACAGACCAAACTTTCCCCTCAAAGCCAACAGCCCCCACTGCTTTTCCAAACCACCCCTCTTCAGCAAATACCTCGAGTTCGTCTGCACGTTCCCTCAGCCCAAACCTACCCTTCTGGTACATCCCGTGTGTGTCCCACCGCCCCACACTGCGGGTTCCTCCAACGTTTCGCCCCCAGATCCCCTTCCACGCATCCCCTCCCCCGGGTCCCTCAGCGACTGGAGCCCCTTTAGATGTCCCCAAGCCCCGCCCCCCAGTCCCTCTAGCCCCCCAGCCCCTGCAGGCCCCTCCGCCAACCGGCTTCCCCGTCTCGCTTCAGCCCCTCACAAGTTCCGAGGCCTCAGGCCCATTCCCGGCACAGGCCGCCTCGCCTCCCAGGCCCCCCCGCCCCACGCGAGAGCCCCGCCGAGCCCGCGCACCGCGCAAGTCGAGCTCGCGGTCGCGGACGGCGTTGGTGTATTGAGCCGCCTGCTCGATCAGCTCGGCCGTGAGCTTCACCATCCCGCCGGGCCCCGCCGCGCCACCGCCACCCGCGCCGCCGCCAGGACAGGCTGCCGAGCGCCGACCTGCGCCAGGCCGAGCAGCCGAGCGCCGAGGCGGGGGGGGGGGGGAACCGCCCCGCCCTCTCCTCAGCGCTCCGCCCCGCCCGGGGGTCACAGAATCGAATCATAAAATCACGGAATAGTTTGGGTTGAAGGGACCTTCCCAGCTCCCCCAGTGCCACCCCTGCCATGAGCAGGGACATCTTCACCAGCTCAGGTTGCTCAGAGCCCCATCCAACCTGGCCTGGGATGGCTCCAGGGATGGGGCATCCACCACCTCTCTGGGCAACCTGGGCCAGGCTCTCACCACCTCCAGTATAAAAATTTCTGCCTCATGTCCAGCCTGAAGCACCCCTCCTTTAGTTTAAACCATCATCCCTCGTCCTATTTCAACAGGCTCTGCTAAAAAGTCTCTCCCCATCTTTCTTATTGCGCCCTTTCAAGTACAGAAGGGCTGCAATAAGGTCTCCCTGGAGCTTCTTGTCTCCAGCTGAACAGCCCAGCTTTCTCAGTCTGTCCTCCCAGCAGAGCTGTTCCAGCCTCGGATCATTCCTGTGGCTCCTCTGGCCCCTCTCCAGCAGGTCCATGTGTGTCCTGTGCTGAGGAACCAGAGCTGGACCAGCGCTGCAGGGGTCTCACAGAGCAGAGGCACAGAGTCACCTCCTGACCTGCTGCCCATGCTCCTGATGCAGCCCAATATATAATTTGCTCTCTGGGCTGCAAGTGCGTGTTGCACATGTCCATGGGTCAGGGGATCCCTCAGCACCCCCCACCAGGCCGTTCTCCATCGTTGTTCCCCTCCCCAATCTCACCCCGTTAAAAGTCTTTTAATGGCAATTTTCGGGGCAGTTGAAGCCTCCCGGCTGCAGGGAGGGCCGGGGAGCAGCTCAGCCTCCAGCAATGGCACCAGCAGCGCTTCGGCAGCCCGTCAGCAGAGGGACCCGCTGTCCTGCGAACGCCTCTTGGCTCAGCAAATCAACCCTGAGCACTTTGGGGTGTCCCTGATACCCCAACCTCCCCGAGCAGCCCAGCCTGGCTGTCCCAGAGCTAGTGCTCCATGCTGGGACCATCTCCCTCCCTGGAGACATCCCAGGCCAGGCTGGACGGGGCTCTGAGCAACCTGAGCTGGTGAAGATGTCCCTGCTCGTGACAGGGGTGGCACTGGGGGAGCTTCAAAGTTCCCCTCCAAGCCAAACTATTCTGATTCCTTGCTGAGGTGGGTTCTTCCATATTCCCCCATGTTATCATGTATCGACGACATAGACAGTGGGATCAAATTTGTGGATGATCCCAAGCTGAGTGGTGCAGGTGACACTCCTGAGGGACAAGATGCCACCCAGAGGGACCCGGACAAGCTTGAGAAGTGGGGCCATGTGAATTTCATGAGGTTCAAAAAGGCCAAGTGCAAGGTCCTGCACCTGGGTTGGGGCAACCACTGGTATCAGTGCAGGCTGGGGGATGAAGGGATGGAGAGCATCCTGCTGAGAAGGACTTGGGGGTACTGGCGGGTGAAAGATTGGACATGAGCCGGCAACATGCACTTGCAGCCCAGAAAGCCGATCAACTACAGCTCTTGGTGCTTTCTCTCCTTCAGCCTTTGCTCCTGGACGTAGGGCTGCCCATAAACACCTTCTACCTGCAGTGCAGCATTTGAGACAGTTGCTCTGCCACTTTCACAGTGTGTTCCTGGTTCCAGAGAAGCCGTGGTGGGCTGGGAACATGGCGCGGGCTGTGGCATGACATTCAGATAAAATGCACTTTTCAGGTGTCACTGCACACCCTCTTACCTGATTTAGGAATTTGGGGAACTGTGAGGAAGAGATGGGGGGACCTGTGGGGGAGCTGAGATGGCTCAGCCAGGCAATTCCAGCATAAAGCTGCTTGGCCCCTGGCAGAGCTCGGTATGCGGCAGTGGGGCTTTGCAGGAGGGTGAACCACAGCGTGGGCAACATGGACTGAAGGTGACAGGCAAAGAGAAGTAGTTGAGCACACCCAGGTCCCAAATCCTACTGAATGTCACCAAGTCACTGCTTCTGCAGCCGTGGATATAAATACTTCCCCAGCCTTCAAGGTCCCCTCAGCGAAACGAGGCAGAATGATTTCTACATCCACTGCTGTCGAGGGAAGGATTGTTTTCCCTGAGCCATGACATTTCTGTGAACTCAGAGGATGTGATAATAGGTTAAATGCTGCAGCCACGTCTGGCATCAGGCAGAGATGGCTCATGCTTTTCCTTTGGGAGCATCAAGCAGCATCACCCTGAGAGTGCCGCCTGGCTGGTTCCCCAGGACGGCAGCGTCAGATCTGGCTCTGCTCTGCCCAGCAATCCCTGCGGATCTGTCAGCTGGGGTCAGGCAGCTCCTGTGCTCCCTGCTTAATAAACAGCCGCTCCAAAGCTGTGTATGAAAGAGCATACTCAAGTTTTTATAACATCTGCATTTGTTTAAAAGCAGTTAGGAGAAAGCAAGTGGAAGAGAGAGAGCTGTCATAAGAAGAAATGAAGAGCCTGTTGTACGTGACTCAGGAATTATGCGGCAGTAAAGACAACAGAGTCTTCAGTCATTTCAGGCACTCGTTGAAATGAGACCCTCTTCAGCCTCCTGGAAAGCGGGTCCTGCCTTTGACAAGGCCAAATAAAACATGGACCTTTTGCCCTTAGCACAATACAGCTGTATGCCTCAGCTCTGCAACCGTGATAGAATTGTAATTGAGAGCAAACAGGTTCTTGGTCTCAAATGCTGTACACAAGCTCTTAAAAGCCTTTTCTTTGTAATGGAAAGTCAAAGGAATGATTTTTAAGATGTGTGTTCTCCACCTGCCACAAAATGGTAGATGGCCATGGATGCAACCTCATAGCCAAACAGCAAACAAGGAATCAGGCTTCACTAAGAAGATTTTTCCAGAAAACAGCTATTGTAGGTTTGTCTTTGGTGCCAAGAGACAACAGAGAAATTTGCTTTAGTAAATTGCCTAAATATGCATTTTTCTTGAAGATACAGCCACTCTGGTCCTCTGAGCATACCAGTGTCAGAGAGACTTCAATAGCTCCAAGCGAGCATTGCAATAGCTTGGATAAATAATCTGATTTTTATTACTTTCCAGGAATTATTTCTGAGAGAGTTAGTGTCCTGGGAAACACTGGAAGCTGATGTGGTTACCTGAACTCAATGTGTTGAATTAGTTTCTTTCCCTGGCAAGCTGGAGGGCAGCAGAAAGCAGGATAAAGCTGGGACTGCTGAGGGATGGTCATCCTAAATTGCATTGCTTCACCCAGAGTGTATTATAAGTTATGCCAAGGATGTAAGGGTAAACATATTTCTTTTTTTTTAGCATTTCAGTACATCTAAATTTACTAGTGAGCAGGGTTTAGAGGCAGGCCGCGGTGAGGCAGAGCTGACGCCAGACTCCTGATTCACAGCTCCTGGGTTTTAACTGTGTGACACAGCAACAGAAATGAAGCCAGGAGAATTTCACCCCTCTTCTGACCACTAGTTTGGCCCGAGACCAAAAGTGGAATCCTAAAGCAACAGAAGGAATCATGGTTTGTGATAAACCACCTGATTAATTCTCATTTATCATATGATAAATGTGAAGACCTGTAAGACACATGAGCTCACAGCAGCACAGCTCTGCGGAAGTGCAAAAGCATCTTCCTTTGTGGGAGCACTCCTTTTTTTTTTTTTTTAACACTTAAAAAGCTCAGTTCCAGTTATCCAGGCACTACCCTGGGCACCTGGCCCATGGTTAAACATTACAAAACCGACAAAAACAAAAGGCTCCACAGCTCCCTCTGCTCGCCAACGCATCAGCAGCTCCTTTTCTTCCCCTGCCGTTCCTAGTGCCTCTGAACTGTGGAGGGGCACTGGGGGCTGCAGGGTGCTCTGAATGTTGGTAGGAAAGGGGTACAAGCCCCCCTGCCAGCTCATCTGGCTGCAAATTCATTGCCACATCCTCCACTACCCACACAACCGGGGAATACACCCAGCCATGCCCAAGCGCAGCCCCAAATCCCGGCCAGACAGCCCTGGGTGCACCAGAGACACCAGCACAGCCTGGCATGGGGTGGGTATTGAAAATACAAGTTTCCTCTGAAGGTAAAAGGCATTTATGAGAATAAAAGTGAGGCTTTTGCAGATGAAGCTCATCTGTTTCTCCTGCAGGTGTTCTGGGCTAATCAGGAGCTCCGGCCAGGACAGAGGCTTTGTCCAGCAAAATAGAGATGTGTGGTGCATCACTGACCTGCCTCTGGTCGGGATTTGGAAAAAGGAACAGATTCATTTGTCAGAGGAGATCAATAGTTTATTAACTTAAAGGTCAGTTCACCAAAGCTTCATCTTTTCTTGGGTTTGGACCAGGCAGGTGAGGACGGGTGATGATGTGGCTCTGCGGGCAAGCCCAGGCATGGCGCATGTCGTCGCAACCGAAACCAAGCAGGGATTATCACAGCTCCAAAAGGAACTGGTGACAATTTGTATTGTGAATGTCATTGGTAAAAAGGGTTTAACTCGTTAAAACTATTAAAAATGAAAATCAGAACATGCAGCGTAGGAAAGAGTGTTCACGTATGTCTGGTGCAAAGAGTGGCTCTGCAGGGTCAGAGAGGAGAAAAGGAGGACATAAGACACAATAAGATTCCCCACTTCCATATAAAAAATAGTCCACAGAGAAAAAAAAACAAGGATCGTATAAGTTATTTTTTAAAAATCTGTAAAACAACATAGCCAAGGATATTTTAAACACAATTATATAAACACCACATGACTTACTATTAAGAAAGAGCATGAAAAGGTTTAAGGGAGAGTTTTGTAGAATTAAGAGTTTCCTGGCCAGATCCTGGGAATGTCTCTTTTGGAAACAGATGCCCAAGAAAAATCACTGCCATGAACAGGAGGATTTTGTGTGTGAGGGGGGGGGGGGGTATTTGTGAGGTGGGGGGGTATCCACAGCAAAACAGAGGATAACACAAAATACCAGAAGAGGTTAAGGGGGATACCATCTCATTTTGAGGAAGGAACTGGCTCATTCCAGAACTGAATTCATCAACTTACTAGCAGTTCCAGGAGGGAAATACATTTCATGGTAAGGCTGTGACCCCCAGGCTGGTCTGTGCAGACGAACCCCCCCCAAATCCAGACTCCTTGCAGGTGCGGGGGTTTTGCAAAGCCCTGCCAGACCCACGGGGCTGATGCCCACAGAGCCACATGGATCTGCTCTCGCTTTGGTCCTCAGAAATCTCCAGTTATTGCCACGGCCAGAGAGAAACAGCTACCGAGCAAATCTGAACAGGAGTGCCAGAGCGGCCTTGAGGGCACCGCTCCGGGAACCACCTAATTCGTCGTTTTACGTATGTACAGAGTACGGCGCCGGCTGTTTGCAATGCAGGTTTATATCAGCCATCACCTAGCAGAAAAGGGTACCAAAAATTTGAGCCAGAAACAGCCGTTTCTTCGCAGATGCATAAAGTCCTGCATCCTTCGCAGCCAGGGCTCTCGCCAGCCGCTGGGAGTGGGCAGATCAGTAGGATTTCTGCGAAGAACCAAGCGTGTGTACATGGATCATGCATCGGTCCCTGCTCACGAGGAGTGTTTGAGAGTATTAATATCACCGTTTGTCTGCTGCCTATCAGGACTCGATCATTCAGGGTACAATCCAATCTGTTTAACATATTGCTATAGAAACTCGCTGACAGTGATATTAAAGCTATCAAACTTCCAAGCGAATGCTTGACAGCACCTTGTAAACTCTCCCAAAGCTGAAAAAATAAAACTTTTGTTCTAAACATTTGGCAAAAACTGGGCTGGCAGTTGGTGGAAGTCCTGGATGGATGCAGCCGTTGAACTTTACCCGGCCATAAGACACGTCTGACAGCAGAACTGCACAAACAGCTTCTTTTCACAGAGCTTGTTTGATTTCACCATCTCACAGAAAGTCTTGTCAGCTGGGAGAGGCGAGGAACAAGAGAAAATGAGAGCAGATTAACATTTAAAATAAACAAACATTGCACGTAACAGGCGGTGCAATTCGTTCCAGTGTTGCAGGAGAGAATTGAAAACGAGTTGCTTTTTAAGGGCATCTTTCACACGATTTTAATGAGGGAAGAAAGCAGCTTTGCAGCAAGTGGGAGAATTAGCCCCAAGACTAAAACTAAAATGAAATACAAACACTTGGATGCGTTTGAGCAACAGGCAGATATCCAGCAGCTCTGCCAGGTAACTTGCCTGCCCACTGCAGCCATGCCCCAGCAAGCCCAGGAGCTCCAGTGCTTTCAGCTTTAAATTGTGAAGGGAATATATCAAACGCCTTAATTTTTGCTGCTGGGGAAGCACTACAGTGCCAGCTGTTCTGTCACAGCTACTTACCATTGGTGCAGGTTTCATTTGTCACACAGGAGCCACCGAGGAGGCTGAAACCTTCTTTACACTTGAGGCAGTTTCCACCGGAGCCCTCGCAGGCTGAGCAGTGGTCATCGCACCTGGGGACAGAGACCCTGCCGTGGTCTGAACTGCCACCACCAACCCGACCCCGGCCATCCAAAATGGGCTGTCACCCAGAAAAACATGTCTGCCGGCACCATGACATCCAGACTGAACCGGAAAACAGTGAATCTGAAGCTTCAAAAGTTACCAAAACATTGGGAAAAATGGGCTTGGTGGTGCCAGTGTGATGCTCAGTGACAGTGACATTCCAAAAATGCTCGCCTGCTGGAAAGGCTCAGTGGGATATACACCTCTCTTCCAAGGAATCCCAGTTAGAAAGAGTGCTGCATGGGGAATCTGTGCTGCTCCCACATGTTTGCTCAGGGAAAAGAGCCCAGCGGCTGTGCCTCCTGCCTGAGGATAGCACCTGGCAGAAAACAGACCCCAAATCTCTGGGTAGGGATGCTGGTACCCAGATCCTCCCTGCTGAAGAGCCAGTACCGGTGAGAGAAACCCCGGGCAGGCAGGACCTGTGTTGTGTGTTCCCAAGTCAACTTTAATCCTTCCCTTTCATGTTTTGCTTTAATGAGGCTGAATCCGCTCCCACTCCCCACTTAAAGTGCAGAGTGGGAGCAAATTGCTGCCTCCCAGCATCTCCCAGCAGCCCCCATGCTGGGCCAAGGAGCAGGCGAAGGCTCCTCCAACATGGCCATGGGGCAAACGGAGCAGGTTTGATTGAAAGCTGGAGTATTTGCCTAAACATTACCGTTCCTCCCACACCTCCTCCGAAGAGCCCGGGGCTGGGGCTGAGCCCTTTCCACTGTAGCCCTAAGACATCTTGGCTGGCTCTGGCTGGGGAGCGTGCAGCTCTTAAATCTCTGAGGCAGGGGCATGTGGGGTCCAGCCCCACCGCTGCCCTGGCTCCCTCATTTCCCTAGTAAACAGCTCCAGCTGTGAGCTGTTTTCAGCGTTATTATTTTTCTTTTTATCATTGCTGCCAGCACTCCCTGTTGGTCCCAGCTTTGCTCAGGTTCTGACGGGGATGGTACCGTCCCAGCTTTGCTTGGCTCACCATGGAGGTGGTACCATACCAGCTTTGCTCAGGTTGCAATGAGGATGGTACTGTACCTTTTGCAGACTTTGTTGGGGAGCCCGTGGCTGTTGGCGGGGTAGAAGCCCTCACGGCAGGCGGGGACGCAGCGCCAGTGGGGTGTGGGGGTCTCGGGGGTACAGGGTGAACAGTGCTCCTCTCCCGGACCTGTGGGGACACAGAGGAGGACAGATGGTAGACATGAGGAAGAAATGTTTTATACTGAGAGTGGTGAGAGCCTGGCCCAGGTAGCCCAGAGAGGTGGTGGATGCCCCATCCCTGGAGACATCCCAGGCCAGGCTGGATGGGGCTCTGAGCAACCTGAGCTGGTGAAGATGTGGGGTTGGACAAGATGAGCTTTGAAGGTCCTTTCCAAGCTGAATTATTCTGCGATTCTATGATGTGGGCAATTTCAGAAACAGAAGCCACGTTGCACCAGTATGACCACAGCCCCACGTGAGATGAGGGCACCAGCTCGGCTCTGTCCCACTTGTGCCCAGGAGTGAACAAGTTGCTTGTTATCCCACCAGGGTTCTGTGCAGCTGCTTGGCTCCCACCCCAAAAAAACTAGCTCCCATCCCAAAAAACTCAACCCCCATCCCAAAACACCCAGCCAGGACTCAACACTCTGCCCCTTTGCAGAGCTAAGAGCTGGTGACAGAGGCTCATCAGGGGACAGCACACCAAAATCGCCTCCGGAGCATCAGCCACCGCTCCTAAGCATGCACTCATTTGGCTTTCCTGTGGAGAGTAATGCATGGAAAAAGAGATGCTAAATTGGGTTGTGTAGGAGCTGGAGGAGGGAAGGGCTCAGGAGAGAAACTGGGAAAGCAGAGAGTCCTGCTCTGACACCAGCACGATGCTGCTGGACGGCAAATGGTGGTGATGGAGGTGGTATTATTAGAGGCCTTCCACACGCTGGGCTTGAGAAATGGTTACATGGGAAAAGGAGACAAGAAAAGGCTTGAAAAATAATTGTGGTGAAGTACATTTACACTGACTGGAATAAGAATTAGAAGGGAAGTAATTTTCTTAAGGGATTAAGAGCCCGTTCTCTTCCACGCTTGCCAACGAGATCAATAAATATTTTGGATTTAGTCTTAGGAAATTGCCCATGTATGATAGATGAGATTCACGCCACTGAACATGAATTGTCTGGAGATCGTATTATCATCAGATCTATGATGATTTCGAGGGCAGACGCAAACATTAACCATGGAAAATAATTGGACTTTCAAGAAGCAAAAAAGGCAGCATTTAAAGGGACCATCGAGTGATTTTGGGCAGCAGGGGGAAGCTGACAGTGGCCAGCCCAGAGCCACGGGGCAGCTGGGATAATGTTCCTCGGTTACCTGACGTTTTTATGTGCTGTAAAGCCATCTTCCATCACTCCGAGAGGCTTTTACAAGCCTCCCCCGCAACCTTATTAAACTAAAGCACCTGGCTTCGGAGGAATCAGGGAAATAAAGAATGGCTCTAATAAAAATGTAAAAACTCCCCTAAAAAAAAACCTTTTCAAGATGAATATACTCCACCTCACGGGATGTGCTAGAGCGCTGGGATTGCATCCCCTCTGGCACTGTGGTACCGTGGGCATCGGCTCATGATGCAGGAAAGTTTTGGGGGTTTGCGTGGGGATTCGGGGGGTGAAGGACGTACCTGTGCCGGTGGGGCAGGTCTCGCACCGCCGCGGCTCCTGGCTGAGGAACATGCTGGGCTGGCACTCCGGGACGCAGCTCTCTCCTGCCAGGCTGCCGGGAAAGCAGAAAGGATGTTTGTACCCGAAGCTACAGGCTCTGGGGACTCAACAACCAAAATGATTCTATGATGACACAGCCCATCCCCATCTCCACATGCCTCAGTGCCCCACAGCAGCCTCAGCCCACAGCGCCCGAGCATCAGAAAGCCAGACAGTGCTTCAGGAGAAATTAAAGTCCCGCCTGGACCAAAGAGACAGCTGCAGGTTACTTAATTAAGTATCCAGGAGGAAATTATTTCTTCCTGTGGGCAGCCAGCCTATCCCTCCCAAAGACCTTTTGCACCATGAGGCTCCCCGGAATAAAAGGAAATTGGTTGAGAGCCGCAGCTGGGCCAGTGCTGCTTTGCCATGGCAGGGATGATTTGAAATCCCAGCTTAAAAGGATATTGGACAATAAAAAGAAAGCACCATGCAGATTATGTCTGACAAGCACCTCCACTTTTGCTTTTCTGAGGGAGTAGATAATCTTTTTGGCAGTGGCAATTTCCTTGTCTGGGAGAGCCCCGCTGCTACACCGTGGGTTTGGCCCATTTACAGCCCCTGAGTGAAGTGCTCCAGGATCTTACTGCCATGGGAGCTTGGGGATGGAAAACAGCTCTGACAGAGCTGTCTGGGATATGGGAGGAAAGATGCACTTGCCAATGTGAGGCATAAACATTTTCATTGTTTTTTTCCCCCATTTGAGATGCTGTGATGCTGGGAGGTGCACTGGTCACAGGTCACCAAATTTGGACAAGCACTTCTGATCCTGCAGCACAGCACCTACCCACTATCCTGGCAAGCACTGAAGAAAAGGAAATTAAATTTAAATTGTGCTTTCCAGCTAAGAAAGGGACACAAGGGACCACCTTTAAATTCCCAACTCCGCACCACAGCTGTAGTACCAGGGAAGCAGGATCTTGGGTCTTTAATTCACTCTCTAGTTTCCCATCTGTTTTCCCAAATTTAAACCACAGGTACCGATGCTGTGTGTATAAACCCCTCCCGTGCTGGGATTTTACCTGAATCCATCTTTGCATGCAGTACATTTGTCTGCTTCGCCGACACACTTTTTACAGCTTTGATGACATTTCAGACAGCGCTTCTGACCTTTCGAAAAAACAAAATGAGGCAGAGAGAATAAAATCTGGACAGTGATTTGCAAGCAGCAGTCGGAGCCTCAAAGCCCCGCTGCACCCCAGTGCCAGCTCCCTGAGGAGAGACACGTCCCACCCGGCAGGTCCCTGCTATTGCAGATGACCTTATCTATCATTGCTTGCTAAGAAGAAATTAGCTTTGCAAGCGGTTAGGATCATTAATTACAGTCTTTTAATTAAGAGCTGAATTAAACACCTCTGCTTTGCACCACCCTCTGCACACAAGAAGGTTTTTCTCTTGCCCTCACTGTGCAAAGCAGGTCTGGGGCAGGGGGATGGATTTTAAAGCCAGTATTCAAAAATCAAAGTGTTTTCTCCACCTGTAGCACTTAAAATAGAAGCAACCCCTGCATATCCCCATGCCACAACTTGCAAGTGATAAACATCCTTACGTTCCTCGGCGTAAAACCCGGGCGGACACAGCACCACACAGGTGCTCATCTCCTGGTGATGGTAGAGGCTCCTCTTGCATGCCGTGCACTGGGTTGGTCCCCTCCCCACACAGCGCTCACAGCCCTTGTAGCACCGGCGGCACCTCCGGGCACCTTTGTCACCAAAAAATCCCACGGGGCACGAGCTCACACACATCCTGAGAAAGGAACCAAGAGCCTTGATGGTGATTTGGGCTCATTTGCTTCTTACTCGTAAGATTTCAGGTGTCCTGAATGTTGTGGCTCTGTAATAAAGAGCCGGGGACTGTCTTGGTAAGCGACCCTTTCTATGGGTAACCTTTCCCTGTGCCAGCCCAAGAGATGGAGGAGTGGAAACCCCAATTCCAGAAGTGATTTGGGGCACCAAGCTGTCCCTTGGGCATGGGTGATCCCAGTGAAGCCAATGCTTCTTCCACCAGGACTACATGGCCCAGGTCCTCCAGGGTTCTCCAGCTCATTGTCACCTGTTCCATCGTACCCTGGTCCGTGGCACGGATCATAGAATCAGAGAATAGTTTGGGTTGAAGGGACCTTCCCAGCTCCCCCAGTGCCACCCCTGCCATGAGCAGGGACATCTTCACCAGCTCAGGTTGCTCAGAGCCCCGTCCAGCCTGGCCTGGGATGTCTCCAGGGATGGTTCATCCACCACCTCTCTGGGCAACCTGGGCCAGGCTCTCACCACCCTCAGTGTAAAAAATTTCTTCCCCATATCCAGCCTGACTCTCCCTTCCTTTAGTTTAAAACTTACCCCTTGTCCTATGGCAACAGGTTCTCCTAAAAATTCTGTCACATTTTTCTTATATCCCCGTGCCTTGTCCTCCCACCATTTTCTCATACTTTTCTTCCTCTATGCAAACTTCCATAACCCACGCCATGGTGTGAGCCCTGGGGAAAAACGCTGTCACCACCCAGTGACCCCACGGGGACACCCCAGCACCCCTCACCTGCCGGTTTTCACGCTGCCCAGGCTGTAGTGGATGCAGTTCAAGCACTGGTCGGCATTGGGGCCATCGCAGCCCTGGTCACCACACTCAGGGTGACACGGACCTGGGGAGGAAGAGCGCAGCTCAGCATCCCTGAGCCCCCACTGCCAGGATGTTCTGAGAACACTCACCCTGGACAGACAGACATGGAGAAGGGACCCTCTGCCTATCTTATCCTGTATCTATTACCTTAGCAATCTTATGTATCTTACCCTGTCTATGCTATGGTGCTGCATGGCTCTGGGTGCTCACCCATCCTCCTCTGCATGAAGCCGACCCGGATGAACACCCTGGTGCAGAAGCAGCTTGGAAAGAGGGGATGGACACTCCTCGGGGACTGGCAGGGACGCCCGCCCGTGCCCACACTGGGGAGAAGGTGGGCAGAGGAGCTTTTTTTACTCCCCAGACGGTTGCACCACCAATTTGTGGTGGGAGCACTGGGACGGGGCATTTTGCTACCTTCTAATTTCACCATCCCACTGCCCTGTGCCGGCCACAGGCACCGCTCCTCCCAGCCTGTCTTGGCCCCAGGCAGGATCTGGCCTCATGGCTCCCCCAGTTTATCCAGGTTTGCATTTTCCTGGGTATTTCTGGGGGTAGATGACACAGTAGCTTGGCCAGCACTTACCTGCATACTCCTCCTCCTCCTCTGCCACCTCCACCTGGCTCTGCAGGAAGGCGGCTCTCGAGGGCTCCATCTCCGATGCTGGCACCTCCAGCATCCTCCCGCGGGTCTGGGGGCTGCCCAGGGCAGTGTAGGGGTGCTCAGCCGTCCCGTAGAAGAGGAGGCTCCATTCCTTCAGCTTCCCTGGGGGGTAAGCACAATGTCACCCTCCCGATCCCCATCCTGCTCCTCCCCAGACAACCCCATAGCACTTTGGGGGAAGCAGGAAGGTGTATCGGACCATCAGGGCTTCTCCACATCGCACAAGCAAACAACAAACACCCCAAAAATCTTCACCAGCTCCTCTGAGCTCCCAGCCTGTGCGAATGCAGCTACAAGGGATTTTTTTATATTATAACTCATCTATCGAACTGCAGCATCACCATACCCTTCATGCTCAACGTGCAGAGAGAACCAGCAACTTTAAAAGCTCCATAATAGAGGATTATTTCTGTCTGATAAAAGCCGTCTGGCACACGCTGGATTATTTCTTGCTGGTGTTGCTCCAGCTGCCCCTGTACCCGACACATCAGAGGCCTGAGCTCAGTATCCCCCAAAACTCCGCAGGGGCCACTGCAGCCTGTGTGGCACCTGGTCCTGAGGTTGGGGAACCCCCACAGCCTTACACCTACGCCAAGGTCCTCCCCTACCCATGCTTTGGGGAAGGGATCCAAAATACCCCGTTGTTTCTTTTCAGCGCTGTTTTTTCTTTCAGTTCCCCATCAAGGCACATCACTTCTTGCCCACGGCATACTTGGCTTTGAACACTAATCCCTGCGTTTCCAGGAAGGGCTTAAAATTTCCAACACTGATCAGGTGGCATCAGGTGGGCAAGAGCTCCACCAAAATAATAAAATATACTTTAAATCTAAAATGTCCTGCATGAGGAAAACCCAGTCTGCATCAGGCTGATGCTGGGGATGCAGCACTACCAATGACAGAACACCCACAGTATTTAATTGGTATTAAATTAACCAATTTAATTGGTTTAATTTAATGGTCTTAATTTAACTTTTAAGACCTGTTTCTGCCGCGGGCTGGGAGCGCCATCCCTCTTTTTCCTTCTGCTTTGCCCTCTCTGCTTCCAAGCCGGTGCAGACCCTTTGAGGGAGGTGAATTAATGCACTCGTTTTCATTTTGTTTTGCAAAGCCGGGTAAAGCTGAGTCCTGACGGCCGCAAGGGGCTCAGAAACACCCACCGCAAGCTGTAAATACCGGGGAAAAGCAGCTCCGTGGGCGCTTTGCAGCCACTCGCTGAGTTCAAAAAGATTTCAGGTGAAGGCAACAAACAGAAACGCTTTCTGCACAACGAACCCCCGCCAGAAAGTCGCGTGGGGGGAGGTTTTTAATATACTCCTGGCTTCCTATCAATGAGCGTGTGGATTTTAACACCCCCGCAATGCTCACCAGCCCCAGGCATGATGATGCTTCATGTCCCACTGCCACCAGCCAGCGAGGCGGCTGCTCCATCCCAACGGAGCCAGATCCCGACAGCTTTGCCGGGAAAGGGTCAGGGACAAGGCGGCCAAGCCAGGGAGGGGGGGACATGGCAGGGTTGGGGACACACAGGGGGCCAGGCTGAGCCCAGCCACCCCCTGCCAGCACAGTGGCAGCCCGGAGAGGATGTCATGTCTGTCCATCCATCTGTCTGCAGCCCGAGGGCCATCGTCCCATCCCCTTGCACCGTTGCACAACCAGCCCACATGCCAGATGTCCCAGCAGTGAAGCAAAACAAACAAACAACAATTACAGCTCTCGGGTTTCCTCGTTTCGACTCATTACGGTTTAATTTTGGAAACCTGACTCTCAGTTGCAATGGGTTTGCTGGTGGGACAAAACCTGCTCCCAGTTCAGCCAGACCCGCAGCCTCCCGCTCTCGGGGCTTGGGTTTTATTCCCGTTTTTGAAAAATCTGGGCAATGAATTTTTGCTGAAGATCATAAAACTTGCAGCAAAAGTTACGGCCAAGTGAAATATCCTGCAAAGAGTTTTGGGGGCGAGGGGAACGTGGGTGCTGGGGGACCCTTACCTTGCACAGTGGGGTTGCGCACTTGGGATGGTGTGTCATGGATCTCCAGGGTCCACTCCCCTGCCGCCCGCTCCCCCCAGCAGTGGACGGTCATGAACTCCCAGCCCTTGAACCCCTCATTGGAGTGGTCAAACACCCTGCAATGGCAATGCCATGCATTGAGAAGTGTGACTTCGAATGTCTTATTTAATCAGGAAAAACAGATAGGTAATTAAGGATTTTAGGGATCATAGAATCACAGAACAGTTTGGGTTGAAGGGACCTTCCCAGCTACCCCAGTGCCACCCCTGCCATAAACAGCGACATCTTCACCAGCTCAGGTTGCTCAGAGCCCTGTCCAGCCTGGCCTGGGATGTCTCCAGGGATGGGGCATCCACCACCTCTCTGGGCACCCTGGGACAGGCTCTCACCACCCCCAGGGGCAACAATTTCTTCCCCATGTCTGGCCTGAATTTCCCCTCCTTTAGTTTAAAACCATCATCCCTTGTCCTATCGCAACAGGCCCTGCTGAAAAGTCTGTCCCCATCTTTCATATCAGCCCCTTTTAAGTACTGAAAGGCCACAATAAGGTCTCCCCAGAACTTCTCTTCTCCAGGCTGAACACCCCACCTCTCTCAGCCTGTTCTCTCAGCAGAGCTGTTCCAGTCCTCAGATCCTTGCATGCAACTGCCTTGCACAGACCCCTCCTGCAGCTGACACAAGAGCATGCCCCCTGCCTTCCCAAAAAATCCAAGCAAACCTGCAGCAACCCCCTGAACAAGGACGCTGCCCAGCTCAGACACATGCTGGCTCTGGGTGCTCTTACCTCCTGGCAAGGAGCTGTGACCTGGTCCCCGCTGGAGAGATGAGGGTGATCTGGAGGTCGCCCCGGCGCGGGTGTGAGATGCTGAGCCGCACCACGACGTGCTCCAGGTACAGGACGTGCTGGTCGCGGTGCTCAGAGCAGGCGCTGCTGAGGGTACTGGCACGGAGGACGTGGTCTGCACGGATGTACCTGTCGGGGACGGGCAGAACATCAGTTGTGGTGGGGACGGGCAGAGCATCACACTAGGGGTGGCAGCGTTACCCAGTTGCCAGCATTATGGACACCCGGCTATACTTGAACCCAGTCTCCTGCTGCTTCATGGCAAAAATTATCTCATCTTCCATTGCAACATGGTGTCCCAGTGCAGGAATCTGCTGAATTGCTTGATGGTAACGAGATGGGTTTGAGCTGCCTCTAAGATCTGTGCCTTATGGGCTGCAAGGGCGCTGCTTTATTACAATTATCGGTGCAGCGCTCCTCTTGGGTTTGTAATTAGTGTCTATATCAGATAAATAGTTTCGTGAACACACTTGGCTCCAAATTCATTCCTGATTTGCATATACGAGTCACTCCAAAGGAACAGCTTTTCTGACGAACAACTCAACTTGCTGTGCAGCCAGGCAGTAGTGAACCCAGAGAGTCCATTTGGTCAGGCCCCAGCAGGGGCAGACCTAGCAAGGACGAGATCTGAACCTAAGCTGGTTTGAACCCGAAGCCAAATTCAAAGAGACCTCAGGCACTGGAAATTTGGGAACCCTTTCAACAAAGCACCAAATTTTGGTGTCTTTCATCACGATGAGGTATTTGGTGGAAGAGGGAGGAGAGCCAAACACTTCACCAGTCAGGTAGGACCCAGCGGATGAGTTGGTTTTGGCCTCCTTTAGCTATTTCTGAAATGGAAAATAGCATTATCAGCCCTTAAAACTTCCCTGCTGATCATCTACCTGGGAAGTGCAAAAATAAATCACCTGCCATCAAAGCTGGTCCCAGAGAGCCCCATGGGACCTGCTTGTCACCGAGCTGTAGGCACAGACCCTGGGTGGCCACTTCTCAGTCAATAAAGAGACCTCGGGTGGACAGTGCAAGTCACTGTGACCATAAAATCCATGAGGATGAAGGTGAACCTTCACAAGAGCCAGCTCCCCAAAAGCTCCTTCCAAGTGGCCATGTGCCCCGAGAGAGACCTCCACCCCATGACACTCACTTGGGCACCCTGTCCAGGCTTCCCACGCAGACGTGCTGGGGAGGAACCGTCTTCCACTTCTTGGCTTCCACCACAATAGCATCTGCATCCACCAGACCAAAGCCATATAGATGGCTAACTGGAAAGAGAGAAGACTCAGAAACCCACTGCCTTCCAAGCAGGGACCAGTAGCTTCTCCTCAGCTATTGGTGGAACATTCTCCAACCATCAGAGAAGGTGTGAAGTTGACCCCATTGGGGTACAAAGTGTTCCAACATGTGGAGCTCATCAGCCTGTGAGTTAACACCCCAAATCCATGTTGGCACCAGAGAAAACCCATTGCTGGGAGCAGCCTGCTGAAGGGAGCAGTCAACACTGCAGCTCAGGACAGGCTACACCAAGCAAGGCTTCCAAGCCTTTACCAAGCAAGGTTTCCAAGCATCTCACCCCATGAATTATTGCCCTCTCCTCCTTCTGCTCAACAGCCTCATGGTAGGAGCGCCCGAGCCAGCTGATTGCTGCCATCCAGGGCAAATGCCCCCAAGAACAAAGCTCTGGAGAGCTTTCTTTTCCCTTTTGTGGTCATTTTCATGACTCCACCCCCACAGCCCCTCACCTTTGTGCCCCGCACCATTGGTCTTCCAGTCGGCCGCTCGCAGGTGCACCGGCCGTGAGGTTTTGACCAGTAGATGCTGGACATCCCTCCAGGTGAGTAGGGGGCTGCAACGACACAAGGCTCATGGGATGGCTCTGCTGCCTCCAGTCTTCCCAGTAGCAGCAGGGACCCCCATTGGGTTAAAAAACCAAAAAAAGCCTCTTTCCTGCTCCAAAAGAGCATGAATTGATGATTTAAATGCTAATGCCCTGCCTGGAGGTTGACCATCACTTGGGCTATGCTTTTGAGGCCCCCACAAGACCCCAGCCCAAGGATACTGCCAGAGAATTTTTCATGTTTTTCTTACAGTGAGCTCTTCAGCATCCTGAGCTGGGATTTATATTGCTCTCAAGCAACACTGAAGAAATTCATTTTATTCCTTCTCATCATAATGGAGTTCCTGAGCACCAAGCTCCGGTACTTAATGTTGCATTTTATGCCTCAGCTAAACAATTCAAAAAATTACATCTAACCCTCTTAATATATTTATAATGAAAACGGCATCTTCGGGAATGTGTTCCCTCAACCTGGGTGCTGGTATTAAACTGGAGGAAAGGGACTGGAGCCAACACACCACAATTACCAGTCCCAGAAGTGAGCACAAAGCTACCACGCTGTTTATTTGCAACCTTATTTTAATTTCTACCCTATAAAAGTAACAATAATAGTGAGAAACTGAGGAGAAGATGCTCCATGGAGCAACATGGAGATGTCCAAGGGGTGGGCCTGGTCCCCTATGCGGGCTGCTCCCTATGGTGGACTGGGATGAGACTGGGATGGGGACAAGAGGCAAAGAGTAACTCCTTGGAACCAGGGAGGATGTCTTGGCTGGTCACACCATGTGGGTTTTTGACATTATGCAAAATTTCCACCAGAAATAAAACACTTGCTGAAAAACATCACTTCTACAGACATTTTCTAATTTTTTGATGTTTTCTGACTTTTTTTCCCCAGGACGCATTTCTAAAACTCCTGGTGGAGCTGGCTGTCAGTGGTTTCAATGCACGAAACGAAAAGCCCAACTTATCTCACCAACCCCAACTTTTCAGCAGATGGCAAAAAGTGAAGAAGTAGCTCAACAAAACACCTGCAGGAAGATTAGATGCAAAACAACAACACTGCATCAAACCCTGCCAAAAGGCAGAGATTTAGAATAACTTTGCTCCGTTTCGAGTTGCTCCAGAGGAAAAAAAAGGCCTTTCTTCTTCTGATTTTGCTTGCCAGCTACTAAATTTGGACACATGCCCCTGTGGGCTGTTGGCAAGTTGACACTTACTTTGCCTCCAAAGCCAAAGCGATGATGCCCGCGACCATGGGGGCGGACACAGAGGTGCCGGTGTGGCCGTCGGTGCAGCGGTGCCGGAGATCTGTGGTGACCTGCACAGAGAGGAGCTGCTGGAGATGTTCCCAGAGTGGGTTGTACCCCAGGGAACACCCCAAATTTCCTTGGGATGCTGCCAGTGGGGAGCCGAGCCTGTGGGTACTCAAACCTGCCACGGCTCCCACACCATAGGGGTGCTCTGAGTCCCAAAAAAGGGGCTGCAGACACATTTGGTACATGAGAAAACATCCCTGCTTCTATTTTCCTTTGCTGAAAGGTGCAAAAATGTTTGGAAAGGGGAAAAAAAGACAATCTTGCTGTGGATCAGCTGGAGAAAAAGGTGCGGACGGAGCAGGGCAGGAGGGGGTGTGCACCCGTAGGTGCACGTTGAACTGTGCTATATTAAATGTTTTCCTTAAAAGCTCTAGCTCTTGGTGTCGGGCAAGAATTACCTTTGCGTGGGGAAAAAGGGAAAAAAGAAAGAGAGGAAAAAAACCACTATTTCTGGCTTTTTCAATTCAGGGCAGAGCATGATGCTTGGGTACCAAAAGCCTGGAAAGATGAAGTGGGCAAAGAGACGCTTGGTCAGTTACATTTTTAAAAGGCCTCTGTGTTTGGAGTTAATCTGGTGATTTTTGGAGGGGGGAGATTGTGCCACCTGCTTTCTCCGGGGAGCTCCCCTGGAAGCCGCTTTTTTGCCTCACGATGCTCCGGCAGCACTGGGCTGGTGTTGGCCTCAGCCATGCGAACGCTCCTGAGCACCATGAAAATGGCACTTGGATTCTGTTTTCTGGCTGGAAACTAATATTTTAGAGGCCAAACAAACCACTCTTGAATAAAAAAACAAAAACAAAAATCCACTTGTAAAAAGCCCACATTTTTTGTGAAAAAATTAATTTGGGTGGAAAACTCCCTCCCAGGTCAGGTAAGGCGGATGCTGCCAAATGCTTCCATCCTCCCTTTTAAAAAATCTGTCTCAGGCTAAAAACCCTCAAAACTTCCTTTATCTTAAAGTGGGCACAGTGAGCAGGCACTTTGAGGGACCAGTAAATATTTACATGGGTATTTTTTGCAAATCTCCAGCCCTTTCACCCATTTTGCAGGGAAAACACCACGTCCCTGAGCTCTTCCCAGTGCAATTTTAGCCTCACCATTAAAAAACAAAAAAAAACAAATGAGCAAAAAGCACCACAGAGCTAAAGAGGAAGTCTGGCTCTTATAACCAAGCCACCATCCAGCCCAACCATTCAGATAACATTCAGGGGATGCTGCCACACGCAAAATTGGGGTAAAACTCACTATTTTCCGCTCGTAAAAAGCCCCGCTGCTGTAGGTGGTGGCGAGCGTGGAGGCACATTCCTCCAGGTACCAGGGCTTGTAGCCGTTCTCAGTGGTGCTGCTGATGGAGATGGTGTAGATGCTGTTGGTGTAGCCATCACAGGAGCAGTAGTCGCCTTCTCTGCCGCCATTCCCTGATGCCCACACGAAAATGGAGCCCAAACCCCTGCGGCCCTGCGGGGAGAGAGGGGACCTGGGGGTGAGAGGCGGCAGTTGATGGGGGTGAACAGCCGGCTCGGCACGGGGAGCAATGGGGAACCCTCCCCAGCACTGGGTTGTCATCGGTAAGCTGGATCTTTTGGGTTTGGTGAGGGTGGAAGGATGGGTCCCATCCTGCCCAGCATTCAGCCCGCTGGATCAGCCCCCGCAAATGGCTCAGACAGCCCCAGTTTTACCAGCAGCGACTCCCCGTGAGGATGGGAGAGCCACTGGTGATGGGGAGTTTGGCACAGAATCGTGGAATCATTTTGGTCGGAAAAGACCTTTCAGATAGAGTTCAACCATTAACCCAACACTGCCAAGTCCACCACTAAACCATGTCCCTGAGAATCTCATCTATGCATCTGCTGAATATCTTCAGGGATCTTCTGCATGGGTGAAAACATCTCAGGTGCTCAGAGCCCCTGGACCAGGTGGTAACACTGCGGCAGCGTTTTCGGGGGGTGCAGGGATGGCCCCACAGGAGGAGCCCTCCCAAAACTCATGTCTCCCTCACCCCGAGCCTGCAAAGCCCCTTGTGAACCCACCCAAACCATCAGAAACCTTTCCCCAGCCTCTCTTTTAGGTTCCTTTTTCATTATTTTTTTTAAACCTGAGCTTTTCTCCTCCCCCACTACATCATTTGGCAGGAAGATCTGATGGAGCCGTCCACACCGGGTACCAGCTGCAGGAGGCCCCCAGGGAATTGGGGGGGCAGAAGGGGTACACCAGCCACCCAGACCTCCCCAGAGCCAGGGGAAAATCCCGCCTGGTAGCAGCGGCTGCAATGCCAATGAGGGGCTCCTAATGAAGCCGACAGCGCTGGGGCGAGCAGGGCTCACCCCTCCATCCCAGCCTCTGCCGGGAATAACCCAGGGGGATTTGCAAACAGGGTGCTGCCATCCCAAAAGGAGGATTTTGGGGACCCAAGGGGGGTTCAGGGCAGGAAATTAAGTGGCTTGTTTGTTTCCCTGCTCCGTAAAGCAGGATTCTCCGGGGAGGGCTTGGCAGGCAATGGAAGCAGACAGCAGCAGAGCAGCCCCCATCCTCCTCCCCCCCATGGCTACTCCTGCCACCGAGAGGTTTCGGCACTCGTCTGGGCAGATCTGGTGTTTACCTCCCTCCCACTGCTCTGCGGCGGCTTCCTCCACAGAGAACAATCATAATAATAATAATAATAATAAAGCAGCTTTGCTCCAGAGGAATTCACTGGGATTTATTGTGGGTTTTAAGCACTGGGGGGTTGGAGAGGGTTGGTTTATTACCTGTCTCACCCTCCTCCTGGGGCAGAGGCTCTCGGAGCTGACCCTGCCTCTGGATACACAGGATAAGTCAGGCTTTTTCCTTACTTTATGAAAGTTTTCATTATCTGGGCTGCCTCCCAGCCAAACTGGGTGGATGTTTTCCCTAGCAAAGATTAATAGAGCTGTGTGGAGCTCTGCAAAGAAAAAGTGCAACTGCAAAAGGGAATTATTGCCCTGCCCCGTGTCACGGAGAGCTCACCCCGAGCCTGCTGCTGGCATCTCCAGTCCCGCTTCTCAGGGTTTTCCTGGATCTGCTTGGCGCAGGCAGCAACAATCCAGCTCTTCAACACTAAAATCCACCCATTTCCAAGGACCAGCCCTGCTGCACGCAACCCAGGCTTTCCTAAATCATTAGTCAGGGAATAAAACCAGGAACTGATTGCTGAAGGTGTGTGGAGATGTGATGATGGTTTTGACTGGGATAAATAGACGAGGAGCCCGGACCTCCTGTGTCCTGCACCTCGCTGGGTGGAAACAGGTTTAGATCCAGCACAGTTCCACGAAGACACGAACCGGCACATAAAGGACACTACAGCAATGAACAGCTAACACCCGATGGCATTTCCCAGCGGAAAATCACAACCACAAAAAAAATCACACCACAAATCTCAACTCCCTCAGACTGGAAAAAAAAACTCCACATTTTCCCTTTAGCTCTCAAACAAGCAACCACCAAGATTTCCACAAGCAGATCCCCCCTTCTTTATTTGCCATCCTAAGCCAGCACCAAGGGGCTCCTGGCTGCCCTAAAACCCAGATCCAGGCATTATTTAACCCAAGGAATCCTGTCCTGGCCAAGGCTGGGGATGATCCGTCACCCCAGCAGCACATTGGTCAGATGCAGGATGAACAGCATCTCCCTGCTCCCTCAGCACCACCAGGGCTCAGGCGTTTGCTCCATGAGAGCCCAGAATAAATATACCCTCGTTAGCTTGGGAACTAATAATGTGTGGCTGAAGGAGCGAGAAACAAGATGATAAATCACCCTGGCGCAGTCCTATCGCTAATAGATAAAGGTTGCTTTAATGTTTCCATTAAGAACTCAATTTTCAGGATTTATAACTCAGTTACAGATGTTTGCTTGGGCTAAAGGTGGCAGCTAACTATCTGCTTGCAGCTTTCCTTGTTATTTAAGGAGAAGCTGGCAATTAAGAGCTGTGCATGCGGGACAGTGGTGCCACAAACATGGGTGCCAGTGAGGGGGCTGATGTCCCCTGGGAGACAGAAGTGAGGATCCTGAAACAGCAGGAACCTGCTGCCGCCCATTTGCTCCCGCATGGAAAAATAAGGTCTAAAAAGCAGCTTGTTCCCCCGTATTTACACGGCGTGAACTCCCCAGCACTTCAATGGATTCCTCGGCAGGCTCACCGCCCCGGCAGGAAATCGAGTAAATAGTGGGAAAAACACTCCACCCTATTTTTAGATAACAGGGAGGCTGCGCCGCCCCGAGTCCTGGCACGTTGTAAGAAAAGGCAGGAGTTGAGGTGGAGAGAGAAACTGGGGGGGTTCAAAGCCTCTGGGAGGGTTTCAAAACCCCAAGCCCAAAGTGACGGAAGCACCCAGGAGGAGAACATCCCCTGCAGCGCCCTGAGCTGCTATGACACTTACCCACGAGCTGCCAAGAAAGGTCTTTTTCACTGGTGCTTTTAGCCAATACTGGGCATTTTTAAAAAACACTCCATAAAGGAAGGGTTGTGAGAAAGCCAGGGCATGCCCCGCTTGGATTGACAGCTGTCAATCATGTGTGATAGCAGTTGAGGTCTTCTCACTGGAGGACTTCAGGGACAATAATCTGAATTATTCCTCTGCCCCTGTGGCCGGATTCTGTGGCTGCACCCGCATCCCCCTCTGGGCCATGACACAGCCACTCATTTTGGGTAGAAAACCAAGAAAATGCTTAATGTGATGGAGACCGCAGTGAGAGGACACCGGGGACCGGAGGGGTAAAGGCGGAGGGGACGGAGATGCCGGGGGGTGGCTGCTTCCCTCCATGCCAGCACCCAGGGGGGACATTTTAAGATGCAAAGTCACTCCTCCCAGAACCGTTTTGGGTTTCTCAGCCTGGCAGAGCTTCACAACTCAACCTGGGGCCTCCTGCCTGCTCTGCCGGGGCTCTGCCTGGCACCCGGCGCTGTCAGATGCTGCCGACGGTGCCGAGGGGTCCCGCCGGGGCCGCGCCATCGCTGGGCACCTCCCGCCGTCACCACCCGCAGCCGCAAAATCCACCGGACGCCGGGGAAAACTAGGAAAAATTAGAGATGATTCGACCCCCGCCCCACCCCAGCCCTAGTTTTGGCATCACCTCAGGGTAGGGGTCGAGGTGCCCGTCCCCGCCTCAGACCCACATTCCCCACAGGGCAGGGGGAGGAGAGCGAGCGCATCTGGGGCACTGCAGGATCCACACCTTTTTAATGCCATGCTCAAAAGCCTGTTTGGCCAATAGACCAGGTCCATCAACTGTCTTCCCATCATCATCTGGCCCCCAGCTCGCGCTGTAAATGTCAATGTAATCGGGTCTGATGCCAAGCGACTTCGCTTCAACAACATCTGTTACATCGCCATCTAACATACGAATGCCTAAAAGCACAAAAACATCAGACATTAGGGCTTAATGGTGCGGATGAAAGCGTGAGGATTGCAATCAAAGGGCTTTGTGAAACGGCGGCAGAAACCGCGCGCCTGGAATCGCTGCAACCCGCGGCCCCACGCGCGAACAAGTCCAGTAGTGGGATGCTGGGTAGATATTTTGGAAACTTTTTGTGTCTTTGCTGGCTTTACTGCAAGTGATGGAGAGAGGGGTTAAAATCTGTTTGGCAGGGAGTGGGTGGTGGGAGCGGTGATGCGTTTCCTGGTGGCAAAATCCCCCTACTATAAACCTTTTCCACCCCCCCTTTTAATGAATTAGTGAACTAATTTCTCCACTTGGAAGATATTGGTGTTTCCCGAACGCTCACAGTTCCCTGGCTTTGGGCACACTGGTGGGATCAAGCCTCTCCCTGCAACAGGGAATGACTGTGACTGTTCCCAGACCCCATCGCTGCCCCACTGATGCCAGTGGCACCCAGAAAGGTGGCTATGGCTTCCATGGCCAAAATCAGAGCCAGGACTCCAACCCACAGCAGAATGTCCCCTCTACATGATGAACAGAGGGTGCCAGGCACCCCAAAGAGCTGCCCAGAAACAGCTCTTGCAGCAAAGGAGGTGCTGGAAATTCTGGCATCGTACTTGGCCAGCCAGGGAGCGTCTGGTTTATAAAAATGCATTTCCCTTTCTGCACATATTTTTTTCTTAAAGCAAACAAATGCAGGCAGATGTCATTCCAGCTGCAGCTGCGCTCTGGCCACCACTCAAGTCAAATATCTCTTTCTGACGCTGTTCCCTACCAGCCAACAAACAAGCTTGGAAATACAAAACGAGGGAGCAGAACAGTTCCCCAAAACTTCCTCTCTTTGTTGTTTTCACAAGAAAACATGAGGAGAAGGGCCAAAAAGCTGAGCCTGCTGTCCAAGCCACACTCAGCTGTGATGCAGCAAGAAAAACTAGCTGAGGGATCAGTTTTTGCGCTTGCTAAATGTGGGCACGTATCAGCGAGCCTAAATTTAGCCCAAATTAGCTTGAAGTCAGTCCAAAGCCAGTCCAAAGTTAGCTCGAAGTCAACCCAAAGTTAGCTCAAAGTGAACCCAAAACAGCCCAAAGACAACCTAGAGTCAGCCCAGAGTCAGCTCAAAGCCAACTCGAAGTCAACGCAGCGCCAGACCAAAGAGAACTTAAAGCCAACCCAGAGCCAGCCTAAAGCCAACCCAGAGCTAGCTCAAGGTCAGTTGAAAGCCAGCCTGGAGTCAACCCAGAGCCAGCTCAAATCCAAGCCAAAGCCAGTCCTAAAACAGCCTAGAGCCAGCCCAAGGTCGGTCAAAAGCCGGCTCAGAGACAACCCAAAGCCAGCTCAGAGACAACCCAAAGTCAGTCCTAAGCCAGCCCAGAGCCAGACAAAAGTCAACCCAAGGCCAAGCCCAGCATCAACCACCCATGATGCAGGGATGCCACAGTTAAATAGCGTGGGGCAGGAGGGAGCAGGGAAGGATGCTGCACAATAACCGAGCCTTTTGCCACACCGGGAGCAATCCAGCCTTCAGAGCGAGCGCTCAGGGAGAGGGAAAAGGAAGAGGAAGGATGTCGGGAGCCCGTTTTGTTTCTCCAGCAGCAATGTATTTTGCCCAGAGCAAATGAAAAGCAACGCAAGAGCACTGAAGAGCAGCCGGGAAAATTAGATGGTAGCTCTCCAGTGTGACAAATAGGCTTCCCCAACAAGTCGTGCTCATTAATCGCTGCTTTATTTGCGTAATCCATCTAAAATCACTCTTACTGCAGCTATAGCGCATTTTCTTCCACAATCCCAAACTTGATACGGCTACGGACTTTATTTTTCCCCTTTGCCTCTTCATGTTGTGGGAAGCCCGTGGTCTCTACCTTGCACCAGGCGCTTCACATCGATCAATGCCCCCCCTATACACCCCGAAGGCAAGGCACTCGTTGAAGGAAGCAAATTAAAATGGGACCCACAGGTCGTTATAAAGTCAACAAGTAATGCTTGTCTCCACAGCTGCTGCAGAGAAACGAGCTTGAAAAAGAGCAAGAAGGCAATGGCCTGATCCTGCAGGATGAAGAACTGCCTTAAACATCCCCTCTGGGGGCTTTGCCTCGCTCTGCTGCTGCTTGGTGGGTGCTTGGAGATGAGTTTTTAGAGGCAAGAAGCCACTAAGAAGCAAGAAGCCATTCCATGTGCAGGGGATGGGATGGGACGGGATGGGATGGGACGGGATGGGATGGGATGGGATGACGTGCTGCAGCCTTTACAGACCACATGATTCCCTCATTCCCTCTCCTCGGGGTTATTTCTTCCCTTGGGGGATTTCACCAGCGCAGGGACCCACGGACAATGCTTGGCCAGGAGCGGGACTGCCTGCAGACACAACCTTAATGAAAGCTGTTTCTTGCACAGCCAGGATGGACAAAGCGAGAAAAAGAATTAAGCCCTGAACACACCCACATGCGCTTGTGTCTGTGCTCCCGACTGCAACTTCTCTCAGCGTTGGACTGCGGGGGAGGATGCAGTAAAATCCCCTCTCCCCATACTATAGTGCCAGGGCTAAAACCCCTGGTAAGGACCCGGTTCCAGGCATTTGTCACCTACATGGTCCCACCAGTCACACAGATGGGACACGGCACTCGCTCTCCCCCAACACCCCCATCTCACTGGCAGGTGCTAGACCAGCCTCCAAACCAGCTCCACTAATGCAAATGAGTTCTGTGATGCTAATTACCATCAGGATCCAGTTTGGTGATAAAGATGCACAGGCACATTGTGTTATTCGAGGGACTGTGCAAACGTCCCCCCACCCTGCACAGCCCTGGCCCCCCACCTCCTTGTTTTTTTCCCCACAAGGCTATTTTGGGGGGTCTTCTCAGACCCCCACTCTGAGTGGTTCATCTACAGACACTAAATTAACCTCACAAATGAGCAATTTTTGGCTCTGAAACTAAACTGGTGCTGCCAGTCATAGCAAATACAGCCACCCCAAAAAGGCCAGGCCCCTCCCCAGGCTCCCAAACTTTTGTCTTGAAACTACCACATCCTCGGTCCACGTGCATCCTCACAGCGAGGATGCAGCCCGAGTAGGATTCCATCCCAAAATACATGATGCCAGGATCCCCTGCACCCTGTGTCACCCATCATCCCCCCCCAGCACCCCTGGGCTCCCTGTAGCTGAGGCACTGAGGAGGTGCCTCTTTCCTGGCAATATCTGGGAGAGCAGCACCCACCACCCGCCCCAGGAGCCCCTTGGCACGGTCAGGGTGGCCAGGGCCCCTCGGTGGGGACAGCGAAGGGCAGGTGACAGCCTCACCTCCGATGCGGGCGTTGTAGGCAATGCCCACGATGCAATACGAGTTGTTCACTGCTGCCGCCACTTCACCTGCACAGCGGGTGCCATGTCTGCAAAAAGAAACCCCCCATGAGCCAACATCCCACAGGGAAGGATCGCTCTGGCCACCCCACACATAGAAACAGGCACTGAGGCCAGAGTGGTGAGAGAAAGACTGCGGAACCCTTGTCCAAAACCCTTGGGGACGGAGGGAACCAATGCAAAAAGCAATTTTGCTCTTTGCATCTTGCAGCTAAATGCAATTTGCTCTTTTCATCTCACACCTAAACGCAATTTGCTGTTTGCATCTCACACCTAAATGCAATCTCCTCTTTGCATTCTCATTTCCTTTCCACACGTGCTACCACGTGCCTGTCCTGCTTTAACCAAAGCCCCAAAAGGGTGATCAAGTTTCATCCAAGACACTCTGCCTGACTCACGTGGTTTGACTCCCAATCATGCCAAGGACCGCCCCCCCCACCCAGTGCGCCTGTTTGATGGCTCAAGGGTTCGTTAGCAATTAGCATGGTTGCTGTGGGCTAAATTTGCATTAAATCCAATGCCTCCACGCAAAGCCCATAAGGCAGCATCCTCTGCAGTGCTGGGGATGGGGAAAGGTCATGGACCTTGAAGACACCACAGGGGGACACCCAGCCCCAGGGGACGCCCGCACACCCCAGCTCCACAGCAGTTAGTGTCACGTACTTATTCTCATTGCTGGCATCGTAGCGTGGAGTTGGGTCGTGGTCATTCCCATTGACATCGTAGCTTGCAAGAGGGTCCTAAAAACATGTTACTGTCATTACGTTCAACTTACCAGCACAGCAGGGGACACAGTGGCTTCAGCAGCAGCACTGTCCTGCTTCACCCAGTCAATAGAACCAAAGCAGGCAAAAAAATGCCATTTTCCCCTTAGTTTCTCACCGTTTCTCAGGATAAATAGTTCTGGGCTACAGCCCTGCATGTTTCCCAAATGAAACATCCCACTCCCATGGAGACAGCTCCTCTGAACCCCAAATCCCGCCGGGTCTGGCACTTCCCCCGCCCCCCAACCACGGCTGTTTAAGGTTTGAGCTGGGGCTGAGTGGGTCCATGCAGGTTTTTGGCGAGTGGGAGGGAGGCGGCTGCTTCCCAGGCAGCTGCAAAGGGAGTTTCCCCCAAACCCTCTTGTCTGAAAACCTCATTTTATTCTTAAAAACATCTCAGGCTTTTTTTTTTAAAAAAAAAAAACCCACCCCTTTTCTTCTCATCTGCCAACACACAATCTTAAACTGTGTTTATATGCTGAAATTCTCCACCATGAGGACCAGCCCCAGCCCATCCATCCCCCAGCTCACGTAGTTTTGCAGGAGGTCAGGGTGGTTCCTCTCTATACCGTCATCGAGGATAGTGACCACCACGTTTTTCCCGGTGTAGCCCCTCTGCCAGGCTGCCAGGACGTTCATCTCCGACCTGCAGCGACTGTTTTTATCACCACAGTGCTATGGGGGGAAACACAACAAGCACAAGCTGCAAGATGGGCTGCAACCCCATTGCAGCACATCTAAGCGAGTAGTCAGGCTGGGAGCCCATTTAATCAACCAGAAAATACATATATGTTCCACTCCTTGCCATATAACTCATAGATTTGTTATAACTTTGCTCCATTGATCAAAGATGTCCAGCAGCAGTTAATCCAGGCAATGCTATCTCCCTATTTCTTTTCCTCTGCCATTTCAAATACTGCGGGCTCTTCGGTTTTGAAGTGCTCATTTCCTTTCTGTGCTTAATTTTCAATGAAATTCCCTGTCAAATACAGATCGATGAAGCAGACAGGAGAGAAAAAAAATTATATTGGAAATAGATGGCTGCAGCTCCTGGATGGGCAAACTGCAGCGGTGTTCCTCCCAGGCCTTTGCTATGCAGACCATAATGAGGGGCTGCTAATGACAGTGAAACACTTCAAACTAGACTCTACTGAGTATTAATTTACAATTTTAAGATCCTATTGCGAAGCACATTTGCTGATATTAAGGTGTTTCATTACTGTTCAGGCTGAGCAAAGACTGATGACTTGTTTGATTAAAAATAAATTACCGCCCCCCCACCCCCCCATAAAGCAGCAGGTTCCTGGCAGGGCAGCGATGAGGAGACACTCACCAGGTACCACATGTTGGGCCACACTGGGTCATTGAAGGGCAGGACGTGAGGCTCCCCTCGGACCTGCCGCTTCACCCGCCGCTTCACCTCCTGCTGCTGCAGCCAGTCCACCTGCAAGGAGAGCCGTGGGTCAGCGTCGTCCCTGGGCACTGAGACAGGCATCACCCGTGGGGACAGATTCTAGCATCACCTGCTGAAACTGGATGCAGGATGCAGAAGCGATGCAAACCTCTACTTGGACCCATCCTAGCGTAATCCCACGCACTAGAAAACCACCTCCCCAGCACCTTTGGCAGGGCTGCTGCGGAGGTAGTAGCTTCATTTTGGGGGATTAAGGGATGGATGGACAGACAGACAGGCAGGGCAAGGTTGACTCTTTGTCTTCTCCGAGCCATGGACCTCCTGGTGCAACAAAACTCTTGAGCATAAACAACGTCGTCTCCAAGCACATGCCAAAGCCTCTCTGGGCTTAACGAAACACTGAGGCACATGCTGAAGTCCCACTGGAGACAAATCACATATTTCAGTGTTTAGTCAAAACATTGGACTCAGGAGCTTGGCTTAACTCTGGGGCTGATCCTTCCCCCTGGCCAGGAGGCAGCAGCTCAGCCCTGAGACTTCACCACCCAGCTCCGAGGCTGCTCAACCTTCCAGCTCCTCTTCTCCTGACAAAATAATAAAACTGGGGACTTTACACAGACAATATGTTTCCCAAATATCTGTCGTGACCACCCATGGCCACGGCAGGTCTCAGGGGACATGGCCAGCTCCCAAGAGGTGTTTTTGGCACTGGTGGTGGGCGAGGTGGCCTTGGGGACAACTTCTCTGACATTTGTTTGCTTTTCAGTGGGACATGACACACGAAGAGATCAAATGGGAAATGGGTCAGAAAAGGCCAGTATTGGGAAATGTCGGTGTTTGCCTGCACCAAGAGCTGCCTACGGTGCTGGTTTGGGAGCAGCCCCATCCCACCCCAGTGAGATTTTTCTCCCCTTCAGACCCTTTATTGCTCACAAAAAGGGCCCTCCTGCCTTCAGCACAAAGATAAAACCCAGGTTTATTAAAAACAAGTTGTAAAAATAGTTTATAGACCACATCTTTACATGTGCTTATGGTGGGGGGAGAAGGGCTGCACCAGCTGATGAGCTGGGAGGGCTCCAGAGCACATCATTCCTCACCAGGCACATCCCAACAGCTCGGGGTCTTCTGGGAACACCAAAGCTGCTTGTGGGGATGGCTCTATTCTTCTGACTATGGTTTTGTAATGAAAAATCATAAAAAAATCTGAAATGCAACTTTTTGTTGGGATCGTTTATGTGAAAACTGTCAGCTGAACAGAGTGCTTCTTGCATGGTTTGCAGCTTTCTGACTTGGATGGAGGTGGATGGGGAGCTGGGTATCAGAAACACGACAGTTTCCAGCCTAGAGCTTGATTTTTAAACATCTATATTTTAAAGAAAAACTGTTGAAAGGAAAAAACATTTATATTTCATAGAAAATTTAGTTTCCACAGTGCCTTGGCTGACAACAGCATGCTGCTTTGCTTTTATGATGGTGGATTTAAGTATCAGAAGTACAACTTCATGGTCTAGTTAAAAAACAAACAAAAACCAAAACAAAAAAAGAGGATATAGCCCAAATACCCAGCCTTTTTCCTTAAAGCAGCACTCCTTGGCAGCATTACCATGGGTCTCACTGCCTCAGTCACAGCGATCATCTGCAGTTTTGTCAGATGCAGGAACCCCAGGAAAATGTAGGATTTCTCAGGATTTTGCCAGGAGCTACAGTGCCACACAGTGACATCTTCATCCTAAACACGCTCCTGATTGACCCCAGCGCTGCCAGTCAGGAGTCAATGGAGAAGTCTTGTGTGGACAAAAAGAAATCAGCAGTCTAACAGCATTGATTTCAAGTGAAGTTTTGCTAAATTGATGCCACTGGTGTGGGAAGACGAGCGGGAAGGAGCCCAGGGCATCCCTGCAACCACTGCCATGGGTTGTGAAACTCAGATCCACTTCCAGCACTCATCTTGGGGGGGAGAAGCTTCTCGGAAATTAAAAAAAAGAAAATTTTGCTACTAGAAATGACCAAAATTGTTGCAACACAGCCCTGAGCCTGGAGGTTCTCAGGTCCATCCCTGCAAACAAGGCCACCATGAGTGACATCAAAGGACCCTGCGAGAAGGCACAGGTATCACTGAGCCAAATCCTCTGCCCTTGCTGGAAACAGAGCAGAAGCTTTTCATTTTCCCCCTTACTCTGAGAATTTCCATGGGTGATGCTCAGATCCAGCCACCCAGGGTGTCTCCACCAAACATGATCACCAGCACAGCTGAGGATGCAGCTCCAGAAAAGCAATTGCTTGACTTATTCTAGTGGATATGCAGCAATTAAAGCTGAGGTCCAGGACAAACCAGATGCTTCCAGCATGTTCACGACAAAGCACGGCAAAAATTTAGGTGGGGTCGGTTTTATCATAGAATCATTTTGGTTGGAAGAGACCCTTCAAGAACAAGTCCAACTGTTACCCCATCCCTGGCACTACCCCATGTCCCTGAGAACCTCATATCCACATCTGTTCAACCCCTCCAGGGATGGTGACTCCACCACTGCCCTGGGCAGCCTGTTCCAATGCCCGACAGCCCTTTGGGGAAGAAATTGTTCTCAAGATCCAACCTCAACCTCCCCTGGTGCAACTTGAGGCTGTTTCCTCTTGACTTGTCTCTTGTGGCTGGGGAGAAGAGACCAGCTTTTTCCACGCTCCAAGCTCCTTTCAGGCAGTTCAGAGATCAGAAGGTCTCCCCTCAGCTCCTGTTCTCCAGGCTGAACCCCCCAGGTCCCTCAGCCGTTCCCATCACACTTGTGCTCCAGCCCCTTCCCCAGCTTTTGCTGTGGTACACGGCCAAAGGCACAGGGACTGAGGCTGCAACATCCTCCGATGAGGATTAGGAGACCAGAGCAGTGAGGCTGAAGGGTCCAGCACCATGAGGACCAACAGGAGCATCCTATGGAGCCAGCATGACCCCTCTCTGCGTCCCAATGCATCTCCACACCTTTTACCCTCACCACCACAACCTGCCCTCAGAATTGCTGGATTTGCCACATCTCTCCTCCCCTTCCATCACCTACCACATCATATCAGCCCCAAACGGAGCAGCTGCAGCTGCGGGGGGCTCCTGGGGCATGAGGCGAGCTCAGCAGCAGTGTGGTCCCTCAGGGACCAGGACCCTGAGTGATGCCTGGTCCTTGTGTCACCAACCACCACAGCAGAGCAAACTGATAAATAACGGCACTGGAAACAATAGTCCCTGGAAGGCATGAACCACCCAACATCTGCAAATAATTGAATTTGCTGTTTTGTTGGGCTTTCTGCAAGATTTCTTTCCATCTTCACTACTCCAGCTCCTGTCTCCTTGTGCCTCGCAGTGATGTTTTCCCATCCAAGTGCTGAGATATCTCCAGAACAATTTGCAAATGTGCATGGGAGAGACAACACATGCCAAGAGGCCTTGAACTCCAACTGATAAGGAAGGATTAAGAGAACAAGAGCTAATTGCTCCAGCTTGCAGCCCACAGAGTGAGGCAAGGTAAATGTTAATAAGACTAAAAGCTCATTGATTTGGTTTGCATTGTAACTAAACTTATCAAAATTGTAATATTTCAATTGCAGAGCTGAATTCATCATTTGCTGGGATGCCTGTGCACCTCTCCGAGGGTGATCAGCTTCAATTAGAGCCCAGCACACTTGCAGGGCACTGACACTCTTCTTGCCAAATTTTACCCCACCAGCAACGTCACCTGTGTGCCTCCTCAGAAAGGTGCTACAGACCCTGCCCAAATATTTAACAGCAAATCTCACTGGAAAGCCAGCTGATTGAGGTAAAGCAGGGGTGCTGTGTGAGCCTGGAGAGATGTGGATGGGATGTGATGAGTTGGAAATATTTCAGGTAAGAGTATCCCAAGGGCAGCCGGGAGCATCAGTGCAAGCACCAGCCACTCACTGCAGCACAGGTACCTTCATTGTAATGACTTTTTCTGCACTTATTTCTTCCTTTCCCCTCCCTACACATTAACCCTTCCACTGCACTGCAGAAGTAGCATCTTGCAGGGTTCAGGTGCCAGGTGGAGCTGGGAAGGAGAAAGCCAAGGCAGAGCCACAGCCCTTTGCTGTCATCACTCCGAACCCAGCTCACCCAGGTCCTGCCTGTCCCACCTCACCTTCTCCTTCCGCCCTCCCAATACTTTTGTCAATTCAGCTGCACTGAAAAAATCCCTTCGGATGCTTGCTCTAGGAAAAAGCAATGCAGGGACATTGCCAAGGATTTCACACATAGCAACCATAGAGGCAGCAAATGTTGTGGCAACTGGATCAACACCCCAAGCATGTAGCAGCCTTTCTACCCTGGAAGGCTTTTTTTCTCCCTCTTCCTCCTGGTTTCAGGCAGATGTTAACATTTAGTCACTTCTCAGTATTTTTCATCACCAATCGACGTACCCGTGGCCAATGAGTCACCCCGTGCACGCACAGGGCTGCAGTTCAAGCATAACATGTCGTTGCAAGATGCTCAGGCTCACACTTGACCTGGATCAAGTCAATGGGCTTCTCCAGGGGAAATGGGGACCCGCATACCACCACCCCCTCAGAGGCTGGGGGACCCCAGGCTGCCCAGCCCTGTACCTTGGGGTCCATACGGAGAAAGTTGTGCGGTCCCCGGCTGCTCAGCGTCGAGCGCTTAAACGTCTTGCTGTGGTGAAAGTGGTAGTAGTTTTCCAAACTCCCAATCTGCAAAAAGAGAGGGTTTTAAAAAATAAAAAATATATACAAAAAACAGGTTTTCCTGTGGCTCACCCCATTTTGGTGCTGGCAGCACCCCTTTGTGTGTTGGTGCAGCTGTGTCTCGCAACACAAACCCAATGTTCAGGGAGGGGATGCAGGATGCTGGCACTAACCCCAGTGCCACTGCTAGATGCTGCACCGGCACAACAGAGCGCAGAAAACATTTTTATGAATTTTCACCCATTAAATACATCTTTTTACAAACTGCCTTCCATCATCTCCCGAGCAGGAATAATGAGATAAAAATGAGCTCAGCAGCTGCAGCGGAGCTGGGGGAGCGGTGCCTCATCCCGCTGCCTTTCCCCACCCAATGCTCCAGCAGCACAAACAGCCCCGTAAGGAGGGGTGAATGCCATCCCTGCTAATCCTGGGATGCTCAGTAGAAGCACAAGATATAACTGTGCTTAACCTGGAGTCAGAGATGGTAGCAGGAGTAAAAAATAAAATTTAAATGTCTCCAAGCAAACCAATGATGCTTCCCAAGGGATGTATAACACATGCCCCTGCCTCGAGTCCCTCCCCAGTGGTAAGTGCAACCCGGGAGCGAAGGCGAGCTGGAAAATGCAGCCCCACCAGATCCCTTCAGCTCAGGAAAGCCCCACGCTCCTCCTTTACAAGTTTTTGCCTTTTTTTGTATTTGCTTGGCTTTTTTTTGTTGTTGTTGCTGTTGTTGTTGTTGAACAGAGCTGAAATGCCCCATATTTGCAGGAAAGTGCCATGCCAGCCACACCACCCTGCTGAACCCCAGGTGGCTGCACTGCCTCCAGCCCTTTTATCCCAGCAGCTGGAGACACCTTAACTCCTCTTTTCCATCCCAAAAGCATAGATCAATTCTCAGGACTATGCAACAATGCAGCTCTCTTGGCCAGACACCACATGAAGAGCATCCCAAAGGGATTCACAGATTAGGGATGGGGAAAACCCAAAAGCTGGCTCCCCAGTCACACAATTTTGGTACAAGTTGGGTCTCTGGTAAAAATTCCTTTTTCCTTGAAGCTGATTTTCCCCCCCCCCCCGCTCTGAAAAAACCCAGCCCATGGCCAGGAGCTGGATGTTGCTGAGAGACAGGGGCAGGTCCTGTGCCTGGCTCAAGGGACCAGGGTGAGCTGTACCATGAGCCCCTGTCTGCAACCCAGGGGCTGGGGTGACATCCCTGAAGCCAGATGTGACCCAGGAGCCAGGGTGACATCCCCGAGGCCAGACCAGGGCTGGCTACAAGAGAACAGGGTGGGGGGAGTAAACAGGTTTGTCCAGACCAGATGCTGAAGCAGATAATGACAACTACTTACATCTTTATCACACTTAATACCTTGAGATGTGCCAGTGCCTCTTATGAGCATTAAATATTTAATTAGTTTTGCTCTGCCTTTTATGCCAGAACGTCATTTCACCAACTTGTCTTTACTGCCGGTAGTGATTTTTGTAATTTGTTTCCACTCAAGCTCTTTAAACGCTCTCTCCCCCTCCACCACCACCTTTTTCTCTGCTTTACAGCGTAGCTGTGCATTTTCTGTAACATCTACATGCAAAGTGGCTGCTCGCTGCAATCTGCATTTGGCTTTTAAGACCCATTCCTTAAATCCACTTGTACTTAGGAAAGAGAAGGAGGATGCTCCAACCTCCCCATATTGTAGGGAAAATTTGTGTGAGGCCACTCTTCAGGTTCAGCTCCGCATCCACCAGCTCAGCCTTGAGTTTGCAGGGTTTATAATATTCAGTTTATTCTCATCTCCAGTCCCTCTGGCACTCATCATAACAGGATCACGCTCTATAAACAAGCATCGGCTGAAGAAGCACTTCTGTTTCCCACCGGAGTGGGCTTTTCAGAAACGAGTGCAAAATTACCACGCAATGCAAATCAGCAAGAAGATGGGGAGGTAGAAAACCCATCCCAAGGTCTGGGGATGTCTGGTGATAGCAGCAGGAGAAGCACCCTGTGCTCCAGGTTCTTTATTCTCCTAGGATTTATTGAAGGAAAAATAAGGAAAAACCTTCTGAAGTTGAGGCTAACTTGAAAGCCAGCCCCACTCTGAGCAGAGGTTGGACCGAGTAACCTCCAGAGACCACTTTACCTGAGCTATTCTAAGAAGAAAAATTAAAAATTGCCGTTTTTTTTAAATGCAAGAGTATTCTTTCTCCTCCTTGAGGTCAGTCAGCTCAGTGGGGCTCAGCAATGCAACCCCTGGGGATGGGACTACTGGAGACACCCAAATGATCTGAGTTTTCTCCTGCACACAGCACCAAGGTAGTTTTCTTCTCACCACCTGTTAACTGAGGCAGAGGAAGCCCTGGTTGGTTCCACCATGCTCAGCTGGGCTGCAGATAGAACAAGCTTGGAGCAATTCAGAGGCAACATGAACGTGTTTTGCACCCCACAATGCCATTGTCACTACGCAAGGGGTGTCAATGGCTCCACTTTCAATAAACCACACACCCGCCAATGTCATCCAGCCAAATCGGGAAGAGTTTGAAGCTGAAGGACCTTCTCATGGCTCCAATGGGACCCACGTAGTTAGAGATGGATGGCAAAAGGATGAGAAGCAACAAGTTGCAAGGGGAGAAATCCTAACTGGGTATAAAGACAGAAATTCTTTGGGTAGGATGGTGACACATGGGCCTGGGGAGATGGTGGGATCTCCATCCTTGGAGAACTTCAAATCTCACCCAGTTGAGGCTCCACACAGCCTGATTTAGCCCCCCAGTTAATTGAGCGGGGTGGACCAGAGATCTCCAGAGGTCCTTGCCAAGAGGGAGTACTCCACAAATACTTACCAGTGTTAAAAAGAGGTATGATTGCAAGGGGGTCAGCCACCTCCCAACCTGCTTTTCCATTCCCCTTCTCCCACAAATCCCCATGCTGCCTGCAAGGCCCCCACAAAGGCACCGGGGCAGGAGAGGCACTGGGAGACGCTCCTGCAGCAGCATCCATCCCTGCCCTGCCTAGTTAACAGCCATTAGTATTTCCAGCAGGTTCAAGGTTGCTGGCAGCTAATGAGATATTGCAAAGCAGAGCTTTTTGGGAGCTGTACACCACCAATGGCAGCACTAGAGCCCACAAGAGAATTGCTGAGCCTGTTTCTTCCCTCCTTATCACAGCAAAGTCCTCCAGCATTTCACCCAAACCAGCCCATTTCTGCAAAACACCAGCATCTGTGCTGATGTCCTGCAGGAGGATGGACCGAGCTGGGGAGGCCATGCCTGGTCCATGCCCACCCATGCCCAGCAGGCACAAGAGCTCCTGCCTTCAGGAATGTCATTCTTAGATGGTCACAGCTGGATTCAGCCCAGTAAGGACAGAGCCCAGGGCTGCGAGGACGCTATCGCTCCAGCATCCTCCAGACAAATATCCAGGAAAGCTCAAATTCCAGCCCCAAATGAATCCTGCCCACCTCCTGCACCACAGCAGAGACTGCTGAGCACATGTGAGCCCTCCCAAAATGCAACGCTTTGGACATCGCACAAGGAAAAATAAATCGGATACATCTCATTATTGGAATAGGAACAGGCTCATCACCACTCCAGGATGGCAGTGGAGGTGCTGCCTAGGGCACCAGCACCACACCGCCCTCGGCCAGGGCCTGTCCTGGCTCCTCCCAGCCCAGGGCAGGGAGGAACAAGCAGACATTTGGGGGTGTAAAGTCTTTTCCTTTTGTTTAATTGTTTGCTTCACTTCAATAGAAGTTGATGAAAATGATTCCCCAAGAAAAATGTCACTCTACTGTGAGCCAGAAGGATTTTAAATTGTCTTGGGGGCTGGGCATGGCAACATGGGAGGACAGCTGGGATATGGGGCAGACATGGGTGTGTGCAAAACCCAGCAATGCCCTTCCCAGCTAAGAATGTGTCAGCAGACCCCAGGTTGCATCTCAGAGGAAAAGAGCTCACCAGCCACCAGCTGAGCCTCCCTTGCACCCAGCTGTGCTACCTCTGTGACCATCACCTCTCCTCCTCCCTCAACATGTGGGACTCCACCACTTGCCTCCACCTAACCCTCTCCCCATGGCAGGGTGACAGCCCCTTGGCAGGACCAGGCCCCCAGGGAGGGCACAAATCACCAGGGACAGTGCTGTCCCCAGCAGCTCCATGGGCAGAGGATGCAGCAGGGGAAGCTGGGGACACCCAGGCCCCCACAAGCACAGGGAAAGCAGTTCCTCAGGGTTCGACCACGGACAAGCTCCTGTGGGAAAAGCCCCAGGGTCTCGAAAGCTGAAGGCAGGGTACAGAGAGCAGCTGGGGAAGCCCCAGCGGTGCAGGACCTCCCAGCATCCGCGGGAAAGGCGGGAGCCAGGAACAACCTGATGCAACTGCAGAAATATTTCCCTTGCTCTCCAGCCTGCACTGAGCTGCCCCGGGGAAGAGCTCGGGGGGAGGGAGAAATGCTCCAATGGGGCCATGTTGTGCCCATGGGCCAAATGCCTCTGATATCATGGGGATGAGCTTGGGAAAGCTGGAATGTTGGGGAGAAACAAATGCTCCAATGGGCAGGGACACAGCAAAACCCCAACCCAGGATCTGACGTGAGGCTGATGCAAACCAGGAGAGTGGGAAGCTCAATCAAGATATTCTCTGGCTGAAGAGGGATAAACATCGAAAAGCCCTTTGGGTTGCACAACAGCATTGACCCAGCCCTGTGATAGAGGCATTTGAATAATTTAAGTGATTTTCTCCTCAGTGGGGCAAGAGCCAACCACAGCAGGTAGGGGATGGAGGGTAGGACGTGCAGGGTTGTCCCCCATTGACACTGGTGCAGGAAACACCGTCCCAGATTCAGCCTTCCCCCCGCAAATTTGTTTACACAGCACCTCGTGACTTTAATTATACTTAAAAGCAGGGTTGCAATATAAAGCAAGGATATAATTTATAGTCCAGGAGACACCTTGGGCAGGAAGACAACCTGAAGTGCCACCCAGCCAGCAGAGCGCTGAACAGTGCGGAAGGTAATAAACTCCGGAGGAAACTCTGAGGACACCTGCCCACATCTGGGTTTACACAGAATGAAGAAATTGACAGGAAAAAGGAGCTGCCGTGATGAAAGTCACCTTAAGCCATCCGTGCTCTGCGGGGGATGGAAAGCAAAAGTTCCTCGTGTTCCCAATATCTCCGATAAACCCGGTGCCAGAGAGTCCAAAGTTTGTTAAATCCACAAATGTAACTCGCCGGGATGGGAGGAACTTGTGCAACCCGCAGCCGGTGTGGGAACGGGTTGTGCGGGGCGAGGGCACCCCGAGGAGCGGCGGCCAAGGTGAGGGGAACGGAATCGTGGCTGCCCGGCCGCCCCCCTGGGCCAAATCGCTCCGCCAGCATCGCTGCATCGTCCTCATCCCGCCGCTCCCGGGGGCGGGAGGGGCCCATCTCCTTGGGACCCCCGGCACCACCCCTGTGCCGACAGACCCGGCAGCTCCGCGGGACCCCCGGCAGTTTCCCGAAGCCGGAACCGACAGTGCGAGACCCCCGGCAGGTCCCCACTCTCGGGATCGCCCGCAGGTTGCTGGTGTCGGAACTCCCGGCGCCGCTCCAGTCCCGGGACCCCCGGCAGCTCCGGCTCCTCGGGACCCCCGGCATCTTCCCGGGACCCTCCGCAGACCCCCGGTGTAGATCCCTCTGCAGCTCCCGGGAGCCCCGATAGTTCCCGGGACCCCCCCCGCAACTCTCCGCTCCCGGGACTCTTGACAGCTCCAAGACCCCAGGACTCCCTCAGGCTCCCAGTACGACCCCCCTTTGCATCCTCTGCTCCCGGTACCCCGGCATCTGCCCGCCCCTCGGTGCTCCTCTCTTCCCCTTACCTGCCCCAGGCTGATGTACCCGTAGGTGGCGGCGAGGCGGGCGGCCTCGGCGGGGCCCCCCCGCACCCGCACGGCCCAGTGGTTGGTGTAGACGGTGCGGGAGGGCTCGGCCGCGGCTCCGCGCCCGCTCAGCGCCAGCGGCAGCGCCAGGACCAGCAAGCAGAGGCGGGCGGACGGCGGAGCGGCCGCGCTTCCCGGGCCGGGGCCGGCTGCAGCGGGCATGGTGCGCTCCGCGGTGCCGAGCTGGGCGGAGCGGGGAGCTGCGCCTTTTAAAGCGGCCCCGGAGCCCGGCGGGGGCGGGGGGATGCTCCGGGCGGGGTGGGGGGGGAGGGTGGAGGCAGCGGGGAGGGCCCGGCCGGGCGGCAGCGGCGGGAAAGCGGGCGCTAGGGGAAGGGGGGCGGTTTCTGAGCATCCCCTTGCATCCCCCTGCGTGCCGCCGGGCATCCCGCCTGCCATTCCTGCACCCCCGTGTGTACGCGGTACTGCTTCCCGGATAACCCCCTGCGTCGCCCCGGGTGTCCCCGAACAACCCCCTGCATCCCCTTTCATGTCCCGGTCCCGCTCCGCGGAAACCCCGCTTCACACCTCAGCAACCCCCCTGGGAGACTCGGTGCAGCCCCCCCGGCAAACCCTCTGCATTCCCCTGCATCCCCCCTACATGTGACCCGGACACGTCCTGTACCCCCTGCATCCCCCCTGCATGCAGCTGTGCTGCTTTCCAGAAACCCCCCTGTACACCCCTGCATTCCTCTGCACCCCATTGCATGTCCTGCTGCTGCTCCCCAGATACCCCCTGCATGTCCACGGACAGCCCCCCCGCACCCCCCTGCATTCCCCAGTACTGCGCTCTGGGTTTCCCCCTGCACCCCCCAGCATCCTCCTTTGTGCCCCCACATCCCCCCCGGCAGCTCCTCATGTGTCCTCCCAGTTTAGCCCCCCGGGGTGGCCAACCTGAAACCCCCCATCACTGCCCTGCATACCCCAGCACTGAGTCCTTGGCATCCTGCCTGTATACTCTCCCCTCTCCCTGTATCCCCCCAGGCATCCACCACCGCCCATCTCTGCACTACCCCCACAGGCATCTCCCATTGCACCTCCCCCCTGCATCCCTCTAGCACTGGTTCCCAAATCCCCCTGGCATCTTCCCTGCACCCCCCAGCATTACCCGCCATGTATCCTTGGGCATCCCTCCTGCACCCCAGGCAAACTGCAGCAAATTTTGGGGCAGGATTCCTCAGGTGACCCTGGCTGTGGAGCACTGGATGGGCACAAGGGGTACCACAGGGAGCCATGGGCACAGGCAGAGGGGCTGGAGAGTCTTTGCCTCCCACAGACACGATTCAAAGGACAGCAGAAAGCTCGTGGGATATTAGAAAATAGGCTTTGTTAGGGAGAAGGCGATGGCGCATACAAAGGATGGGCTCAGGAGCGGGTCAATGATGCTCTGTTCCATAGCCCTCCCTGCCAGTGCGGGAAGAGGCCTGCAATAAGCTGAGAGCTCCCCAAAGTGAAGCCATGTTTCACTCACATCACATCAGAGCTTTGCCCACATCACATCGGAGCTTCACCTACATTACATCAGAGCTTCAGAAATGCCCCCGTTCAGCCCCCAGGGCTCGGTGATGAGCTGGAGATGAGCTGAGGAGCTGTGCCAAGCCTGCAGCTGCAACCACAGGCTCTGGCCAGCATACCCTCAGGGTGGCTGTGATTCCCGGAGTGGGTGTTGTCTGTTTTCCAGGCCCTGAACAGATTTGAGAGGTATTTGGGGTACAAGCCATGGCTGCCAAACAAAGTGCTTACAGTGCCCTTGTAACTGCCCCCAGCCCCATCCATCTGAATGCAAACACCTTCCCAAGCCCCAAACAGCTTTGCAAACCCCACTTAAGTGTAGCCCCCAGGCATGAGGGTAACCCCATCCCAGCGGCAAGGAGCGGGGATGGGGTGGTTGGAGGGAACACCGAGTGCATGGTACATCCCATCACTAAAGACAGAGGGAAAAATCATGGCCTCATCACCATGGGTTTGTACCAGCCCTGCCAGCGGGCAGGCGAGCTACTGACAGGCTGAGTTAATAGGAAAGTCCTCCCCAGCTCTGCAGCAAGATTAAACCAAGGGAAATTTATAGGGAGCCTGTTCTGCATCAGACAGGACCAAAATCCTTCGGCAGCTCCTGCTCTGGGCTGGATCTGGCCCATTCACAGCCACAAATACATGGAGAGGGGCAGACGGAGGCGAGTCCCTGTGCCAGAAGCAACCTTGTCCCGTGCAATTAGAAATATCAACAAAATGAGGATTTGGAGGGCTTGTGTGCACAGATAGAAGGTGTTGTGCTGGCACCAGGGATGGGACGATTTGCTGCCACAGGCAAAGGAGAGTTTGGTGACTCTGTGCCTGCCATAAGCTGTTGCTTGTGGAAATCTCTGCTGGCAACAGTCACTGTGTGTGGGGATGTCAGAGCTCGTGTTAAGGCTTGTCATCCCAGGAGCCCTCACAAGGCCACCCCCCGAGCTGCCCAGGCAGGAGCGATGGGTTTGTGCGTGGCCATTTCTTCTGATTAAGCAGTAAAGGGTGGTTTCCATTGGTACAAGCATACTGCAAATCCATTCCCATCTAGTTTATGGGCTTTTTCTCAAGTTTCCTGTTGGTTAAGGTGTGAGAGATGAATGAGCAGGGCTGGTGGGTGCTATGTGTGCAACACACATCGAGAGAGACACAGAGCCAGAGGAAAGGCAAGAATAGGCAAGAAACCTCATCTCTTTGCTCTCATAACATCCACTTCGTCCTGCTGGGGAAGTCTGGGGGGCTGCCTGATGTCAGCAGGGGCTACAAAGGAGAGAAAAAATGCGGAGGAGAGAGGGAAGAACAGACTCTGGCAGCTGTAGGAGGGGTTTAGGGTTTGATGGTAGGAAAAGCTTTCTGATGGCAAATGGAGTGAAGATGGGAAGGGGGTTGCCTGAGGGGATGCGAAAGCCTCTGTTTTAGGTGATAAAAAACGGGCAAATCCCAGCAGAGCCAGGATGAATCCATGCCCAGGAGTGCTCTGCATCCCACTGCAACAGCCCCACGGGCAACAAAACCCAGCAGCATCCTGCATCCCAAACCTTACATCCTGAGGCCATTGATTGTGACTCCAGACGTATCGGCTCAGGGGATAATTTGTTTGCACCAGTAAAACTTTGTGGTCTCTCATGGGTTTGGCGGTGCCCAGCTCAGCCTTGCCTGAGCGCTGACTGCAACACTGGGACCCGCATTTCAGCGTCCCCCAGTCCCCACATCTCTCCTGTCCCCTGTCCTGCTGGCATGATTTTGAAATTCAGAGCATAGCCCTTTATGTCCTGGATGGCAATTTTCCTGGCCAAGCCCACAGGGTTTACCAGGGGTGTCAGGAAAACCAGACTTTGGCCCCACGTGCTTTGCAATGAATGCAGACTAAGGCAGAGGCTCCGTTTTAACAGTTTTCCTAGGATTATTTGAAAACACAGAGAATTACTGTGAGAAACCGATGATGCAATAAATTTTGTGAGCTGAGCAGTTAAACAGAAGCTGCTGCAAAGACAGCGCGGAAAGAGGCGCTGCTGAACCAGTAATGTTCAAACCCTGTTGAATTAAATTTGTAATAATCCTGGCAGTTTTATATCTGTCCATGAATTACAGTTAAAATCCCACCGCGTGGGATTTTAACTTACTTTCTTACCCATTGCCCATTGCTTATTACAGCAGTAAGACTACAGTGAAGAGTTTGAGTAGGATGCAGCAGGAGAGAATGTCATTTAAACCCTGGTTCTTTGAAAACCAAGCCCTTCCGTGTCTTTTTAAGGCAAGTACAGGAAAGGAAAGTGCAAATAAAGCACCCAAAAGTTGCTATTTTTCGCAGGGGAGGGCTGGCAGTGGGGCAGGCAGAGGGAGCGGGGCAGCGGGAGCTGTGCCTCTGTGTGCTGCATTGCAAGAAGTTAAGCAAATAAAAGCAGTTTTGCAAACACACACACATGGCCCAGAGGTGTTCCCAGCATGCTGGGACAGGGTGGCCACTCGGCTCAGGGGCAGCGGGACCCACAGCATGGCCGAGCCGAAACCCCGCCGGGACCCGGCCGTGGGAGCTGAGGTTTTATCCTTTGCATGATGAGGGCCTGTCAACATGGAGATTACAGCAAAAATCAGGTCAAAACCCATTTATCTGACCTGAGCAGAGCCCATGTGTGTGTGTCCCAGGGACACACAAGTGGGGCCATTGCAACGCTGGTGGCTGCAAACCTGCCCCGGCCAGAGAGCACAGCAAAGCCCAGCCACGACTGGGTGCGATGGTTAGTAAAGGGCACACGGTAATTAAACTGGCACACCTGGAAATAGCTCTTTCTGTAGCTCCCAGGCTTAACCAAATGAGTGAAATTTGCACTGGCATAATTAAAGCGATGCGGTTCACGATCTTGTCTGCACAGGGGAGTTACTCTGCAGATTGACTCTTTGCTCTCTGGTGAAAGCCCATGTGGAAAAACCCTGTCCAGCTCCAGTTCCTGCTCGGCTCCAGTGCTGCCTAACCCAACCTCTTGCCATCAGGGTGCCCATTAACACCAGCCCATTAACACCAGTTCATTAACACCAGCCTTCAAACCTGTCCAGCAGCCAGATGCCTCCAGCATTCACCTGCAGTGGTGGTGGCAAAACATGGGGCTCTCGGCCACTGTCACCACTCCCGTCCAGAGATTTATTAATCTGAAGGAGAAATCAGTATTGTTGCATTTATATTCATGCTTCTCAAACAATCTCTTTTTTCTCTGCTTGTCCTTCCAGGTGTTAACCCCAGGCTCACTAGTGGCCATATGGTTTGGTTTCTGTCATATTAATGGTAAAATCCTGAGAGCAAGTGAGCTGCCCATGAAGCTCGGCAGTGGAAAATAAGACTTGGGGACACTGGCACAGCATCCCCACAGCTGATGTGTCACAGGGATGCTGGCAATGCCACCAGCACTGTCACCACTCAGCAGCCACCACCTTTGCGCCTGGGAAACCCCTGGGTGAATTCCCAGATTTGTGCTCAATGGAAAAATGTTACCTTTGCCTTTTTCCTTTCCTTCCTAAATCTGGTTTAAGCTGTTTTCAGACCAAAGAGGTGACATCGAATGTGATGGAGAGAAAGGAGGTGGTGGAGGAAGGCCTGGGGAGGTGGGGGACAAGTGACAGCTGCACGTCCTGGACACAACAGCCCAGGGATGGGGAAACTCATTTCAAAGTGCTCAGATCACCCGTTTTAGAAACCTCTGATCCCTGGCAGCTCTCAGTGAGAAATGAGGAGAATTACAGAGAAAAAAGGGCTTCTGCCAGGGTGAAAGAGCTCAAAACCATGGGGACAGCCAAGGAGGGATGTGCTGTTGGGTTTCTTTCATCCAGCATCCCTTCCAAGCGCTGAAGACAGAAGCAAAAGGGATTTAAATTGGAGATTAGAGAGGCTGCCCGACTGCAGTGATGCACTCCGGGTATAGAGAGCAGACCATACCCAGCGCCAGAGGTTTTAGCTGTAATTACACCAACATCTGTCCAGTGATGGTCGGGACTTGCGTAGTCACTGCGCAGCTCCAGGCTGGGCTGGAGTTCTCCCACAGGCTCCTTCTGCTCTGTTTTTCTGCAATTTCAGAGAAATCTGGATTTTCTTTCTTTTTTTTTTTTTTTTTTTTCTATCCAGTGTGTTCTTTTTCTCCAGAAAGATTAAATCTTGATTGTCAGGAACTGGCGTAGCGGGTGAGAAGATTTCCCAGACTGGTCACAATGTCAGCCTGGTAAGAATGCTAGTAATAAAAAATTTTAAAAAGAGCCCACTACAGACTCAGGCCTGTAAAAATATCCAAAAGACGGATCTGGAAGTTTAGAAACAATTGAAACTCAGCAGTGAAAGGGCACTCTGGGGACAGTCAGGCCCAGCACAGATATTCATAGTGGGGGGAAAAAATCAATAAGTTAAAAAAAATATAGTGTGCTTGCTCTTGAATTAAAAGGAAGGAACAAACCTAGATTTTTTTTTGCCTATCTCAAATAGCTTTGGGTCTTCTTATTGTTTTGGAAATCAGGGCAAGGAAGGAAAAGCCCAAGGTGGTGGGATGGAGAGATGTTCCAGCTCCCTGTGGAGCTACACCCGGATTGTCCTGGCTCCCGCCCGCTGTGTTTTGGGACACCTGGGATGCAGGAGGGATACTTGGGATGCTAATCCCTGAAGAGAGGGTGCTGAAACAGGACCCCAGGGGTCTGTCCTGGTGGCACCCATCCCACAGGACACCACCCATATGTGGGGTAGGAATCCTTCCTCCTCCTCTCTCAGTCCCCGTCACCATCCTGCTCCATCCAGAGCACCGAACTGCGAAAGAGCATCAGAGCCAGGAGGGAGCTGGTGACAAACCCAGCCCCACCTCTGGAATAGCAGGTTTTGGAAAAGCCGGTTACGCCGACGCCGTGTTGTCACCATGCGGAGGAGGATATTTTGGGTCCCTCTGAAGGAATCGCAGCCATTGCTGTTCAGGTGGCAGCTCCGGGGCTGAAATTGGGCTCAAAAATTGGACTCCTGCGAGGGCTGGGGTGCATTTTGCAAATCAAATGCAACTCTTACTTCATCCCCAGCTCAGGTGATGTCCCCAAGAACCCAGCTGTGGCCAGCATAGGATGAGATCCCCCCACTGTGTTTTCACTCCCCAACAAATCCCACTGCACTGGGGGGAGCAACACGCAGTGAAAGAGACGCGCCTGGGGGTGGAGAGATGCAAAGATCAAACCAGCAAAGATGTCAAAATAAAATCCGACAGCCCAGGGAAAACACGGCATGTCCTTGCCGAGGCTATCGTTTATGCCAATTAAAAAAAAAAACCAACAAAAAAACCCACCAAAACCAAACAAAAAAATTGGCATGGCACAAAGGAAAGCGGCGTGGTATTTCCTGAAGAGGGTGTGGGGAGCATCCTTGGAAAGCCTTCCCTGCACAATGTGCTTGCTGTTTCCAGAAAAATAAAGTTTGCTGTGACCCACCTGTCCCTGAAAAGCAGCTATTTAGGGCAGTAACATGGTCAGCCTGGAGTCGGTGGCTGCGTCTGTCCGGGCACCTTCACCAGGCTCTGGGCTTTGGCTTTTTACCTGAAGCTCTTTAATTGCTGCAAAATACCCTGAAAATTATAAAAAAAAAAAAAAAGCAGGAGAGCTGCCCAGGCACCATGTGTTCCCAGTTTAAGGTATTTCCCCCTCAACTTTTGGCTGGTGGCTTTTAAACCTCCCCAGAGCTGTGCCTCTGTCCCCTTTCGGGGACATTTTGGCCCCAGTTGGGAATTTGGGGGTTCAAAGCCTGGTGGGCAGTAGTTTTGGGGTTTGCTGGAGAGACAGATGCGGGAGCGTCCCCTTGGGGCTGTGGAGGGGCTTGGCTGCCTCTCCCTTGGGGAAGGGCCAGTTTTTGGCAGAGAAGGGGGTGTCCTGCGAGTCAGTGTCACACGTGTCCCCACATCCCCTGGAAAGCCAGGACTGGGACTCAGTCCCCATCCCAGCATCAGGGCACACGCAGGGTTCACCAAGGGCGTTCCTGGAGGTTTCAGCAGCGTTACAAGATCTGCCAAAGCCTCATCTCCAAGAGGTGCTACTCCTGGCATGGTATTTCACAGGGGGAGCATGGAAAGCCAACACAACCCCACAGCTTGGGTGTTGTTTTTATTTTGTTTTGTTTTGTTTTTCCCAATCTCTGCTCAGAAGCTGCAGTCAGGCGGTATTTGGGCAATCGGAGCAAAACCAGCATTTTCTGGCCAGACGCGATGCTGAAGAGAAGCAGCTCCACCTAGGCAGGCACTGGTGCTAAAGCAGAGCCGACCCTACACCAGTTCAACCATCAACCATCCACCATCGACCACCATCTGTGCTGGGAACCGCACCAGCAGCACCAGCCTGCAGCCAGGCTTGGAACCAGCACCAACCTCCCAAATCTTGCAGTCAGTTTGGGCTGAGAATTCGAAGTTTCCCTTTTGGATATCCCCCAAAAAACCTCTGATGTTTATTTTCTTTCCTGATGAGGCTGGAAAACTGGGGGCAAATCCACCTATTTTCAGCAAATGTCCATTTGCACCCTGCAAAGGCAGCCTGAGATCCACGGCGGGGGGGCAAATCCTTCAAGAATCAAAACTCCACAGTAATAAAAACCCGATTCCCAGGTTGAAAAAGACTTAAAAAAAAAAAAAAAATCAGCCAAAGGTGAAGGAAGGTTTTATGGAGCCCTGGACGTGTCTGGATTAGTCCCATAAAAATCAGCATTAGCTGCTGGTGGTGAATATTGACTTCCCTGCAGGAGACAGCAGGAAAGATGTTAACCTGGTCTTGTTTTGAAAGCCGCTTATTATTCCTCATCAAACATAATTATACATCAAACCTGACTGAGATGGTCAACTGAATTTTGAACACACATTCATGTTTTTCAACAGGGGAAAAAAACCCCCAAACCCAGCATTTGTTGAATCCCAGCCAGGCTCTGAGTGTTAAAATAGATGCTGCTAATGGCTCGGGGAAGGGGGCGTTACAGCTTCGTTTAAGCTTTGCCAATTAAATGTTTGTTATTCACCGATTAGCCAGAAATCAACCTTGTTTTAAGTGATATCTGATTAAACAGGTCCTGTGGATCAGCCTGGGTTGTTAACTGGGGGAAAGATGTTCTCCACACCAGCCCTCGGGGATGCTCGGACCAGGCAGGCTTTCTACCCACCCTGCCCACAAAAAATCTTTTCTTTCAGCCACTCTCCTGGGGGAAACACACCCCTAGGGCCCACCTGGGAAGAGCAAAACCTTTCAGAGCCAGGAAGGAAATGAAAAGGGGAAAATTAGCCACATGCAGAGGGGGCTTCCCCTCCCGCTCGGCAGGTTGCTGCTGCTCGGCACGCACCGGGCCATGCCCGTTCACAGGTTTTTCTAAATATTATCCCAATTTTTTTTTTTTCTTCAGTTCCCAGATAAATGGGTCTCTTCAGCAGGATTTAAGCCCACTCTGTTCCAAAATTTTCTTGAAGGCAGCCCAGGAAACGTTTGGGTTATACTGAGCTGCTGAATCCCGCTTTCAGGGCTGAGCTGCAAGTGGGTTTTCTGAGACAATAAAGGGGCAGTGTTGGGTTTTTCCCTTGTTTCACCAGGAAATATGAAGGAAGTCATGTTTCCCCTTCATCTTCCTTTCTTTCTGACTCCTCTTCCACATCATGGTCTATCTTTCCCATGTCGTCCTTTGGTCTTCACAGATTTCTGAGCATGTTTCCAGCTCCATTCAGAGAGAGCACTTTGCAGTCTCTACCCAAGATGTGTTCCCTCTGCAGTGGTAACTGGTGTCTGAAGGTAAACAACACAAACAAAACCCTCAAAAATCCTCTTGAAACGTTAATCCAAAGGGTCTTTCTTCGCAGTTGCCTTTGCTCTGGTGTCCCCACCAAGCTCTGAATTTTTCTGCTGTGGCTGGGATGAGAGGGAGGACGTTTTCAAACCTGGTGGGACACGACCTGTGGCCACCGAACTTCTCCCAGTCTGGTTTGTCATCATGGACAGCAGATCATGCTGTGATGGCCAGCATTGCTTGGAGGGGCATGGGTGGCCATGATGCCCCACAGCACTCCACGGATGAGCAAGATCAGAATCCCATGCAGAGCATCCCCCTCTGCAGAGCATCCCCTGAGCTGCAAGGGGTCCCTGCATCCCTCCAGCAAAGCCACAGCACCCGAGGGAGCTGAGGAAAATGCCCATGCAACCATCTGGGGGTGATGGAAACAAGGAAAATGTAGGGAAGGACAAAAAATGAGCCAAATTTGGGAAAATTTCGGTACAAGGAGTGACTTTCCTCTGAGAACTGGGTAAAGTGACCTGCACAGGCTCCTTCCAACCAAAATTGTTCTACATTGAGGATGTTGCAAGCCCAGCGAGCCCAGCATGGGTGAGGAGGGACAATTGCTCACCACCTTGTCCCAGGTGAGCAGCAGGTGGCACTAGATGACCCAGGTGACTCAGCCAGCCCAGGGGAGGTGGCTTTGCACAGCACTTGGGCAGGATGACCAGCCCTCCGCCACAGGGACACAGAGGGTGTGAAGGTCCAGGGAGCAACAGGGTGAGGGACTGGAAGGGAAAAATAAAAGTTGTGACTCTGGGAGTCTCTGATGGGTGGGAGGAGGGCAAGGGGAGACTCAGTATGGGGGGGACATTGCTGAAGGCTTTGCCTGACTTCATCCTCTGCCCTGGACATCTACAACGGGTCCTTACTGGGCTGGCAGGGGCAGAGGGAGGTGATGCTATCCAGGCACTGAGACACACGGGTTGCATGGGGACGTGTCCTTGGGAAATGCCACCTGAGATATGCAGAAGTGTCCCCAGAGAGATGCCCAAGGAGGTCCAGCCCTGATGCTGGCACAAGCTCGGTGACCAGGGATGTGGGATGTGGCACTGTCCCTTGTATCCCCTGGGCTCCCGATGCTGGAGCCAAGGGCGTCCTCTTTTCCAGAGCTGTGGGATTGAGCATGAAGAAGGAGACAGCCCCATGGGTCCTGTGGTGTCCCCTGCCCATACCCATCCTCTGGGGTGATGTGGGGGCTGCATCCACACATTCAGATTGGACATTAGGAAAAAATTATTCCCGGAAAGGGTTGCTGGGCATTGGAACAGGCTGCCCAGGGCAGTGGTGGAGTCACCATTCATGGAGGGGCTGAATAGTCGTAGGGTTGAGGCTCTTAGAGACATGGGTTAGTGCTAGAGTTAGGTTATGGTTGGACTCGATCTTAAGGGTCTCTTCCAACCAAAATGATTGTATGATTTCCTCCCACCATTAATTTACCGCAGAGCATCTCTCAGGCCCAGGGCAGGAAAATCTCCTGCAGGGCCGTGTCACAGGTGTGACACCGGGATCAGCCGGGGGTGTTGAAGAGATGCCCCAGCAGGCTGAGCCCCGGGAGCCCTGTCCGCATCCCGACACCTGCCGGTGCTCCGGGCCGGCACTAGGTGGGGGTGGCACCACACGGCACCGGCCGCGCCGGGGAGGGACAGCGGAGGAAGGTCAAGAGGAAGGTTCGGGAGGAGGGTCAGAGCCTGGGCTGCAGGCAGGGCTGCTGCTGGAAGCCTTGCCCGTAGAGCAGCGGGGTGTCAGGGCTGCAAAGGACTGATGGGCTGGGCTGAAAGGGGCCGAAGGGAAAGGCTGCCGGGGAGGGATGAAGCATGAGATGCAGGAGGCAGCATGGCAGGGATGCAGGAACTGGCATGGCAGCGATGCTGAGGGCAACATGGCGTGGATGCAGGGGGCAGCGTGGCGTGGATGCAGGGGGCAGCGATGCTGGAGACAGCAGTATGGCAAGGATGCTGGCGGCACCATGGCAGGGATGCTGGAGACAGCACTGTCAGGCTGCTGAGACAGGTGTTAGTGCAAAGGCTGCAGCTGTTAGAAAGTCTGAGGCCCTCTCTTCACCCCTCTCAGGCTCACAAATGCCCCAAGCCAGGACAGAATTGCCCTCTGCACCCACCCCAGCCAGCACAGCCAAGGCAGCACACAAGAACATTCCAGGGGGGCTGCATCAAGCCCCCCACCTGCCCTTGCAGGAATATCCTCCCCTCACCACACACCTGTCAAGGAACAGAGTGGGACAAGCACCAGGCAGTTGCTTTCACTCAGCCCAAGCATCACTGGATACTGCAGCACCCAGGTCTCACAAGTAGCAGCAGGTTCTAAAAAGTGTTTGGAATTTTTTGGTGTTTCATCCCTCTGAATGGGACTATTTTCCCTTCCAAGCAGCCTTTCCAGAGGGAGATGCTGCCCAGGTTTTGTGGCAGTTGGTGCCATGCAGAGATCAGCCCCAAACAGCACTGGGAGTGATTCACACATCCAAAGTGGTCCCAAGGAGAAACGCCATTAAAAAATGGAAAATTATCTTTTTCTTTTCTTTTTTTTTTTTTTTTTCTGGACAGTGAGAGCCTCGTCCAGGCTGCAGAAAGCCATTGGCAAATGTCACTTGACTTCTCGAGCCAGTGTCCCTGAGCCTGCACCTCCAGGGGATGCAAATGCCTATGTAACATCCAAAAAGGGTGAAAAAATAAAATAAATAGTGTGATTTCACATAGAGCAGAAATTAAATAAGTTCACAGCCTGGAGGAGTCACATGTGAACGCATCGCAGCCTTTTTCCTGAAAAACATCCAGAAACCCATGAGCCTGATCCTGCTCCAGGGTCCTGCTCTTCAGCTCCCAGTGGGCCCTTTGGTGTTGCCTCACCAGCATCTCCTAGGGCTGAGGTGCTTCCCCAGAGGGAGGAAGGGATTTGTTTTATATTTGTTGGTATCAAGACCCCTCAAGGAGATCCTGACTGCTGTGCCACCCTCCTCATCATCACAACCATGGGACGAAGGCAGGGAATGGGTTTGTTCCACCCCACTGACCCTCATTCAGAAGAGACTGCAATGCCATGGCTGCTGTTAACCGGGGAGAGTTCAGCCCAGCAGAGAGCTAACGAGTTTCTGTGTTTATTACCAGCATTAATTACATTTTGCAGTTTCGGAAGGGAAACATTTCTTGGCCAGACTTCCTGGCCTCGCTGGAAAGGCTGGGAGGTGGCGGCAGCACCAGGAGAGGGATATAAAGAGCTCATGGTCCCAGTGCTGCCTTGACATGGGGTTCAGGCTGGATGAACACATGGCAGGAGGAAAACCCCACCGCAGGAGGGTGTTTTGCTCTCCCTGCTTCACTTTGGCCCTTCAGCCGCAGGCAAAACCTCCAAAACCTGCCTCAGACACAACAGGCCAACACAATAAGCCCTTCACGTGAAAGAGTTTAGCTCCCAGCACTCGCTGTAAATCCCTCCGGAATCTACTTGATCCAGTCTCACCTCCCGAGTCTCCAGCAAAACCAGAGCATGGACAGAAATCTCCCCACCACATTCACCACCTATGCACGAGGCATTTTGAGGGGCAGCATCACCCTGATGCCCAGGTTGGGGAGCCAGAGGATCTTCCCAGGCTCCTTCTGCAGGGATCAAGGATACTCTTGGCCATCAGCATCCTCAGGGAAGCCTGGAGGCAGCTCCGATAAGACACAGACTATTTACCCATCTCAGGTAAATCTGGAAAATATTTGGGGGTTAAAAAAGAAACTGGTGTAAAAATGTCAAAATGTTTATTCAGGAGTTCCCAAAATGAAGCACCTCAGAAATACCCAACTGTTCCTGAAACTTTTGCAGGACCTGTGGGGTTTTATTTTTTGTTTGGAAATGGCCTTTATTAAAAAAAAAAAAAAAGTTTTAGAAAGGAATTAATTGGTCAATCTGCAAACACAAACTTTGCATTTCTTGTCAAACTGGCCATTCTGCAGCAATATAAAACCAGAATATTTGAGGGATATTTTTTGTTTCCAGTTTAATCTGAATTGTCTTTTCCCCGCTTCTCTCCCCCTTGTATTTTCCAGATCAGACACAACGTGCAAAATCCCTTTTTTCACCCTGCATTGCACGGCCTTTCCAGGCCATCCCATGTGCTCGGGTACAAGACAAACCAAACCTGATCAAAACGATTTTCCCACGATGTTCTCTGCAAACCCAGCCACAAATAACCAACCCCACCTCTGCCAAACCCACACACCAGCATCCTCATATTTCCTGAGCTGTCTCTGGGAAGCCGGAGCATTGCCCTGGATCTGCTGCTGCCTTTGAGATGCATCTGCCCTAATTGATTACTGTACGTTTCTCAGACCTGGGGTATTGCCGCCTGAGCCTGCTCCCACCTCAGAGCCGACTTAGTGGTCCAGCTGAAGTTTGGCATCTGAAAGTCAGAGCCAAGATGCTGCAGCTCAGATCGCATGTAACCATAGCACGAGTTTAAAAAAAAAAAAAACAAAACACAACAACCACAAACTATTTGTGTTTCAAATCTGAAACGTTTGCTTCCTCTGGTGTTTTTGCGAGAGCGCTGGAGGCAGCGTGGGTGATGCTGGTGGCCGAGGGCCATTGGGGCTTTGAGCGGCTTCTGTGAAAGCGCTTTCTGCCACAGAGACTTCCCTTAGGTTTTTTCATGACATTCAGTAGTTTAAACAACTGCATTGGGATGGTGTTGGTGTATTTTGCTTCCAGCACACAGGATTTTTTGCATCAACACCCCATGGAGCAGCAGGAGGTGGGATCCCCCTGTACAGCCACACACCTTTCAAGTGACCTCAAAATTCATCCATAAATTTACACAAATAGAGAATTTCCATATATTTGACAGCTCTAAAGTCCACATGCGGGTGTGAGTTGCATCTCAGAGCCAAAGATCCCAGCATGGGGTCCAGGCTGCACCCCAGCAACCAAGGCTGGGATTAAGGAGCCGAGATTAAGCCTTGGGTCCAGGCGGTGCTGGGAGAGGCAGGAGCAAGAGGAGAGGCCAGGAAAGAGCATCCTGACACCCCCCAAAAAAGTGAGCAGTGAGGAGCAACTGCTGAGACTCCTTTTTACACCCAATTTTGGGAAGCCAGTCTCATCAGCTTGCTCGGTGCACAGACCACAGCCATGGTCAGGCTATTGTTTCATTTTGGCACCTTCGGTTTTTTAAAAAAATGAAAAAATCAGCCCAAACCTTGCATCGTATCTGCCAAAACAACATGTTCACATCAGAAGCGGGGGCTCAGACTCAGCCACTGGGGTCCGTGCCCTCAAGCTAGGGTGAAAAGGAAGGTGGCGTTGCTAAGACAGGAGCATTAATCTAGAATATTGATTTAAACATAACTATTGATTTAACCCCTTCTGCTGCTTCCCTGCATTCCCCATGTGCTCATCGAAATGACAGAGAACATCATTATAGACAAATTCTATGGTCACCCCACTGTGCCAGTCATCAGTCCCCCAAAACAGTGGTCCCTGCATGCTTGGGGGTGGTCAGCACGTCCCCAGCTGTCCCCACACCTGCCAGTCTCAGAGGTGGCACTGGGCACAACCAGGAGCAGGATTTGGCCCCAGGAATCAGGCAGGGTGGCAGGTAGGGATGGCAGAATCAGGGCAGCAAAAACAACAGCACACCCAGCAGCATCACATTGCCTGGAGTCATCAGCGCTGCTGGTGCCAGATTGCACTTCTCTGAGAGTTTGCTTCTTGCCACAGCAAAACAACCCCCACCAGTTTCTGAGGGTATTATTGCATATATATATGTCTCCCAGCAGGTCCAGAAGCACTCCGCTGGCTGCCTGCATTGCACAGAAGAAAGCTGGTGACTGCCATTGCTCCCAGAGATGCTGCCTTACCTTAAACTCACTCAGAAAAATCCCTCTAGCACCTCTGGGGCTGCAGCCTCCCTGTCTCAAAGCAGCATGCGCAGAGTGGAGGGGTTTTGGGGAGCTCCTGCCTAGACAGAGCAGAGAGCTAACAGAGATTGGAGCTGGGGTGTAGGAAACACTCGCCCCAAACCCAGCCCAGCATGAGAGCCCGGCGAGCGCTAACACTAACAAACAGAAGCGTGTTTACATCCCACCTTCCTGCTGGAGTAGCAAAGAGAAGGGGGTATTTTAGGGCATTTTTTTGTCACTGGAGGCCAGGAATGGTGCGGAACTTTTGGGAAAGCCCAAAGGCAGCTGCCTCAGGATGCAGTGAGGGATGCGGGAAGCTGCTGTGATCCCATTTACACAAGGACTGGGTTTAAGCAGCAGGATGTGGGGCACATCCCTGGCTTTGAAAGATCAGCGGATCACAAGCAGCACAGACTGGGGCAGCTCTCCCAAACCACTTCCCATTCGTTGGCATCATTGGGCACCTCTTCCAGCCCACACCCACTGCCTTTCAGCAGGGCTTACCGCTAACAGCGAAAATAGAAATGAAGAAGAAAGTACAAAGATTCCCCGCTTGCCATCGTACCACAGGGCTTGGCCACATTCTATCAACTTACTGCTGGTTTTAAGGTAATTTAAACCACCCATCCTCCCCCATTTCATCCCAGCAAGTTACCTTCTTGCCTATGTTTTGGATCTGGTCCATGGTGGCACGTCCAGGTGTCCTCTGCAGCAAGGACATATTTTCCTTACAAAACCAGCAAGATCAGCAAGGAGAGCACGTGTGTTCTTGCACTCCCAGGCTGATGGCTTTGGCAGATAGCTGCATTTTTTCTTTCAAGCATTTAACTAAAACATGGAGCGTGAGTGGCAGGAAAGCTGAGGTTTGATCTGTGCAGAAGCTCAGACTGTTATCAGCCAAGAGGAAAACAGGTAAAACCAGGACCAGGAACAACTGTCCAAGCCTCAGACCAGCTTTGCTAACTCCAACTACCCCACCACAGCAAAGACCGTGGCTGGAAACACCATCCTTTAACATCACTTGTCCACAAAACACAAGATTTGAACCCAGAAAGCAGGTGGGGAGATGAGGAGAGCCCTTCTTCCACGTTAGCCACACATCTGTGGTCTCCCAGCTCCTCCAGCCTTCACTGCTCGTAATTCCCTATGGAATTCCTACCTGAGGATGGGGCCACCTCCATATTTCTTGTTCAGCACAGGTAGTTAAAGGGCTGCACTCCACCTGAGAAGACATTTATCCCCACAAACACACTGCAGCTGTGACAAGAAGGTGCCATGGGCACTACTCGGCATCAAGAGCCTGAATTCAGCCCTTCCCTTGGGCATCCATTCAGATCCAACACTTTCTCTGGGTCTCTTTATTTTAGCCCCAACCAGGCAAATTAAATTAAGAACACCCACATTAATTTGCTGTGCATGGGCTGAGGACTTCTCTTTCAGTTGAGGGCCATCTCCTCCTCTCCGCTGCTGAGCAAATAATATGGCAATTGCGATAACGAGCCTTCCAGCCTTGCTCAAACCACTTAATGAAGCCAGGCGCTAATGATCTTGGCTTCATGGCGCTTTGGAGATGGGTTATTGGCATTTGAGGTGGAGAGAAACCAAGGCGGGAGCAGGTAGAGTGGCCGACCCTGGTCATGAGGTACCTCGGGCTGGATGCAGGAGCTGGAGGTCCCTGCCTGGAGCCGGGAAGGGATGGCAGGTAGACACAAGGGCAACCACAGCTCTCTCATGTGGTGCCTGTGGCTGGAGAGACAGGTTTGCCCACGTCTGGGAGAGCAGGGGGGACTCTCCACCCATCCCGGTCCCAACTCAGTCCCAAGTGGCTCCGATGTAGCTGTATCTTTGTGGCTGGAGGTCTCAACCCCCAGCACCACCATCCTCCTCTGCATCCTGCCTTCCACATTTTGCAAGATCCCAAATGAAGCCATTAAAGTGCAGAGAAGGAGGATTCACAAGTCCCCTTGCAAACAAGCTCCCTCAGCTTTGTGACACCAGCTCAACCTCCTCAGTGCCACTTGTATCTCTGTTTCACTTTGCGGCATCACATCACCCCTTATCAATGAAGAAGACAACGGTCTGGCAGCACATCCCACCTCGAAGGGGCAGCCCAGCCCCGGCAGCAGACGTGTGCTCAGCAAGTCTCCCCGCAGCATTTCTGGACCAGCCTCCATGTTTTCGTGCAATGAGCACCCTCTTGCAGACGACAGGTCCCCCCGCAGCGGCTGCTCCCGCGGTCCTGCCATCGAGGTCGTGGTGCATCCCTCTGGGTCTGTCTGCAAGGGTGAGGACAGCCGATAAATCACAAGGATGAGTCCTCCATGTTGCATCCTCCTACAGTACACACGTCCTCACAGGCATGTTGACGGCATGCTAAAAATATTAATCACTTTTTCATCAATTAAAATTTTCCAGGAGAGTTGGAACCACAGCCCACATCCTATCTGTAAGGCCAGAGGTTTCCCCTCACCTCCCCAGCCCTGCCAGGAAAACAGAGAATACCAAACAACATTTCTGGTACTTTGGGAGGTTTTTTTGGTCATTTTAAAAGCCTGGTTAAAATATCGCCTTTTTTCAAAAGTTCATTTTGTGGTGGCTCTCATGCACCGACCAGAGGAGCCTGTGGGTGAGCTGGGACACTCCCACTCCCCACCCAGAGCCCTGTTTTGGTAGCTCAGAAAACTAAACAAAGAAAATAAGTTTTTAAACCAGTTCCCACCTGACGTTAGGCAGCAGAGAGCTAACCCTGGTGTGGCAACAGCTCTGAATGATGATGACCAGCCACGATTTTTTGGTCAAATCTTTCAGAGGTGCCCTTTGTGCCAGGTAAAGGAGAAATCTGAAGGATGCTCACAACTCCCAGCCACTGGCCAGGCCCCTCCATGCCATCACTGGAGCTCATAGCAGCATTTTCTTTGCCTAATTTGGCTCTCAGCCATGGAGGAGGAGCAGGGGAGGCCACAGAAGGTGTTTACACAACAAGAGGATCGTCTCAGTGAGACTTGAGCCTTTGCCAAATTCAGAGCTAAGCTGATATGAAGGAGATGCCATCAGTGTGTTTTTGCTAATTATCAGTAATAATTATTTGCGCGTAGCTGCTCTGAGGAGCTCCAGTCCTGGCTCAGCCCCTGCTGCTCTTGCAGCCCTGTGCAGTGGAACAAATAGGGGGTCCTGCCTCAAAATTCTGGAGACGAGAGAAAGGCAAGCACAGTTCCTGGGCAACCCAGCAGTGCTGGGCACGACGCGTCCCCACCGTGCTGTCCTCTCTCCCCAGTCACACCAGTAATGGTCAGTTAGGATCCGTCTTTCTTCCCTTTGCTTTTCCAAGAGTGTTCAGTGCCTCAACCTCTTGTCAAAACCCAGATTCATCATAGCACCTCTATTATTGACTTTCTCCTTTCTGCTGACATGGCAATCATTTCCCTGTCAAGGTGCCTTGACAGCACCAGGATTTCTCATTTCCAACCCCAATGTGTTCCAGGGTGATTCCCGTCTCTTCCATTAACCCCTGGCCCTGCAGGGTGGGGCCAGCCAGCCCTGATGGATGGTCCCGATCTCTTCCACCTCTGGTTAGCAGAAGCTGTTTCCTGTTTTTCCTCCCAGCACTTGCCATACCTATGCAGAAGAGCGTTTAACCCAGAGGTAACAGACATTGAGACTTTTTCTCTCCTTCCCTTCTTATTTTCTCCACTGAGAACAATGGAGGCAAGGTTTGCAGAGGGAGGTAGTATCTTTTTTTAGGCTGACTGAAATAATCAGAAGAAAAAAACAGGCGGGCTGTTGGGTACATGAGCCCTCCAGCAGGCCTGAAATAGAAGCAGAAGTCTGCAAAACTGAATACCAGCGGAGAACAATAGCTCTGAGTGTGACTAGTTGCGTTAACCAGTTCTGCTTCCCTTGTGCTAAGGAACCGCATCACCCCACTTTCAAAATCCGCTGTCCTGACACCACCCCAGTGCCCGGAGCCACCGCTGTGGCAGAGGCAGCCAGGCTGCCATGTGGATCCGAGCTTGGGCATCACACCACATGGGCTTCACGATGCCCAGAGTGCCAGAACAGTACCCACGAGGGCATCTCTCACCCCTCTGCACCCTGTGCCTCACCCCAGCCCTGGGAACACTGTCCCACCCTGTGCCCCAGGACTCTGCCTGACCCTGGGGACACTCCGATTCCAGGGTCACTGTCCTACCACGGGGATCTGGGCTGATCCCTGGGGACTTGATCTGACCCTGGGGACCTCTCCCACCCCAATCTCCTTGCTACATCCTGGGAACATTGTCCCACCCTCTGCCCCAGGACCCTGACTGACCTCAGGGCCCTGGGGCCACTCCGATTCCAGGGACACTGTCCTACCACAGGGATCTGGGTTGATCCCTGGGGACCTGATCTGACCCTGGGGACCCTGCCTGACCCTGGGGACCTCTCCCATTCTAATCTCCTTGTCCCGCCCCAGTGACCCTGTCCCACCCCCGGGTACCCTGTCCCACCCCACGGTCCATGTCCCTCCTTGCAGCCGCCGTTTGACCCCATGGACGCTGTTCATCCTCCGGACTCCCTCCCTTGGGCTCAGTCACCCCTCTCCCCGGCCCGCCCCCGGGGGTTCGCAGCCCCACGGCCGCGACGGGTGGGGCCGGGGCCGGGCCAGGCGGGGGGGCCGGGCCAGGCGGCGGGGCCGGGGCTGGGGGCATCCCCGCCTCCTCGCTCGCAGCTCCGGAGCCGCCGGAAACCCGGCGCTGCCGCTGTTGCTGCTCCTCGAGAAGTTGGTGGCTGGAGGAAAAGAGCCCGGGGTGCCCGGCCCGGCACGACTCGGTTCGGTATGTCCGCCCGGCCGGAGCCCAGCGGGGCGGCGGGACGGTGGCGGAGCCCCTGAACGGGCGGCGAGAAGCGACCGGCCCTGGCCCACCATGGAGCAAGTGAGTCCGAGCGGACGGGACGGCGGGGGTGGCCCCGGGATGGGATCGTCCGGGACCCCCGGGGCGGGACAGGAGCCCCTCGCTGCCGCTGCCGGCCGCGAAGCGGGATGGAGAACCGCACTGGCCACTTCGGGGATTTTTGGGTCTCCGCCGGCGCTGGGACATCCCCGGCCCCGCTCCGCCCGGCTGCGGGAGATGGGGCGGGGGGGTGGGCGGGGGCAGAAATGGGGTCCTATAGGCTGGGGGGGGGTCCCTCCTCCCCAGCTGCCACCCCCGTTGTCATCTGTGCGTTGGGACTGAGCATCCATCCCCAGAGCTCTTTTGGGTTTTAAACTTCCTGAGCGGCCGGGTGAGGCTGACGGGCAAAACGTTGGTGCTGCCGGAGGACGAGCGCTGGCAGGGTCGGGCTTGTTGAGGTGCCACGCTTGCTCAGGCCGCCTTCTGCTGACTCTTACTGGGGTGTTGTACTTCCGTACTGGAGCTGGGCCTCGCTCAGACCACAAGCTTGGCCATGGCCACATACCTACCAGCCTTCCCCAAGTCTGTCCTCCTCCTCCTCTGGCTCTGCCTGGGATGGGTTTAACTCAGAGAAGGGCAGTGGTGCTTCTGCAGGTGTAGGTTTTACATCCATGGGCTCACACCCCAATAATCCATCCCTATGTGGATCTATTAAGATGCCACAAATTTGTTAGCAAGTTCAACTGGTCGTTTTTTCCCCTCATCTGGCTGCGCAATTATTCCTGTTTCCTTTCCTTAAATGAGGTTTTGCTGCTTGTGCACAAAGAAAGCTCCCGGCAGGGCAGGCTGTCAGAGGATTTCAGGCTCCGGTACATGCTGGTAGCTGTGGCTTGTCTCTCCCCCTGCCCACATCCCCTTATTTCAGCTCCCAACATTTTGTGGCAAGAATGAGAGCTTTTTTAAAACAGTGGGGAGACGGCAAAGTAGCCCAAGTTAGTAGTGACTGAGAGTTCTTATTATCCGCTGGTATCCATGAAATTAATCCACAGCAGAGAAACTGCTTCCAGCTGGCGGCTTCACATCCACCCCAGCATTGGCTGACCAGCTCACCGTCCGCTCTTCATTAACGATAAATGAATCCTCTTGCGGGAGTGGGTGACTGATACAGTTCCTCAAATTTCACGTGGATCTGAGCAGTTTCTTTCCAGTAAGATGGTTTTGCTCCTGCGGGTCAGGGAGAAGTGGAAGTGCTGACAGCTGGGCTTGGAAGATAATGTGGAAAGGGAGAAGAAAGAGCGGAGGTCAGGAGATGCAGGTTGTCCCCTGGGAGGTGCTCATCCGTGTCGTGCTGGAGAGGAGTGTGAGATAAATGAGCCGCTTGCTTTAAATGAAGTTACTGTAACTGGGCAGAACACTTCCGTGCATTATATGTAGTTTGTAAAAGCACCACCATGATTCAACTGGTTGGTTGGTTTGTTTGTTGGAAGATCTGAAAAGTATGCAGGCCCTTAAAATGCATGAGCCTCAACTCCAACAAAAAGTTCCTGCATCAGGCAAGGGAGATGAGAAATAATGGCCTAATTGTCAAATAAAAAGCCATTCTGTCTCCCTAATTTGGCATCTCTGCTGAGCTGTGAAACAGGAGCATAAACTAGGCTGGAAGAGTGAAACTTCAAGAAAAGGCACCATGATATAAATTGCAAAAAATGGCTCATATGGATTGTTTTTGGGAGCTATGGCTTTGGTGTGAGCCAGCAACAGGATAACTCGGTTCTTCCCTCACTTGGCTGATATCAGTGGATTTCTTCTCATGGATTTACACCAGTGTCAGGAATGAATACAGCCAAAGAACATCCTGGGATGGATATCTTAGTATTTCTTGCAGAGCAATACCCACATAAACCTGAATTAACAACAGCAACTTGTCTCTTTGTGCTGTGCTGTGGTTTTAGTCGTGGAATCACAGGTAGAGAGCTCAGGACAGACACAAAGCCCTGCTCTTGGTGCCTTTCCATGGCCAACCTCCCCTCGCTCACTCATGGCATAAAAATAACCCACAAAAATGTCAGGTACCATTTCTCAGACTCTTCTTGCTTTTGCAGGAACAAACAGTCAAGTTGCATCATCTGGTTTTTTTTACTCCCTTAACCTGCAGGTGAGGGATTACAACAGCTTCACCCCATCTTGCGATGGGCTGTGTGCGTGCAGCGGGGGGCAAAACCACTGACCCAGCACCTGGGCAGCTCAGCAGCACCCGCAGAAGGTGGGATCGCACCCGTTACTTCTGTCCCGGAGCGGGGATGGGAGGAGGCACCAAGCAGCCCAGGCTCAGGTGATTCTGTCACCTGCTGGGACCAGCGCTCTCCATCACCCCACCTGCCCTCTCCTGGGATGCTCAGCGAGGACTCGGAGTCACGGATCCTCCCTGAGGATGCTCCTGGGTGCCAGTACAACCGGGATGTCCTGCCTGGGGTGGGGGGAACCCCATGGCTTTAACTTTGCAGCTCTGCCTTGCACAGAGGTGCAAGCATGAGCCTCAACTCCAACAGAAAGTTACTGCATCAGGTTGTTTTTACTGAGGTAGACGTTAAGTGCTTTGTCTTCACAGGGAGTATTTTTATTTTAAACCCAGAGCAAACGGTAGTTTTCACTCTGCAGAGCACCGGGAAAGGCCACGGATAGACTTATTTGCCATGTGATTTCAAACACCCTTTCTGCCAGGTGGGGAAAAAGAGCAGGAAAAATTAATTTGCAAAGCAAAAAAACCAAAAGGAGTAGGAACATTCTTGCAGCTCTTGGTCTGGAGTCACGCAAATAAACACTTTGTACAGCTACATCCATGCAAAACTGCTATGAGGGAGGTTAAAGTCTGTGCCAAATTATCTAAAAATGACATCAAAAGGGTGCTTGATCAGGAAACCAGCAGGTCTATATTTGTGCAGCAATTGATGTTTGCTGAAGTCGCAGATCACAACTGAATACAACTTCCTGGCAACCTAAAAAGTCAAGTTTAAAAAAACCCACGCACTACCCCTCGTTTCCCGGAAAACTTTTTCATGCTCTGTCATCCTGTACTGCAGCCGTTTCAAATGCAGCTCGGTACGACTGAAAGAACTTCTGCAAAGGGCACCAAGTATATTACAGGTTTCTACCAGATTTTCTTTTAGGTGACACGCAGTTTGAGTTTCTTGTGCCTGTTTTGCACCTGAGCCTACCTGCAAAGCCAAGCCTCTTTCCCACCTCAGCTGGGACTGGGATAAATGCAGGTGCACAGGGTATGGGATCTGTTTTTCCTCTTTTTTATGCGTGTGAGATCCCTCTTTAAGGTAACAGCTTGCCCCAATGGCAGCTGCTGTCCAAGGGTGTGTTCACTGGGCGTCTGGTACATGAAAACTCGTTTGGTAGCAAGGCTTTCCTCAGAATTTTTGAAGCTCATCCATACACACTCGCTCTGTCCTGGACATGGGAGTGTCCATCTCCAACTCCTTTCTGTACACATGGGATTTCCTCATGTTATGAAACGTGATGTCGGAGCTCCAGCCGCTCCAGTTTGTTTTGTTTGGGTTTCTTTTCCTACGAGAAAAGGTTTCATTCAGCAGCTAGCAGGGGGCATTTGGGGCTCTGCCTTCGTCATGCCTTGGTCTGTGCAAAGGTGCAGGTTTTCTGCAGCAGGATTGCTGCTACTGCAATCGGGGATGTGGAGGAAACCGAGTCTGGGGGGACAGTGTGGTTCCTGGGAGGGCGCTGGAGGTTTTGGGGTTGTCCTCTCCTTATAAGTCACAAGGTTGGTGAAGGGGTTGTGCAAGGGGATTTGGCTCAGTGGGGGATTCCCCTTGCCTTGCTCTGGGGAAGGAGGCTTATTGCGGGGTGCTGGGGGCAGTGGGGTGCTCTGAGGGAGGCAAACAGGGATCCTGCTTTTGCAAAGGCTCTTCCAGCACAATGGAGGGGACAAAACCTCTCATTTTGAACTGAGTCTGCTGGTGAAAGCAGTCGGCTAATAAACCTGGCTGCCCTCTCTCCCCGTCTTAGGTTTCCTGTCTCTGTTTGATGAGAATATTGATATTGGATATTTCTGATGTTTGGTTTGTTTTTTTTTCAAAGCAGGGAAGTTATGCATCTCCTGGTTTTCAGCAGGCCTGGAAAGCCAGCAGCCTCCCAGTGCAGGATTCTGGGGCTCCCCATGCTGCTGCGGGTGGGCGAGAGCGAGCGGTGACGAGCAGCAAGGAGCTAAAGGCAGGGCAAAAAAAAGCCCCCACCTTTGGTGCTGCCTTCTCTGCCGGTCCTTCCCTCTACCTGCAAACCCCGCAGGAGCCTCCCAGGAACATTTTAGTGCAGATGTGAAGAAGTCCTGGCCCTCGTGCTGTGGATTTGTTCACAGAAGTTGGCTGGGGGTGATGACCGAATGTAGAGACCTAGAGGAGAAGCTTGCACAAGTGTCTGTGGGCTACTGGAGAAGCAGAGGAGCAAGGTGGCCTTGGTGCCATCCCAGCAGTGATCCCAGGGCTGGCCAGGCTCTGTGCTGCTCCCCAATCCCGTGGCAGCTCTGCGCTGGGAGCTGGTTGACTTTTCCTCTGGAAGGTGCCAGTCTGTGATGTGGTGGGGAGGGACTTGTGGTGCTGCCGAGGTCTTGTCTGGGCTTTCTGGTGATCTTCATTAAATGGATGGCAAGTGTTTTTGATGCAATTCCTTCTCGCTTCTTGTCCTTGCAGGATACAAAGGAGGAGGTCTCAGAGAAACCCAAGTCTGTTCCAACTGCGGAGAAATACGGCTGGATTAAGAAAAGCAGCGGGGGGCTCCTGGGATTGTGGAAGGATCGTTACATCCAGCTACGGAAAACACAGCTCGTGGTCTTTGAGGATGAGGTATGGTCACAGCTCAGGGCCTCCACTGAGGGGCAGGATCAGGCCCTTGGTGACACATTCCTGTGGTTTTCACTCTTCTCTCCAGCCTATTCCTTTCAAAAGAGCTTCTCCAGTTATCTCCAGGAAGAGTAAATGCTGTAAAAAAGAGACAGCAGCTGCATTTTAGAGTATATTATATATTATAAATATTTTAGCCAGTAAATATTTTGACAGTGCCATTGCCAAAAAAAAAAAAAAAAGCAAAAACAAAAACATAGGGGCAGGACATCCTGTGAGAAGGCAAACAGAGCAGAGCTTTGGGTGGAAGCAGGATATGTGCTGTGCACTTTTTTGGATTTTAAAGGATAAAAGCTGGATTGGAGCAGGCTGACTTCCCACCTGCCTCTCAAGGGAACGGCAGGCAGCCCCACAGCTGTTTGGCACCCCTCAGGCAGCTCAAATTGTTGCTAGCCAGACTCTTTGGGGTTTCGTTTAGCCACTGATGGATATAGAGTGAGGCTGGGAGTGCTTGCTGTCCTCCTTAAGCAGGGACACGGTCTGGATTTGGCTCATCTTTTCCCTTTACTTGAGCCAGTACTGAGCAAAGGACCCCTGGGAGCCTTGTCCTGGACTTCACTAGATAAATTGCGTGCCTCAAGTTCATGGCCTCGTTTAGAGCTGTTTCCAATCAAAGGAGAAATCAGAGCCAAGCCAAATCTGTCCTGCGTATTCATGCGAGAAGAATGGAGAGTTCAGGGCTGGTCCTGCTGGGTGCAAAGGTGGCTCTTTCCTGAGTCAGGCCCTGGGTTCCTGGGCTGGAAGGGACTTCTGCAAGAGCAGAGATTGCCCCAGAAAATAGAAATCACACTGCAGAGTGCAACCTACAACCCAGAGAGATTAGGGGTGGGTAAATCTAAACCCTGCTGGTTTATGGTTTGTGTGCACATCAGGGTGGAGAAGTGTTTCTCACTCCACCTCTGCACAAGGACCACGTGCCCGCACAATGTCTGACATGAGGGGATTGGGTCATTCGTGGGTATCAGGGCGATATAAAACCAAAATCATGTAAAGCTGCTGCGCAGTGTATCAAGGGAAGAAGAATGGGGAAATGTTCCAGCAGCTGCATTGCTGCGATGGTTTCAGGAACAACAGGACTGACAATGAGTTTGGTTCTCTTTTTAAAAAAAAAAACACCCATACTATTGCCTAATAAAGAAGATTTGTTATAAACTATTTAGGCTAAAGGGTATTACCTCCTCCCATATGCTGAACCCTCCTGCTCTTCCTGAATCCCAGAGCTTTCTGGAGGCGTTTGTTCTTAGTTTTAAAATGTCATGAAGAGTGCAAGAATAATGAACTGAGAAGTCAGCGTCAGGTGATGAGCAGCTTGGAAGGCAGACAAAGCACTGGAGGTTTCTCTTACACAGGGAGATGAGCCGGGTCCTGCAAACGGTTGAGTCTCTGCAGATTGTTTCCCAGTGCCCTGGACACCTGTTGAGTCCAGCTGAAGCTTCAGGAACTTGCAGATTCAAAATCTATAAACATGACGTAGGCTTTTTTTTTTTTTTTTCCAAAGGGCATGCCTTTAAAAACAAGATATATGGAGGTTTTCGTTACCACGAGGGAAAAGGAGGCTTTTAAAGTAAGATTTATTTTCACAGACATTGAGAAGAAGGAAAAATCCCCATCATTTAAAGGGTTATTTTATTATCTCAACAAGGAAAATGGCATTTGTAACAACCAGGCATAATGTTTTCTGGTAGCCTGCGGATTGTGGTAACATCCTGTAATAAATTGCATCTGTAAGCTACAGTAGCTACAAGGTCCCATTATTGTAAATAAGGGATCATGTTAATATCTATAGGCTATTAAAATGGCTTACAGTGAAGTCAAATGTCTTAGGGGAGGAAATTGCTACAAAATTATCTGGTAGCACAATAGGATAGCATGTGATTGTGCAGGGGAACTAAAGGAAATGGCAATTTTCTGCACTCAAGAGGGGTCCCGTTGCCACAAAATTGAGGTAGTTCATGTTTATTACTGTAATTATCTTTAACGTGAGTTGGGGCAGTGTTGCTATCTCCATCTTACAATTGGGAAACTGAGTTTTGAGATGAGAAGGGCCTTGCCCAATGTCAAAGGACAGTCGACGTGCTACGGTGGCTTTTCTTTCTGGAGCTCCAGCTGCTGTTTTCCCCCCTGGAGCTTCTCCACATACCTGTTCTGATTTGTGTGACCCTGGAGATACAGACGGCATCCCAGGCCATCCTCAGGCTTTTTTAAAATGAGATTGTTTGGTGCTTGATGAATCGGGACCCTAGAAAAAGGAGATAAAGCCTCAGGCAACAGAAATACAAGCACTTTTCCGTATATATTCTAAGTTAGGCATACATGGGTTAAACGGGAGGGAGGTCAGTTCCATGTGGGAGGGCAGGCTTAGAGGCTGAGGATTTGAACTGGTCTGAGCCCATCAGATTTCCAGGAACTGAGCTAGTGACTTGGACGCTTTGTGCTTCTATCAGTCCCTGGTGCGTTGGAGCCCTTCACGAAGAGGTGTGAAGCCTTTAGCAGTTGTTTCACACACTGATTTACACTGCGCTTGTAGCTGAGGTTTGTGTGTGCAAAACGAGCAGAGGGGATGGTAAACAACAGATACAGGCAATACATTTGTACCGTGTCACCAGAAAGTACAGTCAGAGCAGAACACAAATACTGTATTTATCCTCATCAATACCAATCCCCTGGAATTCACTCCTGACCTGCCTTGGGAGTGTCTTTTCCCATATTGCATCTTTTTGTCAAGCTTCTGGTTTGGTTTAAAGCAGAGCTACCCTCCCAAAGGCAAAGTGCAGATGGCGATTGGATTACCTGGAGCAGATGGGGGGTGAAAATCATCCCACCCAGCTTCGGGTTTCTTTCAACAGATGTGAAATGAAGGGAGATGGATTTCTTGTTATCTGCTGTGCCTCCATCTACAGCACCCCGCATCTGGACCTTCATGTAAACTAAGAACCAAGCAAGCGGGTTATTTTCTAATGGGGTTTCTCGTCTTCTTGTTTCTCAATATTCTTGCCAGAGTAAAAATTAAGCCTTGCAAACCTACAGAGTGATCTGAAGAACAGGCAATTCTATGCAGAGAGACTACGCAGATCAGTATCATCACGTCATGGATGAGAGAGCATCAGTCCTGGTCTTGGTTTTACCCTAAACTAGTGGTTAGAGTTGTTTTTTTTGTTGCTTGAGGGGTGGTTTTAAGTGTATTATTTCTCAGGGAAAAAAACCTACTAAACAAAGAGTCTTCTAGGGACCAGAGGGTCCACTCAGCATTTAACGGTCATGCAGTTAACATCTGCATTTTGCCCCTGGCAAAATAATAGCAATGCATACCCAAAAGCGATTTATTAAAATGCTGTGAGATCCACAGATGGAGAAATAAATTATCATTTCAGGCAGTGTAGACATTGTACACTGAGGGTCACAGCCCAGGAATGTGCCAGTGAGGAGGTCTTTGCTGGAAATTTTACATTCATTTAAACACAAATTTCAGTGGGTCATTTTTCCCCTTTCTATCAACTTTATGGAAGTTGTTTGCCAAGTGGGATTCTTTGGCTAAGCTCTTGCATGAATATGTTTAGGTGTTTAGTAATTTTCTTCTCAAGGGCCAAGCTTACAGACACATTCAGGTTTAAGTTGCAGCGTGTGCTCCACTAATAGCTAATGGAATTGGTTTTCTGCATTAAATCATGAGTGTAGGGAGTTCTGTACCAGGATTTTAAGCATCTTATTGATTGTCCCTTACTGCAAGCACCAAAGCAATTTAAAAAACAAGCCCTAAAATCTGTAGAGGGAAAAAGAAAGGTGTCCTGAAGGGAACTCCTGGCCTCAGTCAGCAGCAAGGGCAGCACTGGGAGGTGTGACCACCGAGTGAGGCTCAACTGTTGTGTCTCAGGATGGTGTAGAAGGATTGTTTTAACTTCTTGGGGACACTAGAGACCAGATGGAGCGGGACTTGTCCAGAACATGTGTCTGACACCCATGTGTTGGTCAGGGCCCTGGAAGTGACTTTATCTCTGCGTGATGATGAGTATCCTCCAGGTCCCAGGAGGCTGAAGGGACCCGGAGACCCACGGCAGGGTTGGGTCTTCTGGTCTTTCAATGGTGCAGGACAAATGAATCTTTGTGACCTAGGCAGGCTCACAGAGAGGGGATGGCCATGTGCCAAGGGTAAAACAGAAACAAAAGCCCTATTCTGATGCTCCCTGAACTCCAATGCTTTTCCTTTGCCCTCAGACATGGAGTTTTCATATTTCTCTGGCTGCTTTCTTCCCCGCCCTCCCTGAAGAGGAGGACTTACTTGAGAAGTTCCGGTCTTTGAGGTGAAGGAGCTATAGTCTGTACAGTCAAGCAGGTGGCCCTGGGAGGCAGGGTCCTGCGTGTCCCTGTCCTTGCTGTCCTTGTTCCCTGGCCTGGCCAGAGTTCACAAAGCCTCCCAGGGAGAAGAGGGGCAGCTGGAAGGCAAAACTACAGCTCTGCACCTTGCTAAGTCCTTCTTGTCCCCCAGATCGGTGCTTTGTGGTTTGTGGGAGGTTGAGGGCAGCTTGCACAGGATCAGAGGGGAGGTTCCCCTCCAAGAGACAAGGAAGGATGGTGTGGACAAGGTGGGTGACATGGAGCCACTGGGTTTTGCTGGGGACAGAGCTGCTCTTGAGAGTGGGGAGGGTGAGCAGGAGGCTTTGTGCTGGTCTCTGGGCAGGGCACTGCCAAGCCCTGAAGATGTAGACGATCTTCAGCCCAGCAAACGTTAATGTTGGAGCTGGTGACCGCACCGGCCGTGCGGCAGGGCTGTGATGTGGGCGGCCGTCCACCCAAGGCCGGGATGAGATCACCCGTCCCCAAGGCATGTATTCCTGACCTCACCCTCCTCTGTCATCTGCTGGCTGCTGAGGGGTTATTATTTCCATCCCCGTCCTTTCGCAGTGACATTGCAATACCAGGACTGCAGCAGGAGCCTTGTGCCTTCAAAAGGCTCAGAACGTCAGCAGGATTTTATCTGCTCGGTTTTAGGTTTGAGCAGAATTAATCTCCTCCTGCTCATATACGTTTTCCCAGTTCTCCGGTCACATTCACCTACTCAGCGTTAAATGAAATAAACAGTAATGTCATTAAAATAATAAACGTAAATTAGATCCAGACATCCCTCAGTGGCTCAGAACTTGCTCTGCCTACTGGCGTCAGCTCTGCCGGGCCCCCATCCCCATACAGGAGGGTTAAAATAAACCTAAATACAGCCTGAGCTCTGTGCAGTGACTTAAATGTCAAGTGGTAAAGGGAGGAAATTCCCTGCAGCCCACTTCCCTCTGAACTCGCCATTCCCTGCCTCCAGCCACACAGCAGCTTCCTGGCTACGACGTTTCCTCATCCCACACGCCCTCTCTGCTACAGGAATTGCTAAATACAAACTCATACGGGTACAAGGAGCTGCCTTGGGATGGAGCGGAGCCTGAGCTGGGCATGGTCATGGCCGGTGATTTTAATTTACGATGGCAATAGAGAGGTTCATGAGGCATGCTGACTGTAGCGTTTTACCGGCAAGAACTGCTCTGCGTTCTCGCTGGTTATTTGTGTAATGCTTAGCAAAAGGGAGCTTTGGGCTCTTCTGGGCTACTGAGACACAAAGAATATTATCTGCCCAGCGTTACACTGCAATTCCTATTAGGGATGGTGCTCTGCAGCTGAACTGAGCCACGCACCACATGTGGAATTTTAGTTATGTTACTGGGAGAAACGAGCCAAGATTGCGGCCGGCAGCCACCAGTGGAGATACTCCAGAGATAAATATTCCCCGCTGAGATGCTGGCCCTGACAGTTTTGCTGGATGTATGGTACAATATTTCGAATCCGAAGCATTTTGACAGCCAGAGCGTGGCTGCAAGAGGAGTGTGTCCCTGTCGCACATGGCTCCTGCTGACCTTGCTGAGGCTTGATGTGATGGCAGCACTCGCCTCTTATATCTGCGCTGTCTTGGGCTTCCTGGGGAGCTGCTTGGACCATCGTGATGTTTATATCATCTTCCCTGTGAAAAAGCAGAATAACATCTCCTGTGTGCATTGTGGGGAGGAGGCAGTGTCACCCAGTGAAGGGGAAGCCTGGGGAGTGCTCTGAGATCATGCCAGGAAGGTTTATAAACATGCATCATATTATTCCTACTTCCCATGCCAGGACTGACAGCACATTCTCAGCCTGGAGCAGGATGATAAGCAAAGACCTTCCCACCTTGTTTCTGGCTGCAGATCCCTGGATGAGGCCAACAGAGGTGGCAGAGGCTGATGTTACTGTCCACCGTGTGTTATTATTCAGGCTGAGAGAGTTGGGGTGTTCAGCCTGGAGAAGAGAAGGCTCTGAGGAGACTTTATTGTGGCCTTTCAGTTCTTCAAACGGGCCAATAAGAAGGATGGGGACAGACTTTTTAGAAGGGCGTGTCAGGACAGGAAAAGGTATGATGGTTTTAAAGTAAAGCTGGACATGAGGAAGAAATTTTTTACACTGAGAGTGTGGCCCGCATTGCCCAGAGAGGTGGTGGATGCCCCATCCCTGGAGACATCCCAGGCCAGGCTGGACGGGGCTCTGAGCAACCTGAGCTGGTGAAGATGTCCCTGCTCGTGGCAGGGGTGGCACTGGGGGAGCTGGGAAGGTTCTTTCTAACCCAGACTTTTCTATGATTCTGTGATTTGCTCAGCCACTGTGGACCACTAGCCACAAATTAGCCTGTAGTTTAAAGGCTTAGGGCGTTTTCTTAGTGAGATGCCAGCCTAATTTATGGGGGCTTGCTGTCTGCATGCAGGTTATTTTTAAGGCAGAAGAGCTTTTAGACAGATGCGAGGGGAACACATGCGGAGTTTGATGTTATGTGATTGATTTTGATGCCTCCTATTCATAATAATGTTTCATTCCCTCTACAGGATGAACAAAAGTGCATAGAAACAGTGGAACTGGAGAGTTATGACAAGTGCCAGGAACTGCGTGCACTACTAAAAAAGAAAAACCGTTTCATTTTAATCCGCTCCCCGGGTAAGAAGGTAGGATTGCCTTTCTCATCACCATCAAGTCTGCAGACTCCAAAATGAGTTCCCAGAGCAGATGAAAGGCCCTGAGATTGAGCTCTTTGGCAACCAGGAGAAATTACCTGTAACTGTGAATGGTCCAGTGTGTAAGGAGGAACGCTACTGTCTTGTACACTTTCTTCTTGTAGGGTCTTCCTGCCACTCAACCTTTTCCTCTTGATATTCTTCCTGCTTTACCATTTTCTTTCTTCCAGTACTCCAGTACTTCCAGTGCAAAGTTACTTCTACCCAAACAGTTCCTAAGATAAAAGGTTTATTTTGCAGAATTTATGAAACTCTACATCTTTAGCATCCTGCACAGCATCTGGTTAGATCCAGAATCCAACAGCCAGGCTGGTTTTGCAGGGAAGCTGTGCATCCATCTGAGCTCAGACTGTGTGCAAGGGCATGTTAGGTTCATCATCACTGCACATACTTTTGAAGTTCTCCTTAGTTTCTGTGTACTTGGTATCCATTTCAGCATCTTTATGGGCTAGGATGCTTCTGAGGAAGTGCACTTCGACTTACTTTCTAATTTAAACATGACTTTATTGGCCTAAGAAATCTTATTAAATCTCCCCATGCAAATCTGAGAGGTTGTGAGGGACAAAACATTAATTTCCATATGAATGTGAACACACAAAAATATCAACTTGTCTGCATTCCCTCATCTCCATTTAGTTTCAATAAATGGAGATTGTTTAGTCATTGTTGTCATTGTTGCTTATTCTTTCACTCCAGTCACTTAGTGTTTATTTGTATAATAAGACCCCAGCTGAGTTCAGAGCATCATTGTGTTAAACTTCATTCAAAACAACAGAACAAGGACTGTCCTGCCCCAAAACACTCACATGGACCAGGGTGGGGGTAGATAGAGAAGGTGAATGATGTTTGTTTTGCAAGAAGTTGCAGTGCGTATCGAGGACAAAAGCGATATTAAGCACCACGCACCAAAGAGATGGTACCTTGGAAATTTGCACCCTGTGCTCAGCACCACACTCCAGAGCAGTGAGTTTCTCCAGTCTAAGAGGAGGTTTAGCATTTGTTTTTTAACTTGATTAATCAGAAATAATGTGAATTTTTTACTGAAAATGGATAACCCTGTCAGGCTTGGTGTGTTTTCCAGAGAGTGGCTCAATAACTACAAGCGCATACCTATTCCCAGGGAGGCGAATAAAGCCTGTGTGCTCAGAGATGGACGGCATAGTAGGAATAATTATTATTATGTGATAGTATGTTACTTCGAGAAGTGAAGTGTGCAATAACTGCGTATGTCTGCACTGCTGCATTAATCAACAAAGGATGTGAGACTTGTTCCTAAGCCTTTCATTTCTCATTAGGAGAAGGATATGGCCAAATTCTGCCTTGAAAGGGTAACTTCATCCTTTCGGCATGCTGGCAAGTTTACAGCTCCCCTGTTTTTCATGCCACTAATTAAATGGAGACCTAGATAGAGGCTACTTTTTATAAGGCTCTTTTGGTGAAAGGAAGGGCTTTTATAAATGAAAAGTTCCCTGTTTGTAGCTTGCCTCCCACCCTCCTTTTGGCTGGGAATCTGGTGAGGGTGTTGACACACAACATACTTTGGCCGATGTTAGAACAGGCTTCATCGAGCAGGCCAATGTACACAACTGGCCGCCTTCTGTTTTGAAATTGCAGCTGTGGCGATATATATCAGCTAAACATTTTCCATTTGGGAGGATTGCTGCCATCCACAGTTTAAAATCATGCCGTGAAATGCCTTGCCAAGCCCTGCCAGATCTTGCTAGGGGTTGTTTTTTGCCCACTCTCCTGAGCACAGTGTCGGGGAATGCAGAAAGCCAGTGAGTTTGTGGGATTTCTGAAGAAGACAGGAAAGGCTGTTGCTGTTTCAGTGCAAAAACAGGAGTTTGTCTGTTGAAAAGAGGGACCCCAGTTTAGCTGTAGGGAATCCCGGTCTAAATCTTGGATGGGATATTCGTGAAGAGCAGAGGACACGAGTCAGTTAAAACTTCTCTGCGGATAGAGTTGCACACAAATAAATAGATTTCCTTTCTAAACACTGGTCTTTGATGGATGTAGCCCACATTCTGCTTTACCTTTTCACAAGGATGATACTTTTGTTAAGCTGAGACAATATGAGCATGTCACGCCTGCACTGGTGTGGAACTGAAAGTGCTGCTGGAAGTGCACAAAAGACCCCTTTTGCTCAGAAATCTCAAATGCTTCATTCCACTCGCAGCCATTAAATGAAAACTGTTGGATGTAGAGAGCTGAGCTTGTAAAGAAAGGGCAGCAGACTTGGTCTGGAGATTTTAAAATGTACTCACCATGCAAAAAGCAGTGTAAATGATGCTTGGTGTGAACTGCCTAGAGACTTTCAGAGATTGGCACAAGTCTGGTATTCAGTGGGTCTGAAAGCTTCAGCTGCAGGGAAATGTTAAGAATGGGAAGAAAGAGGGTGGCAGGAAGGGAAAGAGCCCACGAGTAAGCACTGCAGTTCCCACGTGTCATTTCCGAGCACGCCAGGCACAAACTCTGCACCTGTGGTCAGGAGTGGAAACTTCCACTGCTTATTTTTCCCTTAGTTGATTTTGGAGGTACCTGCAGCTGCCTTCAGCAGGGGCCCAGCCTGGAAGTTGCAGCAGATCACAGTGAGGCGCTTTTGCCCTGGGCGCTGGAGGAGTGTGCTCCTGGGCTCTGCCAGTTTGGCAGAGATGCCGCGTTATTCGCAGGGATGAGGCAGCTCCTGGTTCAGCTGCAGAAAAATGCAAGAATCCCCTAACTGACAGTCCATCAGCTTCAGCTTTTCCCTCCATGATCTAACCTGACAAAGTCATGCACAAGAAGGCAGGAGATGACCTCACATCTGGCAGATAGACTCTGGTGCGCTCTTGATCGTTTAAGATATTACTGACCCAGCTCTGGCTTCTGTTGCAGGTCACAGAGTCACAGAACCACAGAATGGTTGGGGTTGGAAGGGACCTCTGGAGATCATCTAGTCCAACCCACCTGCTAAAGCAGGTTCACCTAGAGTAGACTGCAGAGGAATGTGTACAGGAGGGTTTTAAATGTCTCCAGAGAAGGAGACTCCAGAACCTCTCTGGGCAGTTTATTCCAGGTGACCACCCTGTACCAAAAGTCAGAAGGGAACACATTCCCACACCTCAACCAGCTGTTCACAAGCAGTTCCCACTCCAGTTTAGCCCAGTCCCACTGAACTGAAGCCAACACCAGGTTTTGTGCTGAAACAACTGAAGAGCAAGCACAGGTTTCTGTCCCCCACCTGTGCTGCAGGTCAGCAGCATCTAGCAGAATCGCTCAGCAAAGAGCCAGTGTTGGTAAAGGTCTTAAACTGCAGCTATGCAGTTCTCCAGAGCTTGTCTGTTAAATCATTTAGTACAGGTACTACAGGCTGACCCCAGGAACACTTCTCTTTCCTGGAAAGCAGGGTCAGCGTAGCCATAAGACACTCACTGCTTGAAGAGACTGATGTCTCCGAAAAGACAGGGAACAATCAGGGGGACTGTGCTTGCTGCCGTCATGGACAGTGACCCGTGAGTGAGTTCCTTGTTGCGTGACATCTCGCTGGTGATTCAGCAGGAGCTGACTGGCCCTGCTGTGCTCTGAGTTAACTGAGAGTCAATTGCACAGTCTGTATTCATGGCTTAACAATGGTCACTATCACATCAGGGTTGGCCATGACGGCTTTTCCCGGCACACCAAGCTGTTGTTTGTGGCATGACTCAGGCTCAGCTGGCTTAGCAAGACGGTGAGCAAATGTGCCTGTTTTCCTCTTAGATTTGGCGTCACTGACTCCTTGCCTTAAATCACTGCTGGAGAACAGACCTTGCTTAACATTTTGTGGGGAGTATCCATCTTCAGGGGCATCCTCTGTGAATACTCAAATGAGTAAAAATACAGACAAGATAAAATCACTTGTTTCTTTGTAGAGGACTCAGGGGTCTCAGACTAGTGTACAGAGCCCTGATGACAGGCAGGGCAGAGCCCAACTCCTGCAGCTCCTTCCTGCCTCTTCTCTGCAGCCGTTTGCTTTACAGAGAGCATCCACCCTGCTCTGGGTTGCCCTCCTCTCCCCAGTGCTATGGCCGAGGACACGAGCTACAGCTGGACGCAGACGAGGGACTGCGAGGCAACAAAGAGCCTCTGGCTGGCAGCACCCCCAGTCCTAACCTCAGAGCCCTGTTGGGTCTGTGTTTGGTGGCCATGGTGGTTGGTCAGCGTTACGCTGTGTGGCAAAGGGTTGCATGCCAGAGGGACACCTCGGCTTCTAATTAATGATGAACCATCCCCCTGCGCCTTTGCTTGGCCCTGACGCCAGCGCTTAGTCAGAGTCCCAGCTCTTGGGAGGCTGGAGGCTTTTGTGGAGAATGAGGCACAGAAAGTTGCATTAGAAGAGGAATCTTAAAGTGAGGCAGGAATCCTTCCCCTGAACAACATGTACAGAGATTTCTAAACCCCGGTGCTGGCTGCCAGGTCTTTGCCAGGCAGTGCAGCAGCTCAGCTGCTCACAAGTAGAGCTTTCTCATAAGCTTTTATAATCACAAAGCTTTGGAGCAAAATCGTTTCCAAACAAAGAAAGTTTTTAAGGCCACACAAAACCAGGCCTGCTTGGACTAAAACGAAATCTGGCTGTCACTGTGTTTTGGAGCCTTGCCTTCCCTTAGGTCCCCTGGTTAGTGTGGACCTTCTGTGCCCAGACAAAGGGCTCTTTCTCCAGAGGGCTGTGGTTCAGGCCCTAAACTCTCCTTTGAGCTCTCAGGAAGACATGTGGCCCCATCACCTTATGTGCAAACTAATAGAATAAATAATCTTTCCTCAAATTGCTTCTTAACTCCCTGCTTGTCATGCTGGTTGTGAGGGTCTGGCACTTTGTGACATGCAGATGTAAAACTATGGCATTGAAGCAAGAAATCAATGTAGCAGGGAATGGCAGTCAGTTTCTAGCTAAGAGTAGGTCTAAGATCAGGCTTTATTTCTGCAGAATTTCAGATAGTACTTTCAGAAGTCACTGAGACCCAAAAAAGTTGCTGCTTTCTTGTGCCATAAACAACAGGGAGCTGCTAAGAGCATTTGACTGTCAGTCACCATTAGCTTCATCACCCCCATTTTATATAGTCCCCCTTATATATAGACACAGCTGTGATTTCAAAGTGTGGGGCCTCATTTACAGAAAGGCTGGGAGTAGAACTACTCTTGAATGCAGTGGAAAGGTGCAGAATACCTGTAAGATGTTAAATACCTGAAAAAACTATTCCAAATGAGACCCCATTAGTACACATTTTGGACGAGCCTCTCTGTAGCTCACCTCCCCACCTGTAAGAGACAGATAATTTCAGTTGCTCTGAAAAGTAATTTGTGAAGCCCCCAGATATTCTAGTGACGAGCAGCAAAGAAAAGATTGTTGGGGGAATCAGTAATTCTGTTTTCAGGGCAGGGCTTGAGCTGAGTGCAATCAATATGACATATTGACCGATGAGGATACAACATACGATGCAGTGGCTCAGTAAGAAGTGCTGCCTCTCTCATTAGGGACAGTGCTGCAAGAACAAGCCCAGCAGGCTGAGTCTGGGCTGCCCCAGCAACGTTGGGATTGCCTGATTTTTAAGTGCTTGATCTTGCAGCTTCGATGATGTTCTTCCGCACAAGAGCATTTCTGTGTACCTGTGCAGTGCGGATTAGGGCACCACAGGGAGCTATTTGGATCCAAGCCAGGCTGCCATAAAGCCACCTGGAACATGAAGATGATATTTCTTCACCTGAAGTGTACATAGTACTGGGGAGGTGCTCAGAGAGCAGAGCAGTGGAATAAATAACACCCTCCCTATTGTTCCTGCTGAGGTCAAGAAGAGATTCAAAACAGTGAGCACAGCCCTGGGACTGGCCTGGAGGAAGGCGAGAGCTGGCTGAAGGGAGGACAGGCCGTACAAACATCCATTGCTCCCTCCTTATTTGTGTCCCGTGCTTCTTGCCAGCTCCCTCTTGTATGGCCAGCTTTTTCCTGCCTCTTAAGACAGCTGCCCAAATCCCAGAAAGTGTTTGTCTGTAGTGTTCACTGCTGTATTGCTTCATTTGCGAACAGAAAAAGATACGGTTAATTTTTTCACTTACATTGTCCTTATGCCTCATCACATCTGCGCTCAGCTGACTCAGGGTTGGTGCAGCCAAGGTCAGAGCCCTGGATTCTCGTATCAGTTCTGTTGTGCAGAGCCGCAGGAACAGGGAAGCAGGCAGAGCCCGCTGCACGCAGCCTTCCCATTGCTCTCGGCTTGCAGCCCATGGGGAAGCTGAAGAGGAAAGTACTTTAGTGCACCTGACCCAGCACAAAGTGACACGGACTTTCAGTCTGACTCTCTACACAGTGTGACCATTCAGTGTACAACTCGCTGCTGCTCTAGGAGCTATTCTGAGCATTTTGCAGAAGGAAGAAACTCTTACTTTCTTACTACTTTAGTTATTATTTGCAAAAATAAAACTACAGCAACAAGCTGTCAAGCATAACAAAATCCTGTTCACAGGAGCTATGAAGTGAAGTACTTGCAAAAGCGCAAAGGAATCTGTAGTTTAAACACAGGCTGGAACGGGATGTTATATAGAAACTGAAGTGATAGACAGCATAGAGCTAGCTCTCTGTTCCTGACAAAGAATGCTTGGGCAAAATTCTCTCTCTGCTCTTGCAGGTTCATGATATCAAATTTCAAGCTCCAACTTTGGAAGAAAAGGAATCATGGATAAAAGCTCTTAATGAAGGGATCAATAGAGGAAAAAACAAAGTATTTGATGAGGTAAGAGGAACTGTTTCCAAACTACAATATTTCTCTGTCAGTTCACACGTGCTGCTTTTTTAGCTAAAAGCAGGACTTGCCGGAGCCCCCGTGCTCCCTGTCCTTCCTGGCATACCAGCCATGGTCGAAGGAAAAAGAAAGATGATATTCAAGGCAAACCAGGTCACATCCCCACAGGCTGGGAGCTTTCAGCCACTTCAATTCCCAGCCCAAGATGGTAGAACATGTTAAAATCCCTTTGCACCATCCTCTGTCTTGCTGCTTTTCCCTCTCTCCTGGCGGGGCTTAGATGCAGGGAGGCAGGGGCCGCTGGTTGAGTAGATGATGTACCGGGGGGATGGTCTGTGCTGCTAAGAGCTGACATCTCACCAAGAGGCCCACGGGACACAAGAGCTCACCAAAGTCACTGTGAGATGGTCTGATGGCTTCAGTGGGTTTGGGATCAGTAAATGCAGGAGTGTTCCCGTGTCTGGATGGAAGTGGCTGGTGCAGAAAAGCAGCTGTGATGCTGAGTTAGAATCATAGAATAGTTTGGGTTGGAAGGGAGCTTCCCAGCTCCCCCAGTGCCAGCCCTGCCATGAGCAGGGACATCTTCACCAGCTCAGGTTGCTCAGAGCCCCGTCCAGCCTGGCCTGGGATGTCTCCAGGGATGGGGCATCCACCACCTCTCTGGACAACCTGGGCCACACTCTCACCACCCTCAGGGGCAACAATTTCTTCCTCATGTCTGGCCTGAATCTCCATCCTTTAGCTTAAAACCATCACCCCCTGTCCTATCTCAACAGGCCCTGCTAAAAGTCTGTCCCCATCTTTCTTCTCGGCCCCTTTTAAATACAGAAAGGCCGCAATAAGGTCTCCCTGGAGCTTCTCTTCTCCAGGCTGAACACCCCAACTCTCTCAGCCTGTCCTCCCAGAGCTGTTCCATAACAGAGTGGTGCAGAGCTGGGGCTGCAGCCTGGAGAGACCCGTCTTCCCACATTCCCCACCTGGAAATTGAGGTATTTGGTTAGGACATATCCCAGTCTTCAGGACTGGAAAAATCTGAAGTGACTCAGACGACCAGCTATTCTGCCTGCAGTCTGGAGAGAAGTCTGGTGGAAAGTTACTCCATGGCCCCAGCCAAACCTGCTGCCTCTCAGCTGGCCCCAGCACACCTGTGCTCCCAAATTCTTCAAGGATGAAAATTGTACATCCAAGAGCCTGACTAACCTTGCCCTGCTCCCCGTCAGGTTGTAAATCAGCCCTGACCTAAACCAAGGGAGCGGTATCTATTCTGCAGTTGTTTCAGTAACTGAAAGGAAGTTCGCAAAACCACCATCACGGGAATGACTCAGGAAGTAACGCACAGGGTAATGAGGGGACGAAGCAATTGGCAAGTTCTGTTTTGCAAAAGAAACTGAAACAATGCGTAAAAGTTTTGAGAGGAGGGTTAAGCGCTGTAGATACAGGGCTAGAGATGTGAACTCTGAGAGCTTGGGCTTTGCTTTTATTCTGCAGTGGGCAAAAGCAGGAGGAGAAGCTGGGAAATTCTTTCTTTGCCAAGGCAAATGTCACTCGGTGTCAGGTTTTTACTGGTGGTGGGGTGTAGCAGTTCCTCAGGCCCTTGGAGTGAGTGGGAAGCGGCACATGGAATTAAAGGGACCAGCTGGAACCAGCAGCAACCCAGGAAGATAAAACCGAGCAGCAGAGAGCTTAGCAGCTGGGTTTGCTCTCACGTTTTGGTGGGTGGGAGGTGTGATGTCCTGTAATGCAGTGGTGCTCAGCCCTTGCTGAAGTGACCCCATGGCGGCTCTGAGGTGGGCAGGGAACTCTGTACAGCCCCTGGGCAGCACAGCGAGGTGGGATCTTGGGTCACCTCCCTGCCCTGGGGTTATCCTCCTTCTGAGGACACAGCTTCTCAGAGGGTGGCAGCCTCTAATTCTCCTTCATTCCAGTAAGGATCAGACCACAGATTTAAAGTATTTCTGCACAGGCCAGGCACAAGCTAATGGGTCAAGCACTCAGCTGGCTTGGATTAGCTGTTCTCTACTGAAAGAGCTGTAAAACCACTCTACCATCTCAGCTGGGGATTGGGGTCCATTTTGTTCCTTTTAAATCCCTGTTTCACCCTCACTAGCTTTCCTATTGTACAAACTTGTGACCAGCAAACCAAGGACACGCTGACATTTCACCATCCCTGGTCACTGGTGCTCCTCTCTACGTGGCACAGACTCCAGCCCTCGGCCACAGCAGCATGCGTGGGTGGGCAGTCACAGAGCCAGTGCAAAAATTACCTGCCAGGGGGCTGGGACCTCCGCCCCACGTGTGGGACGCAGATTTGTCATCTGATTCCAGGCAATAAAGGTGTTAATTCAGCCAGAATTGCGATTAATCCAGGTCACTGCTCACACCTTCCCTTCAGCATCCTGCAGTCATTAGAGCTGTTGCAGGGAAGGTCTGTAACGAAGCGCTGCTGATACAGTTCACCGTCGGGTTACGGTTATTAATGAGCTTTCACCTCTAAGATGGCAACAGCAATTTCAGTGCCGTGCTTTGCCACATGCAGGAGCTGATCCGAACCCAGGCTACAGTGAGGACAACAATGCTGCCTTGTGTCCTTCCTTCCCTTTAGGGAGAGGGGAGGTCAGTGATCGCAAACCTCTGAAGGTCTGATGCTTTGGTTTGGAGTTAGATAAACACAGCTCCTTGTAGGACAGATATACCTTAAATATCCATCACACATGCCGGGTTTTGCAGGCAGGCTGTAACTAAGATCCGAGGCAAAGACTGTAGAAGAGAGATATTCAAGAACACTCCTGGGTCCAAATGCCACATCCCTTCACGTGTGACTGTGAGAACTTTACAGATAAATCCTCAGAAATTAATGACCCTCTTCCTTTGTTCTTTCCCCTGTTAAAGGTGAAAGTAGATGAGAGTCTTTCCTTGGACCACGTAACTCGGGACAGGGTGAAAATGACCCAGGGACGCCGGCCGCCCACGAGAAGTCACCTCAAGGAGGTAGGTGCAAGCCCTGGGGTGAGTCATCTCCCCAGCTGGGAGCACCAGCAGCTGCAAAACCCCAGGTAAAAGCCCAGGTACAGAGATCCCAGAGAAAGCTGAGAGGGAAACAGCTTCCTTCAGGAACGACTGCGCTGGCTCCTCTCTACCAAAGCTCCAGATTCCCATAGATCTGTAGGTGCTGCAACACATTATGATATATTCAGCTTCCTATAACTCACGAGCTGCTTCACCATCTGCTGTGAGCCATTACAGTTTCACTTTAATCAGAAGAGACCGAAGCTCCTAAATTTATTTTCTAAGAAGGGATGATATGGTAGCCACAGTGGTCTGAAGGTAGAAGAACCACACGGTCTATGGGGAGAAGCTGTATTTTTTATTAAGCTAACTGGAAAAAGCAGACAAGCCTTCAAGCTCATAAGCCCTTTCTTAGGTCTGAAACTGAATACATTATTTTCCCAGGCAGTTTTATGGACTAGCCAGTCTACTCTTAACTGATTTTCTGGATCTGTTACTTAAAAAAAAAAAAGAAAGAAAAACCACCACAAAATAAACTCGTGGTTCATTTCTGTGGGAGAGGTTCTTAACTAATGTTTGATTCCTGTGATTTACGAAAAGCTTTCCATAGACAGATATTTTAGCAGAGCATTAATCTCAACCAAGGAAGTTTTTAAAATCAAACCTTCTTCAAACTTCCAAGACTGACTTATGCGTCTGCACAGCACTCAGATGCAGAAAATAAGATGCCCCAAGACTTTTTACTTTGCATAGAAATTTAAGGAGAGTGTCTCTTCTAGAGAAATGCATGAGAATGAATCATAGATTCCCATCCACTCCTCCAGAAAACCGCAGAAGAAAACATGACAAAAGTCACAGCAGAAATGAAATGTTGATTCTCTGTTGCCTAATACAGGTTTGGTAAGGTAGGAAGCCCTTCCCTAGGCATTAGAAAGTTCTTTCTGACCAGCTCACTATTTTCATGAGATACCTCTGAGGTTCATGCCTGTAAGACCTCTCACCTTCAGCCAAATTCAGGGGAACCTAGCTTACAAATTCAGAAGCAGGAATGAGGGGAAAGGGAGGGAAAGAGCCTGCAGGAAGATGTGTATCGCGGCTGCTGGCTGCCATATCATGAAGGAAATGGGATGAATTATGATTTTCGGTGTCAAAGCAAGCCAGGTGAGGATGGGGCAGGGCCAAGCTGCCAGGATTCAGCTTGCCTCCATTTCTCTGAGGGGCTGGAAAGGCAAAGAGAGACTTTAACTAAACTCCCTGCAGTGCAAGAGCCTGGCCCTGTCTGCAGCTCTGCCGTCGTGTGGTTTTGGGTTCATCACACAGGAACTGTCACTCAGTTTCTCCCTGTGGGGTACTGAGCTTACACGCTGCAATGAATTTACTAAGTCCATCCTTTTTAGGAAAAAAAAAAACAAAACCAAACCCTACTAGAGTGATTTGTACAAAGCCTGTGGTTTGAAGGAGGTTTAACCAGCTGCGGCTTGGCCCCGATAAGACAGGGATGATGTTGGGTTGGAGGAAGCAAGCACAAGGCAACAGTATTACAATAGTATCCCTGGCCAAGTGATCTAAAGATCAACTCCTTTTCTATGTTAAAGTAAAAATATGACAGTCCCGAAAGCAGAAGGTGGACGTGCTTTTGGTTGGCACGCTGTAAATGAAGGAGATAGAGGGATCCAGCTACCACAGGATGAAGAATTAAAATATAACAGCTGACCACTCAGCAACAACAGAAAAACTAAGAAATAAGGTTATTGTGGAAGAGGCTTTGAGGTGTTCTTCTCAAATGAAGTATTAAAGTAAGTTCTGTGCTTTTGTCCTAATTCTTGACTGCTTATGGTTATTGCCTTTGATATTCTTGTGCAAGTTTCTGCACTATCGGGCAGAAAATAACTCAGCAACCAAAACACTCGTGATATTTACAGAAAGTGTTGGTCTGGGGAAGAGCGGGGCTATGCAGGGGGATGGTGATGCTGTGGGGAAGAACCTCAAGCTCTTGAGCTACAAAAAAAGCTGCTCTTAAGAGCATCAGTTTTGTTATCAGTCAGATTTTCTTGCATTTTCAACATATTGAAGTACAAATGAGGTGGATGTGTGAAGCAGCAATCCCTTGTTTGCCATGCTGGTTGCGAGCCTTGCATTTTAGTTTGAAGTCAAAGGATAGAGCACAGGATTGATGATCGGATGGATATTGAGAAAGTTTTCTCTTGCATTTCAGGCTGCGAAGTCTACATCGGATGGTATCCTGCGTCTAGATCTGGATATAGTGGACAATGGACCACCAAACTTTGATTCCACCACCAGTGAGAGCGACAATGCACCACCTCAGAAAGAGACTCCAAAGCCACCTATGCCTCCTACAAAACCCACTGGCACAAAAGAAAACCAAGATGCAGAGAACAATGTTCCTGACCAGGAACATAAAAAACCTCTGTCTCCTCCATTGCCTCCAGATAAGAAGCTGAAGGAAGGCATAGCATCGAAGGACAATGTAAATGCCAAGGAAGAGGACTCTGTAAGCCTAGAGGAGAATGTGGAAGGATCTCAAGCACCAAGCGAGGAGAACAGAGAGAACCTCACTGAGGACAGCAACCGGGGCACAGCGAAAGCTCCAATTCCTCTTCCTAAGAGTGTGCCAGACAAGCTAAAAGTTGCTTGGGACCAACCAGTCCCTGAACCTAAAACCACAGAAGACTTGAAATCGTCAGGAGACAGTAGCAAAGACAACCTTGCTGAGGTTGCCACTGCAGATGTTACAAAGCCTCCTGCTCCTCCTCCTAAGGTTCTGTCTGAAAAAATGCTGGCCACGATGAACTCCAGCTGTGGTGAGCTGGACACTGGGGCTTGGGATGACCTGGAGTCTGGCAGCTCCAAGCCCACGGTGAATGGGATCACAGCCAGCGAGCTGGCAGAGTCCACATCCCCAACAGCTGAAACTGAAGAAGGAAATGGGAGAACCTCTGCCGAGAAGGAACAGCAAAGTTCAGCAGAAGAGACAGAGACTTCCTTAGCCACAGAAACAGGCCACGAGAGTGTAAAGGCAACTATTGAGAAGAAAGCATCTGTAGAAAACACTTCAGCTCTTAAACTTCGCAGTTCCTCTCTGGGAGACTTGCTGTCTGATTCCAAAAATACACAGAGAGCACTTCCAAGCCAAGGTTTCCTCAAGGATTCCCATCACTGCTTAGCTAAAATGGAGGAGAAAGTTGCTAATGAAAGGGAAAAAACAGAAAAACTTCTGCAGAAGGTTTTACGTGAAGGGTTGGAACAGGGCCAGGAAGGGAATGGGCCCCCAGTGATGGCAGAGACATTGCTCAATGAGGCAGTAGAACAACTTCGGCAAGCTACACAAGTTTTGCAAGAAATTAAAGGTCTTGGGGAACTGAAAAAAGAAGCAACACAGAAACAGAAAGAAAAGCAAAAGGATCTAGTGACTCTTTATAGGAGAAGTGCTCCCTGACATACTCTTCAAAGAGACTTCTTTCTCAAAATCAAAGCTAAACATTTGCCATTTATGATTTGTACCATTGCTAGGCCAGTGTTTAAAAGATGGTGTTTTGCTGCGCACACCATGTTTATGGGACAGAAGTGAGCTTTCAGTTATTGCGTCTTTCTCTCTTTCTTCATGCTGTACATACCAATCCAGTTTTAATCCTCTTAGCACAGCAGAAGGTTACAGGACATTGAAGAGTTTCAAAAATGTGAATGCTCTCCAAGGACTCAGTCCAAAGTCCTTTTGATGGATCAGGCCTTAAAAATTACTGGTAATCAAACCAAGCCAGATTTTTGAAAGGAGCAGAATAGCTATTGTAGCAAAAGCCCCTGTCTATCTGTATTTACAGGCAAGCAGATACCAGATTGCACTGGCACCTATCTGGTTTTCCCAGTTAAATCGTTCAAGGCTAACCATAGTCAGTGTTTGTTCACTTGCTGGCAAGGTTTCCCAGACCACCTGGCCCAGTGACATCTAGGAATGTCAAGATAAATGGTTTAACCTTCTCAAAAAATACTCATAAAACCACATCCACAGTTCAAAAGTGACCTCACACAGAGGCAAATAAAACCGGCCAACTCCTGACTACAAGTAGTGTCCCCAGATCCGGAGCAGCTGCACGAGGGCCGTTCTGAGTCTGGATCTGCAGAGCTTTAGGTGTCCTAAACACCGTCTAAGTGAACGCGAGTCTCAATGCATCATTGCCAGGCAAGTATTAATTGTTCCTGTTTTATTAGTAGGGAAATTGAGGAAGAGAGCAGGTTACACTTGGCCGTTGAAAGAGTTTCTTTCACATTTATTATGGATGACCATACCTATATAGTAATTCTGAATCCCCTCATGATTGCTGGGAACAATTAGCCAGACATTTGGAGAGCTTGTCTCCAAGAGATCTCCAGGAGCTTCCTGGGAGCGCTGTCGTGAAGAACCTTTAAAGATGCGTGTTCCCTTAGCTGTGGGCTCATCCCTGTTGGTTTGGGACATTAACTGACAGGAGCACACACATTGGGCAGTGGGTCTGGATGGGATCCCATTTCCTATTTATCACATCTACCTGCTGTGTCCTGGCAAGCACGAGAATTGGGGTTTGGCACAGACGTCTGTAACCGGAGCACATGGAGGGAAAGGCATTTTGCACGCACAACTTTGGGTCTGGTCCCAAGTGGCTTACATATATTAAAATAAAAAAACACATTGCTACAGAAGGGTCTGAAGAAGGCATTGGAGAAGGCTCTGGGACAATTCCCACAGCTTCCCAGCCCACCTGTTGAAAGCAACCACAGTTCCCGTGATCTTTAGTGATTATGGCTGTGATAAAATAATGTATTTACACCACTGCTATATAGCCCTGTACCTGAGCTGCTTCCCCTCCCCTGATCTCTGTATTTGCTCTGAGGAGAATTGTATGACAGCCCAAAGGGCTTCTCCTTTGCTGGAGCCAGGCTCTGGAAGCACGGAAAAGGGCAATTTTCCCAGTCTGGTTTTAAGGAGAGACACGCTACCTAAGATCTTTTCTCTCTTTTACCAGCACGGCTCTCTTAGCTCACCCATTTCTTTTCCTTCTGGTCTTTCTGTTATAATTTCCCAGGTTCCACAGGCTGCAATGAGCTGCAAACACCTCCCCATAGCAGTAAAGCTTTATCTGAGCCTCTTCTTAGGCTGGGGCAGTGGGCACTTCAGGTCTGAGCATAGAAATATCGGCTTTGGGCTTCCAAACACCCTGGTTTTGACCACCTGGAGTCACCAAGGCAGGTAGTGACTAGAACTGATGGTAGTGACTAGAACTGATGCTTCTGCCTCTTTTGACTAAAGCAGCCTGGGTTTCAGTGTTCTGTCCCCTTCTCAAGACAGCCATAGACATCACATGGGAATTCAGTTGTTGTTCTCTCACGTGGAAAGTTCTACACAGTCAAACACTCAGGGCTCAGGTGCCAAAAAGCTTTGCTTTGAGACAAAAAGATTCCTATGTCCTAAGCCCACTCCCAGGCATGTAGCCTGGAACAAACTCTGGATCTGTGTCATTTGCTGCTGTCAATTCAATGTGAACTATGGGTCTTATTTGCCTTTCCAGACACACTTAGTAGAAGGGCTAATAACAGACAAAATATTCAGTGCCTATTTGCTATCTAAATGTATATTTCTGTATGTGCACTTTTGTTTACCGAACACTGTGTGGTATGAATGTGAGCTGTCAGAACCTGGTGTGCACTGGAAGTTGAGGGACATCAGCTTCAGAGAGCAGGCAGGCTTTTGCAAGATGCAATTCTATTACAAGAGATAAATTAGATGGGGAAAAAGCAGTTCCTGCAAACAGAAAGACACGCAAACCAGGGCAAATTCTGGGTACAGGTTCATATCCCAAAGCTGAAGCCAGTTCTGAACTCCAGGATGGGCAAATCAAAGCCTGGAACTGAAAACCCAGGAGAATTAAAGCAGCTTATGGGATAGTTCAGTCCCCTAATTAATATACAAATGCTTTTGCTCTTATGGGTGTTTTCTTGTGTTCTGTGGATACCCATTTAGCAAAGCACTGATGAAAATACCCAGACATCCCTATCTGTTACAGCCAAACCTACAGGATGTGCTTATATTTACTGTATATTTTTATATTATACTGAATATTCTGATGAATAAATGTCTGACATTTTACTAAATACCCATCAGTAGGAATCTGAACAGATAAAAAAAAACCTCTCTGTTAGGAAATGGACAAGTTAAATCATTTTACAAGCTACAGCTAATTACTGTATTTGCTGTACTAACAGAACTTACTAAATTTGTATTATGTCTTGTAAATAGGTATAACTTAAATGGAATCTTCATAGCACCCGGCAACTCTACTGCTGAAAACGCTATGCTAGCGACTTTTTAACTATTTCTTCTAATATGGTTAGCAGTTTCATCTTAAAATGTCTAGGCTGGCTGTAAGCCCGATTCACCTAGGCTTTGCAAAAAAAATGCACCATGTTCCTTTGGCAGTTTTCCCACTTGTTCTGCTCATTCTGGTCATGAGCCAGGTCCTCCCTAGGGCTGGAGAGTGGATTCTCCTGCATCTGCTTTCTGGGGTGATTTTATGTGCTCGTCTGAAAATGGCAGTGTCAGAAACAGGATCCTGGGCTGCTCTGACCTTACACCACAACTCCCATCTTCAGCGTACATCCTGCCACCATGCACTTTTTTTTTTTTTTTAAAATCTTCCTTTAAACTTACATTTAAACTTGCATCTAATTTCTGGCTGCACTAAGGCTGGTTTATTTGTGCCTGAAAACCCCCTGGGCATGGAGTGCTGGGGTGTTGGTCTGTGTCTGGGGCTGTGCCACCAGGTTATGTGTCTGTGACAGGAAGGAAGCGAGTTTGCAAGCAAGCCAAGTGTGGGTGACTATCTGAAAAGCAGCTGCTGCAGCCTGTGGAAAGGCAGCACTTTGTCTCCTGCTTGTAAAAGAGCTTTGAAATTTGGCAATAAAACCCCTTTCTAAATATCAGCTGTTTAAGAGCCGTTTGTCCTAAACAGGAGGAAAGAAGAGCCACCAGGACTGTCTTTGCTGCAGAGGAGAGCGCGTTGCACGGGCTGTGGTCAGGCTGGGGTGAGCTAAACGCTGTGCTAACCACAGACTCGGAGGAAGGAGAAACACTGGGGGCTATGGCTGGCACCAAGCTGGAGCTGAGCAGTTCCGAGTCACCCATGCTCGGCTCCCCTGGCCAGAAAGCACAACCACAGCCAGGATCTGTTCCTGGTCCTTCTGGAAAGCATTGGGAAGCATCCTTGCTCCCCGCAGCCACCTCATCAAGTGCAGGCTCCAGCAATGCTGTCTGGGCTGCCCTTCATACCTTCGCATGGACTCTCTGGTGTCTACAAAATGTTGAGCTCGCTCAGAAGTCATCCCCTTCATGGTGAGCGACACCAGAGCTGCGTTCCTCTGCCCAGATGCCAGTAAGCTACAGGATGATAAGCTGGTATCACAGTGACCGCTTCCCTTCTGCGAAAACTGGGTAGAGACTGGTCAGTAGGTTCAAAAGTTATGAGGAAGCAGGGAAAAAAGCTCAAATATATGTACCATCCTATCGCACAAACTTGGCTTTACTTGGATAAAAAATTGTGCTCAGCAAACCCTTTAGCCCCTTGCTGGGAAGGGGGCTGTCCCTCAAAGGAATCTCCAAGACATAGGGTTGATTTCTGTGGATATACTGCAGAGAAAGGTAATCTTTTCCTCTCACACTAAGAAAACAGACAACACATGCTATTTTGGCCTTAAATTGATGTTGGTAAGGAAGGGAAGTGTCTAGCACTATGTGAAACATGATTTAAATTAACCTATAAATGCAAATACACATAGTAGTTGCATATGAAATGCTTGCCTGCTTTTAATTCGATGGATACTCATGGATTACTGGTTCAAGGAGATTGTGGTGTTGTATAATCTGAAACAGAAAATAGAGGGTCTAAGCTCCATCCAGTGATGCCACAGAACTCAGTGATTTGCAACTGAAAAAGAGCAGAAAGAGATTGTCCAGGCCCAGAGTGGCAAAGGCTTTACTACAGCATTGGCTAGTTTACTCTGATGACTAGTTATACTTGCTATTAAAAAAATGTGTTTTATCTCAAAGATGAGTCATTGACAGTGGAGCTCTCCAGGATTTCCCCTTTCCAGCTAAAGAGTTGGAAAATTTGCAAGCACAGAAGATAGCCACCATGTTTGGAGAATGGAGAACCCTGTTTTGTTGTGCTATGCGAGTTCACATACTTCAGAAAGCCAGTGCTTAATTTATTCCAGGAAATTTAGTCACTCTGTTCTTCTAGTGCTTTACCTCATGGCTAAGCAACTCGCAATATTCCTGTGACAACCACATGAACGATGTCATTCTCAGCAGAAATCCTGCTGTCTGAGGTCAATGTGAGGTGTGTTTTCCATCCCCTCCTGGGTACCAGAGACCCAGTCCCACCAGTTTCACTTCAGAGAGCAGCTGGAGGCTCAGCCCTCGCATCTCCTGCTGGGCAGTTCAGAGGTTGTAAAACAAAGTGCAAGGAAATGGTGAGGAAATCCTACCTTAGTGCATTGTAGTTTTGGAGGAATTTTTATTTTTCCTTTTGGAGAAACCTACCTTGCACAGAAAGAAATGCTTCTTAAACGAGAAACACTAATCAGTTTTAGATGCAAGTTATCTAGCATGCCACTGCGCACTGAGATATTTATCACTGAAATTGATAAAACTCTAGAAGATCTCCAAGAGTCAGCTGCAAGCCAGCATGACTAACTGGGTGAGGATCCGTGCAGACAGAACTGCAAGTTCCTCTACCATTTCATGTGCAACAAGAAGTCAGTTTTGAAATATGGGTGAAATACTCTGGGTTTGTTTAGACCACATCACCATGACAGCAAAGCACTGCCCAGTTCTTTATGCATTGTATGTCTTTGCAAAAACAGTGGTGAAGGGGAAATGAAGCTCTAAGAAAAAAAACAAACAACATGATCAGATGTGATATGGGCAATGACAGGAGATATAAATTTGAACTTACAGTCTCCAGTGCCAGTCCCCAGCGTGTGGATAACCTTCTCATGCAAGCAACCCAGCCGCTGATCAGCTTTTCCTCTGGAGCAACACTGAATTTTCAACAGTACGGGTTGAATTTCCTGAAGGAGGCAAATAAATTCCTCTTGTTTTTGACTGCCAAGAACTAATGAACTTCTGAAAGGTCATCGGTTCAAACAACGGTTATGTATTGGAATGACAGGATTGCTCTCAGCTTAGCCACTCTTCCGCCTTTCTGTCCAGACGGGTTCTAAACCGCCCACCTCTAAGGGTGGAATCAGGGCCTCACGGGAATTGCTGGGGAGAAAACTTCTGGTAAAACATTTTTTAAGGGCAAAACAGCAACCCAACGTTGTTAACAGGGGAGTACAGATTTGGAAGTGTCTTGGTTTAAAAAAATGTACAAAAATATTTGAAAATGTCACATTTCAAAAAGGGGACAGTTTTGCTCTGCAGCATGAAAACACGATTTCAACACTTTGGTTAATTTACAATTTTTTAGGTAATTTACCCAAAGAGATTTTTAAAGTATGAGATTACGTATTTTGATGGAGCTCATGTGATTGCTTCCTGTCTGCTTACAGAAGTTTTCATTTTTTTTTTTCCCTGCTCTAGGTAGGGGAAGAGAATTCAAAGCTTTGAGAAGGCTGAGGAGATGGGAAAGCTCTTTCAATCCGTTTCTGGACAGAAAGAATAGGTTTCCTGTGCATTTGAGTCCTCAAAATGGGGCACAGGGATCCAGCCTGGCTCCTCAGTGACTGTTTCCTCCAAGAAGCATCACCTCATCCTCAGATGGTCCAGTCACACCACAGGCTGTGGTCCATTTGTTTTGGCTCAAGACAACAGCACCTCCACAGGTACAAGGTTTGGGGTTTGTTGGGTTTTTTTTTAATTGCATCTGTTATTGCCCAGAGAAAAAAACGCTATTTTCTCTGACAATCACAGCAAACTTACACATGTCAAAAGAAGTAGTCCCTAGAAGTTCTTTAAGGATTCTGGTCTTCTTCCTGTGACAAGTTTGCATTTAAGAGTCTCATACTCTTGTGGTCAGCAGCTCATTTGGAATCAAACTATTTTCAGCGCTCAACAGAAGAGATGTAAATTGGGGGAGGTTTGCAGCCAAAGCCACCGTTCCTGTGGAGAAGCAAGAGCTCAAGCTGTTCTCTACAGCTCCACACGCTCCTGTTCTCGTTGCGACAGAGATGTCCTGTCAGACATCGCCCTCGTGGACTACAGGACCTGTCAGCAGAATAGAAGGAATTTTTCAGCCTCCAGATCAGGACCCTTGGAGGACCCTTCCCATTCACCCCAGTGAATAACAGCAAATTGAAATGCAGCCACTGTCTACCCCAGTTTCCTGGCATTAAGCAGACACTTGGGTCGGCTGATTATCGCCAGGCTTGTATTACTCAGAGCTCCTGAATCTTGCAACGGACTTTAGGGAACAACACGGTATCTGCACACAACCCTGTTAATACCATGGCAATAGCACCTCAGTTTGAAGATGTAACGTGCACAGATCGGTTCTACACAAATGCACTGATGAGGGGAGCCAGCCCTTCGGGTTTTGACCCAAATTTCTAGACACAGCCATCACCAGCAAACGACAGAGGCCAACAGAGCTTAATTTTTTTTTTTTGAGCAGGTAGGTGCTGGATTGCATTTCTATGGCTGTAACTCAGCTGTTACCGGCCATCTCCAACAAGAAGGCACTGGAGCAGGAGGTAATTGAGGGTTGGCTCCCGGAGGAAATTTTCCCTTAAAAGGATAACGACATTGTCATGATAAAAACAGCTGCCAGAGCTGGGGGCAGTGGTGAGGATTAAGGGCAAAGAGCTGGGAGCTGCAGGGCAGGTGGCTGCTCCTTAAATGCTACAGGAGCTCTATCCTCTGAGCTGTGCTCTCCTGAGGACATCATGACATGCAGGCAGCCCTGGAATGTCACCTCAGTGCCGTGTAACAAGAGGCCAACTCCCATCATCCGCTCAAGCTAAAAAGAAACCTCAGTGAGGGATTGCAACCAAAGAAACCAGCCTCACAAGAAGCGATTGCACTAAAAATCGACAATATTTTCAGAGACGAGTGGGCAAGATGCCAACTGAAAGCATACCAAGGCCACATAGGATTTTTTCCAATTAAATATTTTTTCCACTGGAAAATAACTGAAACCCTCAGCTTTTCGTTTGAGAGTCCATGAAACAACTCTGATGAAAGCTCTTTAGATGAGATCAAGGAGAATGATGAGAGAGCAGAATCCTGGAGCAGCCTCTTGTCCAGCAGCAGACAGTGCTGAGAAGGGAGAACCAGGTTTGAGGCCAAGCCCCGCTTTGTAAGACTTAGACCGGTGACTCAAACCTCAGCTGCCCATCACGCAGAGGAAACTACCTTAACTCAAACACAGCCCCAGGCCCAAGATCCCTCCTTGTCCTCTGGACAGCCCACCCACCTGGCGCTTTGCACTGCAGTTTTTACGTGGAATGAGGCTGAAATGGGAAAAGCTGGGTTAGGCCCAGCTGTAGCAGTAGGCACCAGTTCCCACCTCCCAGCTAAAGCCTCCCTGCGTAGATCTTGGGTGAGGTTTTCAAATCTGACTCATGCTCACGCGGTCTCTAATGCAGAATAACCCACCCATCGCGCTGCAAGAGGAGGAACCGGGACCCAGCGTTTCCCTGCAAACTGATGATCGGAGAAAATATGTGCAAGCAAACAACAGCCAGGTCTCAGGTGAGCAGACTCCTGAGCTGGCAGTGCAAAAAACACTTGCACAAATATAAACCACCTTCCCTTCCCCTGAGGACTAGCAGCCATCAGAACCCCAGGCAGCTGTCTACAGTCCTTATACTACAGTGGGGACTCAAGGCATGGCACAGAAGCCCAGAGAGCTAGTGAGAGAGATTTCTGGTCACCAACAAGCCTTCATCGCAGGACCTGCTGGCACTGAGCACCTTTGGAAGGCAAGACCACTAGCAGCTCCCTCCAGACCACAGAGCTCAGCTCAGGAGCTGCTGTAACTCTTCAGCCATTCCCAGCTCTGCCTGGTGGTCGCTCCATCTGGTCCCAGCCTGTTGCTACCCCTGTGAAGTGCCTCCTTAAAATAGTCCCATTTTGCGAACTCCACAAGCAGCCATGGAGATTCAGCATGCTTCCTCTTAGCTTTAGGGATAGAAAACTTGACTTTCTAATCACTCTTTCTCTGTAGAACAGAAGTATTAAAAGCTTCAGCAGGATAAGCATGTTAGTGCCAATAAACAGAAACTCATCTAGAGATTAACAGCAGAAAGCTGCACAATTACAGGTGTCTACAGGCACAGACTAGTTGCCATCTGGCTTTCCCTTTCTATGAGTAACAGCATGAAAATGAGTCAGGCTTTATAGATGAGTCACAGTGAGTGTATAAAAACTTCTTCTTCAGACCAGGAGAACCTGGGCAGGTGGAGGAAAAGCTCAGTATATTCTTCTGCCCTAGATAAATACAGCATGGTGCATCCACAGAGCTGTGTGAGTCCTGCACCAGGCCTTGGGATCTGCAAGCCTGTCCCAAAGGAAGACCCTGCAGTGGAAACATCTGATACACATATGACAACATCTGCCTTCTGTTTCCTGTGCTCTGTACAGATTATCACCCTCCACAGATAACCCTGCCCCTCTCCAAGAGAAAGCTGGGGTTTCTGCCTTGTAAACATCTGCTGAGACCAGCTACAATTTGGATCAGCTCCTTCTATATCTGTTCTCGTGCATCACCACATCTCAGCATCATCCGCTAGACACTGAAGCAATGTGATCACATATCTGGGTTGGTTGTTCCCTCATCGCTCCTACGAGCACAGGGAACTGAAGCCAGCAGCGGGACAGAAAAAGAGCTTTTTGCATTCACATATGGTCTCTCCACAAACAGAGCCGCACTGATGCCCAGCTGAGCTCCCCCACCTCCTCTCCACTGATGTCACTATTTTCCATGTTGCTTGTTGTGCCCAGAAGTGAGGAAGCCCCAGGAAGGCAGCGATCCCTGTAGCAGCTGTTTCCGCACCGATCAGCAGCAATGCTAGCAGCAGACTTTAAAGGGAAGCCTGGTGGGCTGCAATAAAATAAAAGTCATCAGGCTGTGATTTGACACCACCAGAGCTCCTTGTAAAGCATATGACTCCAGCTGCTGGCCCAGCCCCCTCCCCCTGCCGCCCATTCCAAGACCATGAAATTACTCATTAGGCTTGGAACAAAACTCTTCGGTGCACTTGCATGTGGCTGGAGGCAGAGACAGATGTTTCAGGCTCTGGAAGAAAATTGCTGAGAAATTAAAGGCTTCCAAAGCTGCACTGCTGCCTCCTGACCGTGTGTTTCCCTGCTCCTGCTGCACTCCATGGTTTTCTGTGGGCTCAAAGAACCCTTTGCTTCCGCTTCGCTTTTATTAAATGCTCAAACACAAGATTTTTGTTGGTGTCCCTTCAAATTTTGCACTGAGTCCTACAGCATGACATAAGAGCAGCTCAGGGCTGTGCCTCTGGCAGTAGGTTTCAGCGCTTCAGGTTTATGGTTATAAAAATCTACATTTCAGCTGCACTTTTGTCCTGAAAAAGGCAGGGAAGCGATTGCCTTTGGGAGCCAGACAGTCCTCAGAGGCCCAGGATGCAGAGGATCCTCCTTCTTTTTACACATGCAAGAAAATGGGAATAAAAACATTGCCTGCAGGCATGGCAGCAAAGGGATTAGGATTCAGTGACCGATTATCACTTGGTTTACATAATGCAGCCGTTCCCACCTCCGGTAACTGAACACTTGCTCAGCTAAATATTGCATTCAACCTCAGCTCTATGGCACCATTTCTCTTCTCAAATTCAGAAAAAAAAAAAGTGTTTTCTGACCTTTAGATCCTTCCCTGCTACATTTGCTTTCCTTCACATAGTAGGTGTTTTAAGAGCGCATTATTCTTATATTCCTGGTTTGAAAGACCAGTCTCCACTCTTCCAGCAAAGCATACAGTTCCAAGTAAGGCCAGGATGACCACTGTGACCTTACCGTCACTGCCAGACAGAGGTTGTCACACCAGAAATCTCCCAGTTACTGGTCAAACCCAGGATTCAAGCATTAAGAGAGTTTGAACACAATGGGGTCCTGCAGATCTCCTGCACAGATAAAACAAATTTCCCCTCCATACAGTATTTTTCTAAGATGTCATTCAGGTACAAACGATACTCAGCAGGTATTTTTTTTGCTTCTCGTGTTCCTGCAGGATAGATGTCAGCCCAGTTCCCTGCAGCTGGGAGGAGAACAGACTGAGATGGAAGATGTGGTGGACCCGTGTCAGTGAGCTCTATGTGAAGGTCAGGGATCAGCAGCCATGACCTGATCCTCAGGAACACAGTGCTAATTGAGTGTAAGCTTCCCTTTCAAAGCCACATAGAAGCTTAAGCCCATTTATCTTTCCAAGGGATTTAAAGGCCTATGGGCTTTGGGAAGTGAGAGCGATGGGAGAGGGAAGTTCAAAATCACGGGCTGAAACTTCCAGTTGCTGTTAAATTGGATTGAACCACCTGTGCCAACCCCACACAGCAGCATCTTGCTGGGCAAGACTCACCCACTCTCTGACATTTTCTGGCTTCCTTGAGACTTTTCCTTAAAAACAAAGAAACAAACTAAACCTTCAGTGATTTCCACCCAATCCCATAATACTGGATTATTCCTAAGCCTTGACAGAGGACATAATTTTGTGATACAGGCTGATTCCTGAGCTAGGAGCAGTAGCTCTGCTGAAATCCCTCCTTCTGCGTTGTCTGAAACACTACACAGGATGAGCAGAGCCTGGGAAGGCAGGAAAAACGGAATTATAGGCTTGTGAAACACACACTGGCAAAAACCTGAAGTGTCAAGCTCACTCAGATGCTGTCTGTCTTTAATCCAGTCATCAGACAGTCTCTGTTTAACTAAATATTTAACTTCAGATTTAGGCCTGAATTATGATTGGCAAAGCTTCCAAGCTCCACGGGTCCCTCTAACAAGCTGTTCCTCTGTGGAAGCCTCGCAAGGAGATGAATACGGCCTTTGAGGAAAGTGCTGGATCCCTTCTCAGGCTTCTAGAGTGGGTCTGTGAGTCCTGTTAGGTGTCCAGGGTTTCTGAAAGCTTCATATGTTGACTGTTAGAAGGTACAGGGCTGATGTTCGTGTGCGTTGCTGGGGTGTTCCCCAGAGGAGTTTTGGCTCCACAGCATGTCACAGCGACAGTTATCGAAAGAAAGCAGCAAAAATAACTGAGTCTACAGGACAACTAAATGCCTGGCTCAGACAAAAACCAAATAAGATGGAGCCACAAATGAAGCCACATAGCCAGAGCTCTCCTGTGTCTTCCATTCTAATGGGACACCCGTGGAAGCACAGTTTGCAAGCCAGGACACAGAGCTGATACAGTTTGTCCCCTGCATACCCACAGCAGGGGACATAAAGGAGCACAAATATACAATTCTCCACTGCATCAATGACAGACATGTCCCACAGCACCCAAGGGATCTGGTTTGGGTGCTGCCACATGGAACCCATGGGTGCTACCTCAGCACGTTGCACTGCTGACACCTGCCCAAGTAAAACCCGTCCATCAGCACTGAAAGAGGAACATGCTCATCCCCTCTACCATCCAATATTCCGTTTCCTGAGAGTGGCAGCATATGCCAGAAAAGACAATGCCAGAAAAGACAATTCTCCAGGGCTGGAGGCTGTTCCCCAAGCCAGGCTCCCCCGCTGTGGGCAGATCCAGAGACACAGAGACTTGGCTTCCTGGAATACAGGCAGCTGCAGGCAGGAGGAGTCACCTTCCAGTTTTGTTTCCAAAGGAGGATTATAAATTAAAGTCCAATTTGTTAAACCTTTGGGTAAGCAACTGTTTCTGCATAAACACATACTGGTTTGTGGGCTGCATTACATGGCTAGCTACAAATCTGACTGACTTTAAAATCACAGTGTAGACAACTAAACCAGAGAGCAAACAGAGGCACATTTTAAAATGGCATGGATTTAAGCAGCCTGACTCATGATTTTTTTTAAAGCTGGAGATTGAAAATAATGATTATCCTAAACTAACACATAAAAATTGTGCATACAAGGTAAGAGCACAAAATGCTACCCCAGTGATCTTGGCTTCTAAGTGAAAAAGAGCACGTAGTTGGGTTAGCTAAAATTATTCTTCAAGTGAAATAAAGTCGAAGACTTTAACTCCTTTCTGGAGGTGAGGTCAATAGCACGAATATATTGCAAAAAGAGCTCAAATTATCACCCCTCCCAGTCATTCATTATGCTACAACATTAGTGGAAAAATCCAAAAGCTCTTTTAGGTCTGATAGCTAATAAATGGATCGCTAGGCAAGTGTTCAGCGTTGTTAATAAATCCTTGCTGCTTTCTGTACTTAGTATCAGCAGATTTGTGCCTTCCACCCCTGAACACATACCTATTTAGTAAGGACAGAAGGAAATGCCTACATTGCTCCTTTTTCTGCCCGCTGGAAACACCCAAGCCCACAAACAGATGTAAATTTTCAGTGCATCTGCATTACTTCTCTTCTGAGGTCAGCAATAAGCAGCAGATGACCTGTAGGTGGTCAGTCCCGGCTGATTCAAGCTCTGCAAGAGGTGCAGACAATGACATTAACAGTGACAGTTTAAGTCCAGACAGCTTTCCACCCAAGCATCTCTTCCAGCACAACAAAAGACCAGCAAGAGCCAGAGGTCCCACCCGAGGCCGGGATTCCCGGTATGTGCCTACAAACAGGGATTATTCTCTGCCCTATTCAGGGCTGTTTCCCCAGCCCACAACCCCCAGGGTACCCAGTGGCCCTTCTCAGTCATTCCTGCTGGTGCCTTTCCAATTTGTCCAAAGACACTTAAATATTCATCGAGAGAGAGCAAGACTCCGTCTCGCCGGGTGCAAAGACTGCTCTCCAGGGAGACCGGACACCTGCCTTCTCCACTCGCCGCTCCATCAAATCATTAATTATTTAAAATAACAGGAAAGAGCAAGAAAAACTCTCCACACCAGACATGCATGTGGCCTCCTGTTTGTGATCCTCTCTGGGGTCTTGTGCAGAGCAGGATTTGCATCTCCCCTCTGGCAGCAGTAAGGATCAGACCTGGCTTTCCCCATTCCTCAGGGAGAACGTGCTACCCACTGAGCTACTGTACAGAAGAAGGGCTTCCCCTTTGTCCGGACAGACCTTCTGTTTGCTTTTCCTACCAGAGAGGGTTTTCTCTAAAAAAAACAAACAAAAAAAATTGAATAAAGGGAAAACAAAACACAAATCCAAAACTCTGAGACCTGCAGCTAGTCATTAACCCACACACAATCTGTGATAGCTCAGGAGTTAGGGTCTGTCTCCCCATTTCACAGCTGGCTTAGAATCATGGAATCATTTTGGTTAGAAGAGACTCTCAAGATCAGAGTCCAACTGATCCCCCAGTCCTCGCACTACCCCATGTCCCTGAGAACCTCATCTCCGTCTGTTCAACCCCTCCAGGGATGGTGACTCCACCACTGCCCTGGGCAGCCTGTTCCAATGCCCGACAGCCCTTTGGGGAAGAAATTGTTCTCCAAATCCAACCTCAACCTCCCCTGGCGCAACTTGAGGCCGTTTGCTCTGGTCCTGGCGCTTGTTCCTGGGGAGCAGAGCCCGACCCCCCCTGGCTCCAAGCTCCTTTCAGGCAGTTCAGAGATCAGAAGGTCTCCCCTCAGCTCCTGTTCTCCAGGCTGAACCCCCAGGTCCCTCAGCTGCTCCTCAGGCTGGTCCCTGCTCATGGTCCCACAGCCGGACACCCATCCCAGCACAGGGTTTGGCCACCAAGACCCTTGGCAGTGGCTTCCATGAGACGGAAGCTGCCAGCTCAGCCCCGTTGCTCCCTGACCTGGGGACAGCTCTGGTGCAGCTGTGCCCACCGAGGGATGTTGCTGAAGTAGCAGAGGTGACATCTCTGTTAAGTCTAATGGAGTTTTACAGAAGGTCAAACCAGACGATTAAAAAAAGAAATGTTTCAAACGGGAACAGGAATCAGTTACTTATGAGAGGAACTTGAAGGACAAACCCAAAGATAAAGCTTGAAGAATATGCACATAGTAACAAAGCAAGAAATGTGGCAAGGGCTAGTGATATATTGTGAACTTTGGTGAAAAATGCTCATTATATGCTAATTTTAATACAAAACCACTCCTCCTCATCAAAGGCTACCCACCTCCAGGAGAAAACCCCTACTCACTGAGCACCTGTAGAAGATTTTATGTTTACTGTACCTCTTAAATCAAGATGAGAAAAGTTTAGACCAACGAACCTTGAGTAGGCACAAATATGTGTAAGATGTTAGGAGCGGCTAAGAGTTAAAATGTATGAATATATAACTCAGCTTGCTTCTGGTGTGTGAATTGGTGTCTGCAGGGCAGGTAATGATCCCACATTTTGGGACAACAGAGGGTCTCCACACCCCTGCACCTCTGCCTGCCTCCCCCATCTCCCACCACACATGTGCATCCTGTAACCTCTCACAGGAGCGGCACAGACCCACACAAGGGTCCCCGGGACAGGGCTGTCCCCCAAAAGTGGCCTGAGCCCCTGGAACAGCCGCAGCTGCACGCTGCTCCCCGCTGGCTGCAGCAAATGGCGGCAGGTGAACAGCACGGGCACCCTCGTGTGGCCAGCGGCACCAGCGTGTGCTCGCAGCCAGGGTGCTGCTGAGGGGAGGGGGCCACAGAATCATGGAATTATTTTGGCTGGAAGAGGAGACACTCAAGATCATGAAGCCTCGGCTGCGCCTCGCCCCCTGGAAACGCCAAACCCTGAACCCTGCTTTCAGGGGAAAAACAAACAAAAGCAAAACAACAAACCCACCTCGTGTTGCCCACAGAATAGAAATCCCTCTCCTCCCAAATCGTGTTGGAAACAGAATTAAACCACACACAGCCTCTCAGTAGCAGCACCCAGCAGAGTCGCGCTAAGGTAACAGGCAGCACCTGCTGAGTAACAGCTGTGCGGCCCCCACTAAAATGGCGGTAGTTGGACTTCCCCCCTTAATTCATCCCGAAAACACCATATTTGTTGGAAACCGGATTTGTTTTATATTAACAGCGAAAAGAGGCGTTCTGCGGCGGCGCGGCAGCAGCAGCCCGCCCGTGAGGCGGCGGGGCCGCCCCTGTCAGCCCGCCCTCGGGCGGCTTCGGGGCCGCGACATGGGGGACGACCTCACGCCGGAGGGCGACAGCCGTGAGTGGGGACGAAGCGGGGCTGCCCCAGCGGGGGTTTGTGTGGCGGGAGAGGGCGGGCGCGGCCCCCCCGGGAACCGGCGTGGGGGGACTCCGGGGCAGGGCTGACATGCTTTGACGAATAGCGAGACGTATAAAAATCTGTTCGGATCTATTCAGGAATCGAGACTGCTTTAGCCCCAAACCATCCTGTATCCCTAAGATGCTGCAAATAACGACAGTATCCCCCACTTGAGCGTTTTGCCCCCTTTATTGAGCGGTCACCCGCCGTCCTGGGCTGTCTTTGTGTCCTGCAGTCTCAAGTAGAGCCCAGCAGACAGTTTTAATGTGTTCTGTGCATGCTTTCTGTCTCCTTTGCTGCTTTTTAAAATCTATTGCATGATAAACTGCCTTCAAGATTGTGCATTGCACTGAGGGTGAACCGCTTAAATTGTTTTCCTCGCTGTTTGGGATAACTGAATTAATATTCAATACCATAAGATACAAAATGCCCCAGAACCTGAGCTAGAAAGAGGAGAAAAAAACTGCTAAACATTCACGGAAATGCTGCTTTTGAATGGGTGCATGCCACAATGAGCATGCATTTACATTTACCAGGCTGGCTTTGCCCGGTAAATTGTTTCCTTTGCCTTGCTGAAATTAAATAAATTGAGGCTTCCACAGCCGTTGCAATACCAGGTTTGTTATCGCACCTTCACAGGTAGAGGAAAGAGGAAACAAGTCAAGGGGTGGTTTGGGATCTCTGGACAATGATGATTTGTGCAATCATAAAATGTAAGAACAAGTTTCTGTCACCTGGAGAGCAGGGGCAGCAACATTTGCTGAACTGAAAACAGAGGGTTTACTCCACCGAACGGAGATAAGCGTTTGCGAGGAGGTGGGATGTGTGTAGCCATTGGGGTTAATAGTTAACATCAACTCCACAGGTTTTTCCCAAGTTCTCCTGATGTTTCCTCTCAAATGAAGGGTCTATGTGGTGTGGAAATGCAATTGCGCTAACACACCTCACCGGGGTCTCAATATACAGGACAAAAAATCCTGTTCCTGTAGAAATCAGTGTCCAGATCCTGCTGCCTTCATTGGAGCAGCAGGTCCAACGTACTTGAATGATCCTGTTTGGTATTAAGACTTGTATTGTGTTTTTCTTGGGCTAAAGGCTTTTGTTTGAAGGTAGGAGGAGCTGCTATCTCTGTTGCCCTAAGAGCCCATAGTCAGGGTACGTTTCTTCTGTGTCCTCCAGAGAGAAATGTTATTCAGACAGCAAATGTCATGTTTATCTCCTCAGCGTGGTGGAATGGCAACAGTGATGTGTTTTGGTACCTCTTGCGTGGTACGTTGTTAGTGCCTGGTGGGTACAAACCGAAGTTGCATTAAGCCCCTGCTACTCTCAGACTCGATCAAGGAGAAGATTGGTGGGGCAAGGCCCAGCATGGACACTAAACGCCCTTAAATTGTGCCTTAGTGTGCAGGACAAATACTGCTGGTTGTGGTAAATTAGTTGCAGAATGCCACAGCCTGTTAAGAGGCGCAACACTAATGCCAGGGCAGGCCAGGCCAGCAGTTTTGTGCTGCTTGGCTGGTTCGGGCTGAGCGGAGGGGAGAGCAGGACCGTGGGTAAAGGCCCCTTGCAGAGCAGCGGGATCTAAGTGGAGTGGAGGGGAGAGGGTCTGGGTCATCTGCCCCAGTGTTCACACCGGCTCTGGGTCTTGGAGGATGGCACTTTTAATGGATCAAGAGGTTTTGGGGCAGGAATGAGTCCATGTGAACAGAGAAAGATGCTGAATTAAAAGAGAAGCTGGTAGGACTGGAAGAGCCCTGATGTGGCACGGGGGTACTCAGGGAAGGGAGGATGAGAGAGGATGAATCCAACAAACATGCTAACATCTGCAGGACTGGGATTCTTGCTGGAAGAATCTTTCTGCAGTCATCCTTCCTTGAAGCCACAGGGGCTGGTGAGGTGAAGGGGAGGTTTGTTGGGGCCGGGGGTCTCAGCGACCTGAGCTGGGTGAAGATGTCCCTGCTTGTGTCAGGGATTGGACTGGATGATCTTTGAAGGTCCCTTCCAACCCAAACTGTTCTGTGATTCTATTTTGCTCCTTGCTGATGCTGTTTTAGTGCCTGTTCTTCTGTCTCTGCTGCAGTGCTCCATTCAGAGAAAGAGTTTCACCATGCGGCAAAACGTAATGACACAGCTAGGATGGAGGAGCTCATCAGGAGAGGGGTCAACATAAAAGCGAAAACCAGTGTAAGTCCTGGGTTTTTCCACCTCTAAGCTGCAGGAAGAGCTGAGGGTGTGTTTCAGAACTGCAGCTCCTTAATGCTACTCTCTTCATTAGCTGCTCAATTGGTCAAAGCTTTAAAATACACCGCCCAGTGCTAAACAGGGCCTGTAGCAACTGAGCAGTTTCATAACGTACTGGAACCCACAGCAGTGTCATCCTGGCCAGACCGAGAAGTAATAAGGGCTGAGGAATGGTGCTAAGTTATGGTTCCCCCTGGAACCCATGTGCCAGGTGCATGTGGTTGCAATAAAAGGCTTTGATTTTGCTATCTCTGTACACCAGGACTAACTCAGTTCCTGGTGCAGATCTCCCCTTGTTGACCAGTACGTTCCTGGAAATATGTGTTTGTGTCCATCCCTACTGTTTCAATCTGTCAGTCCATGGTCAGCAATATTGCTCATTCCTGTGCTGTCGTTGCAGTCCATACCTACAGTTTCTGAGTAGAAGGTGACTAGAAGAGGTCACTGTCTGCCTGACAAGAGAGCAAAGAGACAGAGGACTCTGTCCAAAGAAATTTCCCCTGCACAGTGTGGGAAATTCTGACTCTGCATACATTAGCCTTCCCTCTGTCCGTCCTTCCCTTCCAGACAGACCGGACTGCCCTGCACTGGGCCGCAGGAGCGGGAAACGTGGATGCTGTGCGACTGCTGCTGGACCACGATATCCCACTGGATGATGAAGACAGTGTACGGAGGCGAATCTCACTCATGTGTCCTGCAAACATGTTCTGTGTTGGGGGAATGTCGGGGATGGGGTGCAGGGCTGGCAGTTACAGACTTTGCCATAGCCCTGGGTGGGTGGCAGGAGGCATCGCAGTGCTGGGGAAGCTCTGGCCTCCCTGCCAAGACAGGTACAAGGACTTTCTGGAGCAAGGCTTTTTTTCAGATATGTCTGTGCTCTGTCTTTTGGCCTTTTCCTTGCATGCAGTGATGGGAAGTCGGGCTGGTAGAATCTGTGAGGTTTTCTTTGTAGCGTGGGGATGCTTGGCTGCTTCTGGTCATGGTGTTGGGGCTTATGGGAAGGAGGACAGCCAGCAAGTTCTCTCTTCCCCCATAACAAGCAGGCTAATAGGCACCACTGACTAGGAAATGGCAGCCAAGAGGCAGGTCTCTGCTCAGCCACTGAGACCATCTGTGGCAGGAGTAACAGTAATTGGACAAAGTGGGGTTAATAAAAAACAAAAACAAGTAAAAAAACCCCACCAAAAATAACAACAACAAAACAAACGTCCCCCCAAACAAACAAACAAACAAAACCAAAAACCCCAAACAAACAAACAAAAAACAACAAAGACCACAACAACAGCAAGGAAAGAAACAAAAATATTTGGGAAACTTGTTGAAGATAGAGGGACAGCTTCCCTCCAGAGTGCAGGTGGTGGCTGCAGTTTAGTTCTAAGTATCTCTCTTTTCTCCTGCCCAGTTTGGAATGAATGCACTTCTCCTGTCTGCCTGGTTTGGCCACCTCCGCGTCCTGCAGATCCTTGTCAATGCCGGAGCCAAGATTAACTGTGTCAACAGGGTGAGAGACTCTGCCTACATGGGGCCATCGTGCAGCTCCAGACAGTGACAGGGGAAGAGAGGCTTAGCTGTGAGCTAAGGTAACTCTGCATGACAGCATCTGTTATCTGCACTTCTGCCTGATACTGTGACCTCAGGCGAAGTCACCTTAAAAGAGGTTTAAAAATGGTAGCTAGAGAGGTGTACAAGGATTTCTCAACTCACACTTGTACAGTGCTGAGGTGGAAAGTGTTATAGAAATGGGGAGTGGGTTTAATGGATCAGCAGGCCATGTATTTTAAAATAGACCTTGGCTGGGAAAAGGAACACTAATATTTCAGAATCATAACTTGCTGTCTGCAGCATAAGCTAGTTTAGCTCTAGAGATGGAGGGAGACATCAAATGGGTCTTTGCTAACAGGAACAGGTTGTCAAAAGAGACTGTCCCACAATCTTGGACTTGTTAAATGAATGGTCCTTTATCTCCTCTCCAGAGTGGCGGGAACCTGCTCCACTGTGCAGCTCAGAGGGGACATGTCCGGGTGATGGAGTTTGTTATGGAGGACCTGGAGGACATGTGTGTGGATAAGACTGACAATGTAGGAAGGCTCTTCACTGCCTTGCTTCACAAAGTCTGATCTTGCTCTGCTGAGCTTAGCAGGAATGTTACCTTGGTCTTAGTAAGAGGCCCAGAGTCAGATGTGACTCCCAGAGTACCAAGGGGGTCCCACACAGGTCTGGCTTAGGGATGATGGAGATTCTGGCTCTGATCAAGTTTTGACAGCCAGGGCTTCCCAGTGTAACTTATTGCGGAATAAATTTGGGAATTTCAGTGTCCTTCTCTTGTGCAGGTGATGCACCAGGGTGTGTTGTAGGTAGGCAATAACCAAGGGTAACTCTCTCCCAGCATGTTCCAGCATTAGCTGATCTGGTCCTAGAGGCAGCGTAGGAGCAGAGAGGAGCTGGTGCACACTTTTTTTCCACTCCCCAGCTGGCATGGTTCTTAGAGTCATCCTCACTGATGCTTGGGAGTTAAATGAGGCAACAAGACATCTATCTTTTCCCCAAAAGGGTTTCTGACTCACTCGATAACTGGGGTCTCAGGTATTAATTCTTTTTTTTTTAATCCTTAGTTGCTTTTAGGAAACTATTTATTAACCTCTATTTATATGAAATAAACACTGAAATGATCTGTTTTCCAGTGTTTGGTGAGACCAAAGTGCTTGGAGTTGTTGGTCCCAGTGTGTAGTTCTGCTCACCTTGTTCTGTTAGAATCATCCCAAATGTAAAGCAGAATAGAAGTTAGCAACAGAATGAGCGAGAAGTATTTTTTGAAGTGCAGCACTTTTCACCCCTGTGGACACTAAGCTTGCTGTGCAACTGGGTTATCACACAAGGAATTATTATATTGCTCGCAGCAGATGATGTAACTTTGTGCTTTCTGAGCCTTTCTTGGACTGCATTTCCTTCTGTTTCCTTTCAAAGATGGACAGGACAGCATTTCATCTGGCTGCAGAGCATGGGCGGCTGGAGGTGGTGGAGTTTCTGATTCGCCTGGGTTGTTCTCACAGTGCCAAAGACAAGGTACTGTCATAAAACCACACTCGGGAGTTTAAGTCCAAGTATTAGAGGATGTGAAAGTCAAGGAACAGGCTTGTGTGGGCAAGTCCATGTTGGATTTTTCTCCAGGACTTTTCAGACAGGATACGCAGCGAGCCTGGTGGCCTGTGCTCTAGTTTAAATTCGACGGGTTTCTTCCCTCCCTGCTGTACCTGTTAGAAGTCTGTTTCAAACTTGTGCTACCAATTATACCCTCCTTTTCAGTCACTCTGGATATATTCTGTGCAAGATTGTGGTGTATGAACACTCAGTCCTGTGACACATATATGTTTGATGTTTTCTTTCAGGAAGAAAATACAGCATTGCATTTAGCTGCTAAAAACGGACACTGCTCTGTGCTGCAGAAGATTATAGGTGTTGGAGTGGACCTTGATGAAAAGAACTTTGTAAGTACGTTTAAATGAAATAAAAAACGCATCAGTTTTGCTGTTTCCCTCCCTAAAAATACTCTCCTGCCACAGTCTTCAGACTGAATAGTTGGTATTGACTGGAAAGGTCTAGCAGATAGCTGATTTTATCTAAAGCATACGTGTGTAAATGGAGGTCACGCTTGCAGAATATCAATGAAAGGCAACATCTTTCTTGGACCAATATCCAATTCTAAAGCGTTGCCTCTTCTTGCTGTATCTACCGACCTACCTTATCACTCCATTTTATCTCCCTTTTTCTCCCTGACCCTTGCACATTCCAGCACCTTAAATGGATATTGAGTGTGTTTTAAACTAAACTTCACTATGCTTTATAGTATTGACTTAGTCACTGAACATATGGGCCTTCTGTTTGTGATCTGTCTTTGACAGACCTGCTTTGGAAAATGGTGTGCCTGGAACACAGTTAATGATTTAGATAGCAAATATTGGCTTAGTAGTGCTGTTATTTATTGCAGGGCACACTCCCAATTAAGTTTATCAGCAATTTTTTTTTTTTTTAGTCTTATTCGGTTGATGCCTTTGAAAAGTGTATTTGATTGTGATTAAGATCTAAAAGAAAGAGGGAACCACCTTCTGTGGTAACTCTGGTAGCATTTGTCTTCCCCAGATGAGCTGCCCTTTGTGCAAAGAGCAGCAATAAAACCAGATTAAGTCACTGAGGAATTCTGCGTGTCTCTGGTTTCTTGTAAAGAAATGAGTTGCAGCCCTTGGAAGGGAGAAACTGGTTGACTGCTGCAGGTTTCCAATTCTGCCTATGATTGTTTCTGGGCTACTCCAGGAAAATGGTTTGTTTTCATTGTCCATGTGAAATCCTTTTTTGTTTGCTAATGGGCTGAAGGAGTGAAAAGACGGTGTGGCCCAGTTCTTTGCAGTGGCATAAGGACAGAGCGGTGTTCTGGTATGTCAGTGGCACATAATTGTGCCCTTTATTTTCCTAACAATGGACTGGAGATCTCTGGCCCTCAGAATTGGTGTTTTAACATGTTTTGGATTCAAAAGGTGAGGTAGAGGCTTCGTCATTCCTTGCCTCCTGTTTTTGCCTTGTCCAGGAAGGACTTACGTCTCTGCACCTGGCCGCTGAGGGGGGTCACAGCGACTGTGTGAAGTTGCTCTTGGAAGCAGGTGCTGATGTCAATGTCCAAACCCAGGTGAGCTCTGTGGAGGTGATTCCGTTTCCAAAGACAACTTTGTGGATTTTTTGCCCACACCTGTGGCCTCCCAGAGAGGGCACCCGTTATTGGGTGAGCCCGCGTGGAGTCCAGCGCTTCAGAAGTGGTGCAGGGAAAGCAGAGGAAAGTACATGTGGCTTTGTACAAAGAGGTGGGAGAAGCTGCCCTGGGACTGGTTTGGCTGTGGAGACAAATCCCTGTGAATCTCTCCACATAGGGGCATGGGGCTCTTGCAGGGGGGAAGCAGAGAGATCTCTGGATAGTCTGTAACAACCACGGCCTCTGAGAAGCAGCCCTGACTAACACGCGTCTCTTCTGACGTGCCTGGCAGAAGAAGATGAGCTGCCTTCATTACGCAGCTCTGCACGGCCACGAGGAGATCGCCAGGATCCTCCTGGACGCCGGAATCCACACAAATGCTGTTAATCATGTAAGTCCCATTCAATCCTCTCATCACGTACAAAAAGGCAAAGCCAGTTTGTGGAGACGTTCAAGAGCACAGAGCAACTCTGCAAGGACCAGTGCCGCTGCAGCGTATCACCACTATCCTCGGTCTACCCCCAGTCCAGACTTGCATCTAGTCTTATTCTAAGGCAAGCTGGGTACAACGTAGTCCTTTTAGTGCCATGAGCTAAGCTCGTCCTAAGCTCAGGATCTTCTTTCCACAGCAAAACGCATCGGCGACACACATTGCGGTACTGCAGAACTTCCCAGGCATGGTGAAGCTCTTCATCGATGCGGAGTGTGACCTTGACATTCCTGACAATGTAAGACTGCGGCTCCTATTCTTAGTCTTTGAAATGTGAACCCATTTCAGGAGGGATTTGATCACTCTGGGGACAGGATTAAAGAGGAGTGCTTGAAATGAGGAAAACCTGGAAGCCCAACTTAGGAAACATGAAACCTGCAAAATGATTCTGAGTGTTGCAGTGAGGTAGTTGCTGGATGACATTCAACACGTGGGCTGTGCTGTGTCCCTGGGACCTATGAATAGTCAGGCTCTCTCCTCCCTGCTGGAAGCAGGTGGGAGAAATTTCAGGTGGGAAGATATTCTGCAAAATATTTGGGGAGCTGAGAATGTGAGACAAGCCTGGAGGTAGCTGGTTGTCTCACCAAATTGTAATTTTGTGAATGAAGGGCTTTGTTAACAAATGTGTAACTTCTTTTTAATGTTTTGGTTAATGTTCGTTCTTGTAGTGATGCTCTCTCCTGATGACACCATAAAATTGCCATGTTTTGTGTTTAATTTTAGTTGTTGCCATGAGACTGTCCCAAGGTGCACACAGTTTACAGTCCATGTGCATTAACCCAGCCCCGTGTCCCAGGAACAAAGAGCTGGCCCAGGTTCTTTCCTCCCTTGGCCAAACTGCCTACAGAAATTGTTTAAATAACAGGAAACAATATAGTCCTATAAGTGACCCTAGGGAGCTTTATGGAACTGAAGAGGTTCCTTCTTTAGACTGAAATGTTACCAGGGAGGCTTCCTAGTGTTGGGGCAGGGACAGACCAGTTCTGCTTAGCCTGAGAAACCCAACTCCAGTTTGAGGTAGGAGGGGGTTTGGCCCTAAGTTTAAAAAGGAGCAGAGGGGAGAGGAGGGAGGAACTGACAACATCCTTACAGCGCTTCCTCCTGGGGTGGTTCTGTCCTGTCCTTCCAGCCTCACACTTGTCCCTCTCTGAGCTTCAGTCCTCTCCTCCTCCTGCAGAGGCTGCAGACCTCGCTGCACATCGCTGCGGAGCACGGCAGGCAGGACATCGCCGAGATGATTCTCATTGCGGGAGTTAATCTGAAGCAGACAGACAAGGTAAATGTCTCCGTGGGTTAAGTAGGTGCTGGGGGGGTATGGAGCGAAAATACGGATCGTCTTTGCCGTTGTTTTTCATAGTTTTCAAGGAAGGCTAGTAATAATATTAAAATCTGGATATTTCCAGGAATAAGGCCTTGAAACACTGCTGAGTAGGTTATTTTGATGTGTTTTTCAGGAAATAAGTGACTGGTTCTTAGGAAGACAGAAAGCAGTTTACGCAATGAGCAAAGTTTTCTTCTCAAAGTTGTTCTAGTTCCTTCTACTTGTGCTATCATGCACATTAATATCAAAGATCTTCTGGAATCATGATAAATAATATAACTCAAGAATTACAGCACACATGTTTTAATAGCGTAAAAGTATCTGGTTGGTACAGATCAGACACGCATGTGCAGGGCTTTTGCCCTCTAATTAAGTCAACAGAAGGAATTCTAAAGGAATCAGGCAAGTTGCGTGCAGCCTGGAAGTGTGGTGTATGCCCAGAAAATGTTGAAGGGGTCTTGGGCATAAATTAAAAACAGCGTCTGCCATTCGCAGGGGGTTAAAGGAGATAGATAGTGGCTGAAACAGCCTTCAGCTGCGGGGAGTGTTTGCCACCTGCCAGCAGCCTGTGGAACCGCAGTGAGAGCCAGTGCAGGGGACACGCTCACGCTGTTCTGTGTGAAGCTGGGTTTCTGCTCACATCTGAGCTGGAACAGTTCTCACTGGCGTGCCTCATGGCTGGGCTGGCTCGCTTTCCTTCATGCACTTTGCAAACCTTGTTCCTTTCTGCTATATGCTTTGAGATATAAACACAAATTCCCTCCTGGCCCAGTCCAAAATCATGTTTGCATAAGGAGCGTACTCACATTTTTATAGTCCCATCAGCCTGTGCTGCTTCTGGGAGACCATTTCTAATCATGTGTATGCCAAGCCTATCAAATTAAAGAACACAGGGGTCCTTCAGCCCGGCTGGGTGTGTTGCTCAATGGGCTGTGCTGCTGCTGCTACAGACTGCGGGGTGGGTGTGGAGGTTGTACCTCCTAAGCATGCAAGGTCTTTTCCAGCTCATTTTTCCCCTTCTGATTTCAGCAAGGAAAAACATCTCTGGATGTCGCGGCCCGAGGCAATCACATCAACGTGGCAGACATGATTATCAAAGCCGATCGGTTTTACAAATGGGAGAAGGTGAGGAACTTACAGCACCATCCTCTGCACTTTCCAGGGCAGATGTAGCTTTATCCTCTCCATGGAGACTCCACATCACCAGCTGCCAAAAGGGAAAGAAATACAGGACATCCTGTGACAGCCTGACCTCTACTTTCATCACCTTACTTAAGAAAAACAAAAGTCTTCACCATGCCAACAACCTCTGCTTAAGACTTTCCTTATTTTAAAAAGTCTCTCTTGTTAAAACCCCAGGCTGTGCTGAAGGGAACAGGGGTTTGCAAAGATTCTTTGGCAGCTGTTCCCAAAGCCCCGGAGAAGGGAACGGGAGAGCGTTAGTTCCTTTTCCCAGAAGGAGAAACTGAAGCCCTGAGCAGGAAGATGCTTGGCTCAAGGTCACCAAATGGGATGTGGAGAGTTTTTCAATAGTGGGAGACACCTCTCGCGAGCAGTTCTTGTTGGAGTCACACAACCTGCTCCCCTCTCAAACTTCCCTGCAGCTGGGGCTGTGTTTCCCAGTATCACCCAGTCCCCCAGGGAAACCCTGCCTACCCCAAACCAAGCTGAGCCGGGGGCGTGCTGGAAGGAGAGTCAGACACCACATCCCTCATGTCTTTGTGAGACTTGGGGCATCCTCCCATACCAGGAAAGACAGCAGGAAAAGAAAGAAAAGGAGAGCATACACCTGTGGCTCAGGCACAGCTTTGGGATTAACGCTGTGTGTATCAGGCCCTTGTGTGGGCTTCCCATGCAGCCCTAGGGCCATATAGCCTGCTTGCAGTTTGGTGTGTAAAGGAGGCAATGTGCCTACGTTAAAGCGGAGCAAGGATTCTGCATCCAAGCCCCAGATGAAAGGCAGTACAAAAATTCAAATTGCGATCCACACGGGCTTCCGCAGCAAAGCTGCTATTAACAGCATTCGTTAATGTGTGATTAGAGCAGAGTGAAACAAGAGAATAAAAATATTTTTAAAAAAGTAATGTAAGTACTTTGCTGGGATGAACTCACAGCAACCTGCAGAGCTGAGGATGAGTAACAGGTCCCAACTGAAACCCCTGTTCTGGCTTTGCAGGACAACCTGAACAGCAACTCCGACTCCTGGGTGGCAAAGTGCTTGACCTTTAAGCAAGATCACAGGCTGGAGACACAGCACATTCGCTCGGTGATGTGGAGATTGGCTACTAAATACCTCAAACCCGGTGAATGGAAGAAGCTGGCACATTACTGGAAATTCACTGATGCCCACGTCAGGGCCATCGAGCAACAGTGGACAGGTATAAACCATTGCCAGGGTGTTTACCTTTCTTTACTCAGGCTGCGTTTGTAAGAGATAAGTCTGCAGCAATAGCAAAGCATGAAGAGAACCAAATGGCTTATTTGAAACAAGATTAGGTTAAAAACCTGTTTCTAATGAGCGTGGAGTTACCTACACACTGAAATTTGTCCAGGAGTAAAGCACACAAACCTGGGGTTTAGTGGTTCATTGCTCACTCCTGCTGAGGTGCTTGCCAGACCTCAAATTCTTGCTACAGTTCTTATTCTGTGGGACAGAAGAAACTTGCTGGTTTTATTTTCTTCTTTTGACAGCTGAATTTCAGTTGTGGTTTGATCTTGCCAGGCACTAAGAGCTACCAGGAGCACGGCCACAGGATGTTGCTTATCTGGCTCCACGGTGTGATCACGGCAGGAGAAAATCCGATCAAGGGATTGTACGAAGGCCTTGTAGGGATTGGAAGAAGGGATTTAGCAGGTAATACTTGTCTTGTTTTAAATAACGCACAGCGAGCGCTGCCTGAATTCTCTGGTTATGCAGGAAAAGCTGAAAGCTACCCTGCCCTGCCCCCTTGCCACCATCACAAATTATTTCTTTCTCTTTTATTTTGATAAATTAACATATCCTGCCACAGCTTTATACTTTCCATGCAGCAGAACATTCTCTCTTTTACAGAAAGCATTAGGAAAAAAGCAAATGCAGACTCTGCCTCTCCAAGGAAGTGCACAGCGATGTAAGGCCAGGGGGAGCAGCACTCGCTCTGCTACTCATCAGAAGGCAGCTGCAACTTAAGGGCTTCTTGTCACAAAAAGCATCATTGGTGTGAAACAAGAGAATCAGTGAATGCTTATTGTCTAAAATGCCTCTTCACACAAAGGGAGTTTCCTAGAGATTTTTATCAGCTCTTGTGTATGGTCTGAGTGCTGTAATGAGTTCAGTGAGTGAGCATCACTTGTCAGACTGCATCAGGAAATGCTACACTACTCTAACTTGTTTACATCACAGGTTTGTATATACATTTTTAATTGTCAGGTTTTTTTAAGTTATTGGGGGGAAAGCCTTTGTTTTCAGGAGTGTTCTTACCTTTTTTTTTTGGGGGGGTGTCTATCACTTGTGTCTTAGATGTGTTTATAATTTCCCTCTAAGGGTGAAAATTTAAGAAAAAGTCAAGGTCACCACTTGGTCCTTTTGGAACCTTAAGGGTTGGGATCTTTACTGTTTTGACTCTTCACAAAATGTTTCAGAGAAGATCATTACCATATACTGCTTATAAACATACATTAATGTACATGTACTGTTTATAAATCAAATAGGCAACAACTTTACTCCCGGGGTTACAGCTTGAAAAGTGTAAATCATTGGTTATCTACACCACCTCTAACAAGGACATACAGTTTTCTTAGGTAGCAATTTGTCATGTGATACTTCATATTTATTTTTACAGTGTTTGTTTCAATGAGAAAACAATGTCTCTATTTCAATAAATCCTGATTTGACCCTTAAACTTGCAAGTTAATGTGTTAGTTATTCTTTATTAAAAAAATACTACATAATTCTTACCTAAAGCTAAGCCAGGGCAACCTTTTAAGTAAAGCTTGAGGTGAATTCAAGCAGCAAGTGCTGTTTTTTTTAATTTCTATAGGTGGCTGTAGAAGCAACTTTCTTGTCAAAACAAGAGACACTTGCTGAAATCATAGTTTTATTGAAAAACATTTTTAAACAGCAAGAAAGTTAAAAATTCAAATGCTTTATTTCAAATAGAAACTAACACCACAACATATGAAGCAAATAAGTGATGGCAACATTGGCACCTAAACTTGTTTTCAACCAAATATTCAACAAATGTCAGCTTACAAGTACACAACCTGCATGTGGCAATATATACAGCTGAGTGAAAAATATAAAAAGAAATACTGTTCTGCTTAAGAACATGATAGTGAAGACTTTGGTAGCAAAAATGTCTTTTTTTTTAAAACTGCAGCCTTCAAAGATGCTTCCTTCAATTCCAAGGCTAAAAATTAAACAGATCCATCCAAAATTTGCTACTGGAGGTGACCGTCCGCAGGTCGTTCACTGACTTACTGATCCCGCTGGAATCACACAGTGATCATCAGCTGGCATGGGGAAAAAGGCAGAGTGGGAACAGCTGATTGTACACAGGAAGACCACCAAACCAATTCCTCGTTTCCACCAGCACTCCAAAACCTACTGCTCTTCTTGCTCATTGCTGCTGTGAAGACTGATCTTCTGGACTTCCACCTCCTCTGCGCTGACCATGGAGGGATCGATGGCCGCGTAGCGGGTACCATGAAACTGCAGCAAGTGGATCTGTTGGACATGGAAAACAACACTGAAACAGGTGTAGAAGCATGAGGTTTTGGTAAAAGAGAATCATTCCTTCTGCATAATTTTCGTGAGGATGAAATCATGAGAGTAAGAGGCAACAGACAAAGCCCCAAATTCAGCTCTCCATTAAGGCAAGTGCTTCCCTGTCCCCTTCCCCATCAGTGACCCAAAGTGAGCAGAAACAAGAACCAGCAGAGAAAAATGTGTCTCCTCCTGCCCATACAGCTGTAGGAGGCAGAGACTCACTTGAATATATAGGTTGACCTCAGCGCTCCTGCAGAGATAAGGGAAGTTGCCTCCTGTTTTGAGATGAGCTCTTCTGGCGTTAGGATAAAGCTTATACATTTCTTCTTTTGCCTCCGTCGAAAGCGCGCTTTGGTCAAACACCTACAGACAAATCACAGCAGCTGGTTCTGAATTTTGTGGGATTGTCCTTATTAAATCATACTGATTCTGAAGCAATATCTCAGCTTCTCTGTGGAACAGTGTTAATGAAACAAATCAAGCAAACACATCAGGCATCAACAGCTGGAAATCTAATGCACTGGTACATTTACATACTGCTGTGTTATTGCACAGAATATCCAATTCAAAATGTAACACAGAAGAGCCACAGTGTTGCCCAGTCAGTAGAAGACTTATCTAAATATGAAGCAAATATTACTGTCCATGTCTGACTAAAGAAAGAAGCATCACTAAAGGCATTACACAGGATCAGAGATTGAACTCAGATCTGTGCGTATTCAGCAAATTTTTGAGCCAGAATGCCTCCCAGAAAAGCTCCGAGAAGGTGAACCAAATTCAAGGAAAAAGGCTTATCTAAATGTACTGCGAATATTTGTGAAGTTGCGAACAGAATATTCAAGGCCCCACCTGTAAAGGGCAGGAAACAGTGTTAAAAAACATAAATAAAAAGGATTACATTGAGATTAACTTACATCCATAATGGTTACAGGGATGTCTCGAATTTTATGAGGTTCTACATAGGAGTTCTGGCAGTTGAGGGTAAGTCTTGAAGCGAGCTCACTCTGGCCCAGACTCTCCAGCTTTCAGTAAAGAAAAACACTAATTAACACCGTATTTCCCTGCAGGGAATTAATGTAATATTAACAATACAGCCAAAGAGAATTTAGTTTTAAAAGGAAACATGACTGTCCTTAGCTGACGATTATATCTCTCTGCATGAAATAACGCTTAATAACACGTTCCTTTAGTCGCTTCACCCTCCAGAGCAAGGCCTATGGATGCATCCCAGCACTTCTCTTCCATCTCTGTTTCTTCACTATTTCTCTTCTGACTGACATAATAATAAACAGAACTGTGAGGCAGATGGTCACAGCATCAGGTAAATCGCTGGGGCTGTGACGCTCAACACCTGCAAAGGATCCATTCCTTACTCCTCCCTTCTGGGCACATAAATGCAGAAAGCAGCAGAAATACCTATAACTTAATTAAATCTGCTGAGATGACACCGCAGCCATCAGAACACGCAGCACCTACCCTGTCCACCATGAAGTCGATCCCATCGGCCATTTCAGGATCCAGAGGACCCGATGCAAAATTCCCCAGGACAATTTTTTTCAGCATAAAAGCTGGCATCAGCCAAAAGCTGAAACAGAAACAAAATGGAACAAGCTTCAAACACCCAGGACTCCAACATTAAGACACTTTGTTGTCAGCGCTCCCTTTCCTTGTGCTGACTCGGTGCTTTAACATCAAATGAAATCCTGAAGAAGCTTCCAGAGCAGAGAGACTGAAAACCTTGCAGTGAGGTGCTTGACATGCTCGGGGAAGCTGTTAGTCTTACATTGCAAAACTGTTATTTTAAACATGGTGAAAAACACTTTTTTGACTCTAAATGGTTTTGCTAGAAATCAGGCAGAGTTCTTAAATCTGACCACATTCCACAGAGGGTGACAGGATAACTCCTCTGTCAAATCCCACACTCTCAATTGTGAAAATTCCAATTTTCCTCGTAGCGTGGCTTTAGAAGTCAGAAGTATTCCATCCCACACCTCCTTCACCCAGGCCGGAAACAGGTCAGACACGTGTCCAACCAGATCAGCAGCACATTTAATCCCAAAGAAATTAATGCCGTGGATCCAATCTTTTGTCTCAGTCTTCCTTACCTGTTTGCTGTCCATGTCTGATTGAAGATGGAAGTGTCACTAAAGGCATTACAGAGGATCAGAGACTGAACCCTTGGAGATTTGTGTGTGTATTCAGCAAATTTTTGAGCTAGAAAACCTCCCAGAGAAGCTCCAAAAAGGTGAACCTAATTCAAGGGGAAAAAAACCAAACAAAAAAAAACCAAGCCAGATCTTGTTACACTTGGGAAATAAGTGACCTCCAAGCACAATGTTTCATTACAAAAGTGAGTCATTCAAGTTTTACTTTGTCCCCATAACCCATTTTTAAAATTAATCAAACTCTTCTATTCAGCTGTGGTTTTACACATGATACAAATGTGATAAATATTAAAAAAAGGAAGTGTTTCCAGGTCACAGTTCAAATTTCTGTTTGCTCCTCAAGCTTAAGAAAAAACCCAAACATTTCACTTTGTTTTCAATAGCTGCTCCAATCCAAGATACTTTATTGTGATATTCCATACAGCATGAGTTAGGAAGGACAGCTTCCACAGGATCTCATGAACACCTAGTTAACCAACACTTACCGTTTCACAGGCCTAGAACAGCAGCTGAATTTAGGCTAAGCATGACAATTTTTAAAGGTATTCACCATCAAAAATAAACTTGTTTCAAAAGTAAAATTGCAACAGAACCTCTTTATTTATAGGCTGTTTTTGTGACATATTTTTATACACTTGCTCTTAAATGAGACTCTTTCAAACATTTGTGTTTTTACTGCAATTATACATCCATTTCCCCATCTCTGAGCACTCACTTTATCCAGCTGAAGGTGGTCTAACAGTTTTCTGAACCCATCACAGAACTCGAGGTGATCCCAGTACACCGGATACTGCAACTAAAATCATACAAAGTTAGAAAAAGCCAGTCTCTGACCAGTTCCTGTCAGCTGTCCGCTTCAAAGTCGCACCAGTTCTCACACTAAAGGTGTCAGGACAGCAACATGCAGCTCACACTCCCCAGCAAGGTCCCTACAGCCAGAGGGTGCCAATGTCTCCCCCTCGCTTGCACCAAAATATGCAGCCGAAAGCACTGCAGAGCAAGTTTGCTGGGGAACATGCAGCATCACTTCAGTCTGTAATCACAGCTAGGAGAGGCTGCAACAATTCTTCGGTGATTTTGTAGCATGTAAAGTTGACAGGTACAGAAATCATTAACTGCCACAAGAGGCAGAGCAGTACTCCTAAAGCCAGACTGTTTAGCAGCAAAATTATTGTAAAAATCAGTTGTTTCAGCTCTAGGAGCTGAGCAGCCATGAAAGAGCACGCTGTAAGGATTTTAAGGAGCGACTTAGCACTTAGAGCTTGGCAGGCTAAGAACCACATTATCCAGCATCCCTAAGGCAAACACAGAAACCCTGAACTAACGACACACTTGCCTCACTGCCAACAAAGATCCAGACAGAGGAAAAAACACCTTGTGTCCAGGGCACACAAGGGAAAAAACAGACCATGAAGTTAATAATGTGTACACACAAGGCTTTGGATAAACGCTTCTGTGAGCACACAGATTTCAGCCTAGATCTGCATGCTACATATCCGTGACTATGACTAATCAGCTTTTTTGGTGGATTCCCCCATCAAAGAAACCCAAAGAAGGTGATTTTCAATATCCAACAGGCACTAGTACACTAACCTTGAGACAGAACAGGCAATACTCACAGCGATAACTCTGTAGCCCCATCCAGTCAGCGCCAAAATTTGCTGGAAAAACACATCTGCAGTTCCACTGACAGGAGGAAGAAATATGAGTGGGCACCGAATGCTCCGAGGTCCTGCATCATACAGTGACCAGATTTTACTGTCGTCATCGTCTACTATTATCTGGAAAAAGAGAAGGACGGGAAGGGGGAGAAGAAACACACAAGACTGAAATTAGCTTTTTCAGCCAGCTTGAAGGATTGCTTCTACAAAATTTCTGTCATCTAGTAAATATAATAATATTCAAGATGCTTTTGAACAAGCCCATCTTTTACTCTTCTTCACAATAGCTTTGTTCTTTAAGGCTGTTTACTGAAGTTTGTGGTGCTTTGCTCTGGATTTCAACTCTGAAGGACTTAGGTCAGAACAATGGTACATCTAGATCTGAAAATTCATACAGAAATCAACCACAGGAACAGTAAGGCTGTGCCCCAAAGGATCTGGTTTATGCAATAGTCCACATGCAGAAAAGTATCCTTGGGAAAGGAGCCACAAAGGAGATTGTTCACACACAAGCTTCTCTATCCTTAATGAGTAGCCCCGCGCACAGTGCCTGTCTCAGGGGAGAAGCTGAAAACATTTAAAAATGTAAGAATTTGGTAAAGGTCTTCTTTTCTAGCAATGCTGGAGCCTGACTTGTTTTTACAGGGCCTGTTCTACCAGCAAACTGGTTTGTATATTCAGGATGCTCTTTCAACACTCTGCAACCCAGTGAAAGTGTGCAGCTTGCACCAGATGAACAAGCACGAACCTCTAGGGAAAGACTCTATCACACAGCAGGAATTTGTCTCCTCCATATCAAGGTTTTTGTAGCTTTTCAAATAGCAATATCCAAGCACAATTTGCTTTTCTGTCACTGTAGTTAAGCTTCTCAGAGAATCAGAGGAAAACTGTATCACAAATCAGATTTGCATGACTAACAAATCTGCTTGTAATAAGGCCAGTATTTCACGCTCTGGGAGCACGTGAGAAATCACATGATACTGTTGTTTTGTGAAGTTTCTATTAAAAAAAAAAAAGTTATTGCATACCAGCACTTCCACTGGAACCATTTAAAAATAAACCTTTTACAAAAGCCTTTGCACAGAACTCCAGGCCTCACTGCTCTCAACTGTGACTCCATCAGCAACATGAGATGAGTTCAGGGTGGCTGTTGGCAGCTACTACAAAGTTTCCCTTTAAGAATATTTCCAAAGGCGAAGTATATTCCTTGAAATCAGAAAAACTAACTTTACATACAGGGTAAAATCTGCACTGCATGGAAACAAAGTGCAGAACTGCCCTTGAGTTTAGCAGAGCCAGGGTGTCCCCTGCTGAAGGTGTTTAGGATAGACTTAGCAAAGGCAGCAAGTGGTGCATGCAAATACAGGCTCACAGGCAAAGCTAAAGACTTAGTTTCAAAATTATATTTTCTGGGCTGTACTTCCTACATCTGACAAGCCCAGGAAGGGCGATGGAGCTGTGTATTTCCTGCTCCTGTCAGGAGGAACATCGCAACCTGTTTCTGAGAGCAGTAATGAGTGCTCAGCAGCAGTGATGAAGGTTGGTTCCTTCCTCTGTACTGCATGTCTTTTTCCTATACTTTTGGGGGGAAAATGCAAACAAATGTATTCCTAAAGACTGCTTCAGAAATTAATGACATCTCCAAATTGTGCCTTCTGTTTTTTTCCTTCTCTCTTCAGATACCAGGACTAGTTTATTTCTACCTTCTTCATACCCCACATTCATCACTGCGGCATCATTTTACTTTTAAGTAGACTGAATCGCTCAAGAGGGTAAAGTATTCCCTGGTCTGAAGGTCACCAGCAGCTTCAGTTTACACATTTATGAAATCCTGAGCAGTCAGCAGCAGCTGAAGGCAGTGACCTGCAGCCGCACACAGTCCCCACGGCAGCAGCAACACTTTCCATTGTAACCACAACCTGCAGCTCCTTTCATTTATTGTTCTGCACCCCATAAAGCAGCACCTCAGAGCATCCACACATCTTTCCACTGAAATATTGCCTCCCGGCGTTCCTGAGGCACTGCCTGGAGGCAACAGCATGAATAGACCTGGCAGATCTGGTGCTGGCCAGAAACAGAAAGCAACTGGACAGCAGAAGGTGCACAATCAATAGCAATGTGTCTGTCCTATTTACAGAAGACACAGACAGGCAAAAATGAATGAGAAACCCCAAACGGAAAATCCTGCAGCTCTTCCACAGAGGTAATTTCTTGGAGAAACTCTATATCACTCAGAGGAAAGAACGCTAGGCACATTTAAATGTTGTTTCTTAGGTTTGGGGACACAGTTCCTTTTGAGTGGCCCAACCGCAACCAACTTGCTGTTGAAAGAGGTAACACTGCTCTTGCCCCTGCTGCCAGCAACATCCCTGTGTTCCACCCACGCAGCCACCCAGATTAGAGAACTGAACCAGCTGGAAGTCCCCTGAGCCCAAAACCAAACTAGAAACCACTCCCAAGCCAGACAGGTGGCTGACTCTGCTCGGATTGTACAGTGACACAAGAGACACTTCCACTGCTCGGCACTTAGAGCTGGAGCACTGCACACCTCAAACACTGTGCTGTGTTCAGTGAAAGGAAGGCGAGAAATCTGAGCAAGAGGGGAAAGTGGCTGGACAGCGTGATGAATCAGATGATATCTAAAGGACATGCAGCGGAAGAAACTGTTTTTTTCCACCATCGTTAAAGCATACTTCCATTCCCAGGAACCCGACTGCCAAGAAGTTGCTTTCAGATTTTCTGCTCCAGCCCCAGGGGTGGTGATGGCAGCGGTGGCTCTGGTAGCACCAGCCAGCTGTCCCGCCTCGGCACACCGTGGGGCACACACGTGGCTCCAGGAGGCCACGCACGTGGTCCTCAGCACACGACGTTTCCTAGGGGTTTCCTCCTCAGGCACAGCTGCATTGGGATGCTCGGTACCGTGGCTCATGACTTCTGCTCCCCAACACTACATGCAGAAGTGACCTCTGAGCACGCTCTTAATTTTCACATGCTTCTTTCACGTGCTCGTATGACACGTGAGATGACAGCTCAGGAGATGAGCCAGGTCACCAGCACAGACACAACTGTTCTGCATTAACAAGCTCAGTCTGCCCCACTGCAAAATGAGAGGAGAAATTGCACCCACAAGTCAATTACAGCTGTACGTACCTTTTTAAGAGGAACTGTGCTTCTGAACCAGTTATAGTCAGGAGAGACTTTAATCTCTCCCATGATGTTTACAAAACACTCAGTTTAGCTCAGCCTGAAAAAGAGAGAGAGACAAAGTTAGAAATCGATCCAACAGCTTTACGGGAGGCAGAACTCCAAAGCTGTGCTGCACAGATAAAGCAATTGCAGGTTGAGTTTGCTCTTATCAGTTGATTGTACCACCTCTGACTCACGCCAGGTTTACTTATCCTCAGTTTTCATCATGAACCATTTAATTATCCTCCCAAGAGGCAGCCACCTGATTGCTGTACTGTACCAAATTATGAAATGATGATTCTTTTGTATCAGCATTCCTGCATAACAGTTATAAAGACAATTGTGTTGCAGGCTGTAAGGGGCTTAAAAAGCTAAAGCATATTTTTGGTTTGTTTTTAATGCATAAAGCACTCCAAAATTATATCCAATAATTATTCATACAATTCACTCTGCAATTCTCACAATAGATTTATATTATTTCATGAACCTACTCCCTAAGTATTCAGATCACATTTTTCCACCTCTGTATAACTGGCCCAAAGAAGCCTCAAAGTGCATCGGGCACATCAGCTGATTTGATGCTTAATTTACAGCAAAGCCCAGAAGCTGATTCTTGTCAGGAGTCACCAACAAAGACATCTTTGAAGAACATCAATTAATACCAAACAAACAGCTTGATGTTGGCTCCACAAAAGAATGCCACTAATTCACTCTGAAGTCAGAAGGTCCTATCATCTATAACAAAAATGTCTTATAATATTCCATCAATTTATAATTAATGCTTAAGTAACTTCTGGATGTAACTTTTTTTAAAGCAGTGAAAGACAACCAGTTCCCATTCAAACAACAGATGGTATCAAACAGTTTTGAAGGTTGCAGCCTCGATGGCTTTAACCTGAAAGCCAGCTGCATCAGGAAATTATTTTCATGCTTTCACACACAGCACTGAGCAATAATAAAACAAAGAAACTTTTGCTCATTACTCCACAGTCATCAAGTATAAATCAATAGGTTTTGTTCCTTAATTCTTCATCAAATAAGACCTTGGTATGTTCTATGAGTCATTTCAATTCATTTCTCCCTGCAAAAGCTGCTGGTGTGCAGGTTTTATGAGCTTATCGCATTACAGCTGTATTAACAGTTATTTACAATTTCCTCATCTTTCAGTCTACGTATGCCATTTTCCAACTACAGAAAACATGAATTTGAAAAGGGAAAGTACTTTCTCAATTGCAAGACACTACACATCCTCCACAAAGCAGATGATACACCTCTCATGTCTAACAAGGATGTCAGAGTTAGGAAATTCATCTGCATGGCCATTGTTTCTATTTTGCGTGGTTTCATTTTGGTGCTTGCACCAACTATTCTGCTCTTTGTCCCAGTCTGGCAGCACAGAAAATTACAGTGGAGGTAAAAACATATCTATTCCACCAGCCCGAAAGGCAGAGCAGGCACAAAGAGGGGTTACTAGAAGCTGGTCATTAGAGAAACGAAAGAGCAATTTAGTCTGCTAATTCCATCCTAAACCCATGCATTAACTGGTTATCAAAAAGCTATTCAGCAAACCACAGTGTGACAAAATTGCAGCAGAAATAACAGATTACAGCAAATGCCATAAAACACGTCCTCTTCGAGTATTATATTTCAGCAGGGCCAAGAAGCACAAGTCACGGTCAAGGCCTCACTACGCCAGGCACTCCAGGGACACAAACACGGGAGAGGGAGACTGTCTGCTCCTAATTCTGGTTGCCATAAAGGGTCAGCAATCTAAATTTTGAGTTTCCCAGTTCAACTATCACCACTCATGGAACCAAGTTGCTGATTTGCCCTGGCCCCTTCCTTATAAAGGTGCATATGTAACCCCCACTATTAAGGATTACCCGTCTTCTAAAGTAAGACTAAGCATTTTTTCTTTGAATATAGATTTTTTGGCTGACGTCAATGTCCTATGACTGAAATATTTTTTCCTTGGCACAGAAATGCAGCATTAAACTCGCATGCACAAATATTTGTGTCAACAACAGCTATGTACTCTGCCAGCCACAGAAAAGCTGAACCATGAACTGTAAACAGAGAAATCACAAAGAACCTGATGCTGTTTATGGTGCAGCCTCTAAAGACCCGAGTTTCATTTTCAGTAAAAACAAAGTAGCACTTTTCACTCATTATTGATCTAGAAAGACTTTGATCCTGCCACCAGCAAGGAAACCCCTGCCAGCATGGATCAGACAAGCTACGAATCGCCTCTTGGAGCCCCCATGCAGCCATTCTCCCATTGCTCTGGCCACGGAGCGTCCACTCCCAAGGGCCAGGAGACCTGAATCAGCATCATCGGCACCGAGAGCTGCAGGTGAACACCAGGAGATGTCAGGGAGATGCCGGGGCTGTGGGTGCTTTATAAACGTCAAATAGAGGCAATAGGGAAGTTGAGTTATGGATGATTTGGACATAACAGCAGCACCTTCCCCTCTCCCCTTACACTGTTCCCAGAGACCCCACCCCCTGCTCTGTCCACAATTTGCAGGGAGATGAGGGCAAAACCCCACTCAGCACCCCAGCCCAGGCTGACAGCCGCCCCCGGAAAGGTGAACCCCCAGGATGAGGCAAGACTGGGCTTTAGGCTCCCTACAGGGCCGAGTCAAAAGCTACTCCAAGCCCTCAGGGGTCGTGATAACCCCACCCGGGAACCTAAACGATCTCTCCCCCCACAGCCCAACACCTCCTCATAGCCTCTCCGCCCCCTTAGGCACAGCCTCATCCAGCGGTAACGCTGTCCCGGAGCCTGAGAGACCACCCCCAGTTACCTCAGGGTCTCCCCGGTTACCTCGGCGCTCCCACACCCCCGGGCCCTCAGGGCCTATCCAGCCCCTCAGAGCCCCCTCCCCGGTCCGGGGCCCCGCGAAGACGGGTAGGCTTGCCACCACAGCGATGACCAACCCGTCCCCGTCTTTCCCTTCCGCTACTCGTTCCTCACCGGGTCGGCGGGGTCGCGGCTCTCCACCTCCTTCCCCGCCTCCTCCCCCGGCGCAGCCCAGCGGGAGCGCCCGCCGCCGGCCGTTACTTCCGGGTGCTAAGCCCGCACCGGCCACGTGATGAGGGAGGGCGGGCGGAGCAGACAGTGAGCGCGGCCCCCATGGCTGCCGAGGCGGAAGTAAGCGGGTCCGGCGCCATGGCTACCGAGGCAAAAAGTCACGTGCCCCCGTGCCGGAGCGGTGATTGGTCGGCGGGCTGTGAGGGGCCACGGCCGCCATTAGCGCACGTGAGACGGGAGCGTCGGGGTTCTGGCCGAGCGAGAAGTAGCGGTCTTTTAAATAATTGATCTTAAACTTAAGGAAAAGAACACGGCAGCTCTTTGGCGATGCTTTATTCCGCTCTCTGCCGCTGCTCTGCTTGGCGCAGGCGTCACTGTGACCTGCCACTGCTATCCACCGGGAGAGTGTCATTTGCACACACATATATATATACATATATATGGGAGAAATCTTGAGTGCTTTCAGTGAAAGCACTATTGAGTGAAACGGCATGTGCTCAAGCTGGCGTCTTACTTTTAATATAGTAGGCTTTATACAGCTCCCTTGATCCAGGTGTTGTGCAGTACTTGTTCATCTAGTACAAAATATGATTCTTTTCATGAAGCAAAATACATTTTAAAAAGATAAATTCAAGGCTATGCTAAAAACTGAGTTGTAGGAGGTAAGTTAGAGATATAACATCACTGCCTGCCTTTTGCACATACAGAAGTTGGCAGGTAAATCACCTTTCATAAGTTCCCTCCTTGCTTTCGTGAAGTGCAATTGCAAAGCAAAAAACCACTTCTGTGGATACACGTCCCTGAGCCCAACCTGCTATTCCTGCCTGACTCCACCAAATAGCTCCTGAAAGGAAACACAGCACTGGATTTAATTCAGATTAGAACGAGATTGGCAGGTGGCCAACTGTAGGTGGGGGTGTCACAGCTGTATTTTACAAGCGCTAGAATCCAGCCGGAGTTTCACACAAATTAAAAACAACACGCCGTGTTCTAATGGTGTTAGTGTGGTCTGATCGTGTTTGCTGCAAGGCAGCTGGGGTTAATTGAGGAGAGGGACAGGTGAAGGGCTCCCATCTCTGAGTCATCCCTTGAGCACTAGCTGGGATCAATTAGCTCCATTTAATTGATACGTGACAAATAGGAGTTGAAGGTGAGTTGAAAGAAACAGGCCCATAGTTGTTACCTGTCAGTTGTAGGTGTATTTTCCACATGTCTAAAGAATATATTTGATTAAATAATATCTATATTTACAGATATTATTCCTGCCTGAAGACCCCCTGTCAGACATGGCATTGCTTTCTTCTCTTGCACGAAGTTGCTCCATTTTGCCTAAAGTTTTTGGCTGCCCTTTTAGTTTGATTTGTCACAAAAGGCTTTCTGAAAGGTTATTTCTGGGATCCCACGGAAATATTTTTCTCATGTGGCATTTGGGAAGCAGAATTAAAAGGCAGGAATCACCTGAAGTACCTGTGTAAGGAGGAGCCTGAGTGAGCCCCTGAGGAGCAGAAGCTGCCCGGACTACCTTTCCCATGATGCATTGCGGCGGGGCACGCGGCCTTAGCGCGGCCTAGGACTACATTTCCCACAATGCCCCGCGCGGCAGCAGAGCTCGCGGTAAGCGAGTCCCCGCGCAATGCCCTTTGGGAGCTGTAGTCCGCGCGGTGTGCGCGGTGACGGCGGGCGGCAGCGCGCTGCCGTCACTGAGGCGCCGGGGGGAGGGGGTGTTTACGGCGCGGGTGGGGCGCGCAGCTCCGCCGCCAGCGAGGCCTAGTCCGGCGGCGGGGGGGGAGCGGGCCGGGCCCGCGGCCGCATCATGTCCGCCTGCCACAGCTGCGCTGCCACCGCTCGCCTCCTGGGCTCCACGCTGCCCTCCGCGCGGAGAGGTAACCGCCGTCCGCGCCGCGACGCTGCTCCCCGGTGGGGTCGGGCCCTGCCGTCCCGGGGCCCTCACAGGGCCGCAGCGCGCCGGCCCCTTCCGTTTTCCTGAGGGGGAACCCCCCCTTCCTCTGGCTGCCGCGCGGCTGTCAGTGCCCCGCGGCCCTCCAGCCGGGGGTCCCGGTGACCGCCGGGGCGCTGTGAGCGGGGAGCCGCCGGGGCTGGGAGCCGAGCCCGCCCGCAGCCCCGCGCTGCAGCACTGCGATAAGGGTTCGGGTGGCTGCTCCTGTCTTCAGGTTTTGTTGTTTTTTTCCTTCTATTAATCTTTTGCTAGTGTCACCCTGGGGGGTGGGAGGGGATGGCCGGTGGCACATCAGGAGTTAGGGCAGTATTACATGGTGCGAAGTTCTGAAAGATTAGCCCGCACTGGAGTATCTTTTGGGAATCGTAATGCGAGAATAGAGTTTATTTCAACAGGATCGATTTTCTGCAGCAGTTGTCCTGTGTGTGTTACCCTGCAGTGCTAGTAAGTGACCTTAATTAGCTAACTTATTAAAATCCTGCCTTTTTGCAACCTAGACTTGAAATATTTCTCATAAAGACTTGTGCTCAGTTAACAAAAAGTAATTATTTCCAACTAGCTCGGAAGGTGAGGCTGTGGAAACCACTTAACTGGAAGTTCAAGCACAGGGAGGCAGTTACTTTTTTACTACTTTTGTCCTTTTCATCACATTCTTGTGGGGAGTGAGAGTTGCGGTACCATGTGCTGCTTTTAGCGAAAGACAGACCACCCCCAGATTGTGCTGATGGTCTCTGCTGCTGCCACATTTCCAGCAAGATTTTGAGTGATTGTGCCCTCAGCAATAGCCTGACGAGTCTGAGATGATTTATTGCCTTCAAGAGGTGTGTTAACTCATTGCAGTTGACTTTGCGTTTACATCTCTGATGTCACTTGTGCCGAAAGGCTTAAACCGGCGCTTTCGACTCCAGCATGTCTGGCCTCATGTAAACCCACCAAAACAATAAACTTTAAAGCAAGTAACATTCTGAATTAACTTTAGCGTTATCTTTTTCAAAATTTGTAATTTTTTTTTGTCAAATTTAAAAAGGATGTCTAAAAGAACTAATGAGACTAAAACACAGATACAGAGTAAGAAGATTATAAATGCATCAGCTTTCCATGGAAGATCCTTAAAAAATATATCTTTTGGTGCATTTTCATTTCCTTGGAAAAAAAAAAAAACATAAAGCGGGTGAGAAATTTGCCACTTTAAATGAGAGATATGGGATGTGGATTCCAAGCTCTTGTCTGTGGTGAGCGATGTTGAAATCACAAGCATGACATTTGTTGATTCACATCATCCCTCGTCATGAAATGTAACCCTGCTGCTGTTGCAAGAGGAGGAGAAGGCTGTTTAGTTTCTCAATTAGGGTTGTTTTTTTCATGTTGGCAATAAGCTATTTCAACAAAGATTACACTGAATTTACTTGTGCCTGTCAGTGTATGCCAAATACGACACTACTTTTTAATTTTCCTCAGGACAACCTTTTTGTCAAGCATTACCTCAGATTCCTCGAAACTAGTTTTTAGTGGAGTTCACAAGTGAAAGCCAAATACAGACGTGCAGTCCGTGAGTCTGACACACATCTTGGGTCATTTTTGCCTAATAAGGAGACACTTCAAAAGTCTCTCTCTTCAGAGGTTAAATTATTTCACAATAAGTCCTGGATGATGATTGTTTTTATCGTTTTGAGGATATGTTTCATAACTGGGAAGTTTCCTGATTTGTGACAGAATGGGCTCTGAGTTGCCTGAAGGTAGACGGCCTGGAATTACTTCCACATTGGTTTTGGACAATCCAGGCGGCTTTTGATGAGATGAACACTAAGGTGGTGAAACTAATTTATTTTAAATAGCTGAAATTTGGAGTGTTCAGAGTTCTGTTACTGCAGCCTTTGAGTTCCATTTAATGTAAATCAGTTCTGGGGTTTGATGGCATCAGGATTAGAACTAGAGTGTTTTTAATTGACCTACAGGATTTGGGTACTTATCATATAGATGGATATTATGTTTTGAACATATTACTTTAAAGAACCAAACCAATGTCTTCCATCCTGTTGTCCCTAAAGAATTGGAGGAAAATATGAAACAATATATAGAAGTTGTGTGCATTCAGCACATAGCAACAACTAGGGTATGTTGTGGTCAGGTGCTAACGAGGTAGCTTTGTTATCTGGTATAGCATCAGCAAAATTTTCCCCAAAATGGAATGGTTAATGAAATTATTTTATTTTCATGTTTTCGGTTGATTGTAGGTATTACTTGTGGTCGTACACGCATCCCTGTCTTAGGAAAACTTGGAACTTTTGAAACATGTTCCCTAAGACGAATTCCTCTTAGAAACTTTTCGGAAACACCAGCATATTTTGCATCAAAGGATGGTACAAGCAAGGATGGTTCTGGAGATGGAAGCAAGGTAATCTGTGTGCGTTAGGTTTTTCAATGGTTTACATTAAATGTTTCTTAAATATTTTTTAGAATATTTTTTTCCTCACTTAAAATCAGAATCTTCTTAAAATGTTTACTGACTTGACACTTCTGGTCCTTCAAATTGCTACAACTGGCAGTGAAGAAAAAATAAATTGGATTGTGAATTTGTTGGCAGAAAACCCTATAAACATCCCATAATGCTTTTCCAGTTTTAGAAATCTTTTTGCCTAGTGTGAAGGGACACTTGAAAATTTTGTAGAATGTTATTAAATCCGCAAAAGGTTTTAGCATTGCAGGAAGGAGGAATGACTGGAACTATTCTCCTTCAATAGCCTGCTACTCCCAGGTAGTGAGTACATTTTAAAATGTTTGTTTTCAGCACTGATTTGGTAGTTGCATTAAGCAAGACAGGTCTGTGAGACCAGTTCTATTCTTGTTAGTAAATTGTAATCTGGTTTTGTCCTAGCCTTTTTCTCTAATTATAGTTAATAAACAGCTTCTTTAGATAAATGATTACCTGAGAATAAATCTGCTCTTTAGTCAGCAAATAAGATTTTGAGAGTTCACAGGTACTTACTTTACCTTTGTGTGGTGTGTTGTGACGTCTGAGAAACTGTCCAGGTGACACAGCTGTGTTCCGAAGGTCCAGATTAAACTTATAAAAAAAATAGAGAAGATAAAACATTTTTAGCAGTCTTTTTTTTCTTGAGAAGGATTACGAGGAGAACTGAATGGGCAAGCAGGGTTTAAAAAATGGGTAGCTATTTTAGAAAAGGGAAGAGAGGTCTTTGCTGTTTCTTAAAATATAAGAGCTTTTATTATTAATCAAAGTATAAAGGCATAGACTGGATATAGATTTAAAAAATGTTAACCTTGAACGCCACTAAACAGGATAACACAGGGAAGGATGAGGAGGTCTCTGGCAGGGAACTCTGCGTTAGAAGTAAAAAAATATTTCCAAGCCGTTTCTGAGATGCTTGTTTTATAGGCCAAACCTACCCTACAGCCATCTGCCAGATTAGCATCTGCCAAGGATGGGAGAAGAGCTGTGGCTTCAGAAACACTTAGAATCAACAGAGTTTTGCGATAATCAAATTACTCTATAAGTATGATTTGTTTTCTTCTCTGGGGTTAGAATTAATTACATTGAAAGATACTGTTTAAACATTCTTCATGCAATTCAGGTTGTGACTGTTCTAGTGACAGTCAAGCAGTTCTAATGGAGATACGGGTTGCCTCTTCCACGAGTCTCCAAAATTGGCCAACCTAGGAAATGCAGATGGGTGTGCTCTCAAAAATGTTTATATTGTGTTGCTTCAAGTTTTCAAAGCCTTTAAAAAAATCCTGACTATAGTTTTGTCATTCAGCTGTTGCAATATTCACATTACTGGATTCCATAAACACACTGTTAAATGCCCAGTGTAACAGCTCCATTGTTTGGGGCTAATTGTCTGGAAATCTTTTTTAGAAGTCTGTCAGCGAGGGGGGTGGTAAGAAGTCAAGCACTGGAAGCTCTGGGAAAGGAGGGAACCAGCTACGCTGCCCAAAGTGTGGGGACTTGTGCACACACGTGGAGACCTTTGTGTGTAAGTTTGAATGAATATTTTCTTTTGTATGTAGCCACAAACGTGATTGTATTTGTGATCTAATGTAGTCCTGCTAACCAAGTTTGTCTGCCTAGAATTTCAAACAATTATACAGTGTACAAAATCTTACGCTTTGTTTGGCCATGGCATAAGCATGGATTGTTTCTGTGGATATATTTGTGAAATTTCCTATGATGTGTGGCGGACCACAATATGGTAGTGGCATTTGGACTGTAACTGTGAATATGCAGTTTTAAAATAGTTCATTACATTTTATTCAGTGAAAGGGGTGCTCACGTAGTTAATGTCATTTTTAACTACTGATACTTATTTCTACACCATATCTATACACTTATGTATGTTTGTAATGTCTGTCCTTTGTTTACTAAATAATAAAACTTTAATCCTGCATGTACTATAACCAAAGTGCTTATTCAGCAGAGGAATTAGTATGTGACAAAAGTCTTATTGGCACAGTCTTCTATGATGAAGTCAAGTCCATACTATATTCCAAATAGGAGGCAGTAAAGTCCAAATACAAAATTCAAAATATATCAGATGCCAGGTGTCCAGCAGCAATAACAATGTTGTGTTGAAGTACAGTCCAGATTAATGCCAGTTGTACTTCAGGTTTTGTCAGACTTGAAGACATTTCTCCTTATTTCAGTGCTAGTGAGACCAGCCTAGAAAATACTTGTCAGAAAGCGAATATCAATTGTCAGTTTGGTGGGGCTGGAGGAGGAAGGATCAAGTAATAATCAGACTTGTGCGATGAGAACCTTAAGACAAGGGCAGCATAAAGTTGTTCAACAGTTAATATCACGGTGCAAATGAGTGGACATGCTATTATTAGCTGCTACTTGTATAAAATACTATTTAATAAAAATGCTAAACGTCATGAATCACAAGACAATTCTAGAATAACAATATATTTATTTATGTTAAAGGGAAGGATTGGTCCTCAGCTACTATTTCCAGAAATAATAAGTATTTTTTTTTTTTGTTTGAAACTATAGGCTATGAGGTTTTTTGAAAAATCTGACACTAGTTGATGGAACTAGAAATCCAGTCTTGTGTGGTGTTCAATATTGTGGCCTCTCCTGGACTAGGTGTGGTTGAAAACAGTGGAAGGATTTTTAACCTCATTTACCTTCTTACCAGATGATTAATGAGCAGACAGACAGTTTGAAACTCTTTCAATTCCCTGGTGTGTTTGTTGCCCTTGTTACTGGAGTTCATGGGTTTTATGTAGAAATACCGTTCAAGCATTGCCCCGAATTGGAACAATCGCTGCGTATCCCTGCAAAGCAGAGATGTGATTTAATGTATTGTTAGTGTTGCTAGGAATCTTTAACCATTTATAATTCTTAGGAAGAGAGTTTGTTCCTGAATTATGGGAGAAAATGTCTGGTGTAGGCAATCTCAACTTCACAAGTCGTGATATCGCACTTGAATCACAACGTCAGAATCGTGCAGGTGCTATAAAGAGCTTGGGACTGGAAAACCACTTTTTGCTTCTAAAAACAGTGTTGCAGCTGGTCAGATTTGTCAGAAGCATGAAAGTCAAAATATGAGGAAGTCTGCTTGTGGGTGATTGAATATATCTACTTTTCTCATCCTTGCATGTTCTGCTCTGAGGATTTAGGGTTTTACAGTCTATAAATGAAATGTGTTACTAGGTCAAACTAAGCAGAGTGACTCCAAATAACAGTGTAGAGCAGGTGGGGTGTTTTTGTTTATCCTGAGAAAGCAGTCATTGGTTTTCTGTTAATTGCTAACTTGAAAAAAATGAAACCAAATATTGTAGTTGTCCTAATTTCTGTGAGTCACGGTCAAGTTTTCTCTGGACCTGTGTCTTTTTGATCTAGTCTGTTAATTTGAGCATGCTGCTTCCTGAACAAATTGTAGAATATAAAGCAACTGGAAAACAGAAGAGCTAAGTTCTAATTATCTTTAAAATGTTTTTAAAAAGAAAACAAAAACTCATAATAATTTAAAAAATCTGTCCTGTTTTGCCCAAAATGAATGGATTGCTGTTCATATTAAACATGCTGTCACTAGATGTTTCAAGTAAGCCTGTGATGTTGCTTAGTTAGGGGAAAATGATGAATTTGCTCAGTTTGGCTTTGAATTACAGAAATGCAGAGCCTTAAGTAAATATCTAAAGCCAAAGAAAAATATGCAATTAGCATTTGTTTCAGTTTTTGAATATTTTTCAGTCATTTTGAGATATGTAGGGAAACAAAATACTGAATAAAAGACACACTTATTAGTAAGTTAATTGCTGTAGAGTGGCAGTGTGACAGGCTGTTTTTTCAGCAGATTTTGTTTTAATGGGGCTTCACTTTGCAACCACAAATCTTGCATGAGGGTTTGCTTGGCGATGGTTTTCCAGTAATTAACAATTAAGGAAAAATATAACACAGACCAAAAGGAATTTTGCTTCAGCACACTTTCTCAACAGCTCCTGTATTATTTTGGGCTGTGAGACTCTGCAAGGAGAGAAGTAAGATGTGGAGTGAAATCCAATAGCTCGAAAGCTGGTTGAGATGAGAAGCTGTAACCAGGTGCTGTTTTACTGTCTCCACCTGATGCTGTGGGGTTAGTTCCATCCTCCCAAGTAAGGAGCTTCCCTGCTCTCTTTCCTCATGACTTTACACCTTATAGCAGCTTAATAGCAGCCCATTATGTCAGCCCTACAAGTGTTTTTAAGATTAATCCTCCAATTGTTTTGGCTTCCTGCATGTATTGTAAAAACCCGGCATTTCTCTTTGGCAAGGTCAGCTCGTGCAGACTTTAGAAAAGTCTCTTTGCAAACGCAGCCTCTGTGCTAATGTCACCCGAATCGAAACCAACACTTGACTTGCATTTTACCACACTGTAAATATTTGCAGACCTCTTAATGACAGTGAGGTAATTTGACATGCAGGCTCTTTGCTGTGCTGTTACGTTTGCTAAAAAAACACATGAAAACATGCCAGTATTTAAGAATAGCAATGTTGTTTGCAATTTTGAATGCTCAGTGTCAGGGAGGTAGCTATACTTAAACTTAATTTCCTTGCATTTTGGGGCCAACTTCTCCAGTGGTTTTGTTCTGATGATTCTCATACTGGTTATTTTTCCAGCTTGCTGTGTGGATGATAGAAACTGTCTGGTTTCACAGCTGTGTTTTGATAGTTGAATCTCCTCCCGAGGGCACCCCATACATCAAAGTTTCTCTGACCACGAACCCTATTTGTCTTGCTGAAAATTAGGAAGATCTCCTATTAATAACCTTCTTCTGTGCTGGTTGGAGTAATTAATAAAAGTGTACTCTACACTATATGATTTTTCTCAATGAATGATGTTTTAAAGATGCACAATACTATTCTTATAACTTGCTCTTTATTTTTTTTTTTTAACCATTCCTATGGACCTGTAAAGGGGCCAAGTATTCTCCTGGCTATTCCATCCTAATAACTCTCACTATTAGCATTGTACAAGGAAATAGAACAGCCTCATTACACTGTGGTCGTTAAGAATATCAGAGGTGTTTTGGGTGGGCATTGGGAGAAAGTTTTGGGTGTCTGTTCCTTACAATATTGTTGCTAAATAATAGTTAGGTAAGATAAGTGCATACAAACGGTTCTCCTTTGCGTTCCCATCATCAGGCTGGTAACAGTAACTTGGAATGTTGCCAGGAGAACTTTCCAGCTCTTAGTACAAATTTTCGTTTGAGTAGAGTTAATAGAGCCGTGATCATCACAGTATCATGTGCTACATTGTTAAAATAGTCTGCTGGTCTTACTTAGCAGTGGTAAGTTGTGCTTAATATTAAGAAAACCCACCCACTCCCCTTTTGCTGATGCCAGCTATATGGGAGGCAGCAAGGAGTTATAAATAAGCAGCTTGTTTATTGCTAGAGGCTGTTATTAAAATCAGCTGGTACTACAGTGTTCAAGCCATATTCCAAAAAAACTTTATGATACCAGAAGTTTTCACATTGAAGTTTTTCATGTGGTTGTTTTGCTACATTTATTTTTAATTTAATACATTTACTGATACATTTACTTGAAACCAGTCCTATTGCACATGATTTGCATATTAATATGGTCAGAAAATATTTATTTTGAATTATAAATTTGTTCTTCTCTACTGTTTATTTGCTATTATTTCAACTTTGCTTTTCCAAAGCAGGGGAGGAAAAAAAGATAGTGCAAGTTCTAGTTTGCAGGCATTTGAAACCAATCTTTGCAGATAACATGATTTCTTGAGGCAGAGTTCACCAAGTCAGTGGCAGGAGGGTTCAGCTTTTGGAATTTGAAAGAAATTTGTTCTACTCTTGGCAGTACAAATAAATAAGCAAAAGATCTGGCAAAACATCAAAGTCCTGATCATACCACGGCTGCTTGCGGTTGGGATGAGCCCTTAGTGTGACACCGCTGCGCTCCATGTCCTCGGCCGAGGTGACCACCTCGCTCCATGGTGTTCCCAGCCTGTGGGACATGGAGAGCAGGAGCCACCACAGCTGTCTGTCGTTAACCACTTTTTTTTTTTCCTGCTAGTTTGGCAGTTACAAATCACTCCTGCATAATGAGAAGCCCTCATTAATTTTGCATCACTCTGAGATGCAATTTCCTTTTCCAAGCATAGTGCTGCTGAATAAGTACTAAATAGATTTTTGCTTTTTAGTCACTTGTTTGGTTGCTGCCCTTTGTTGTGACTTTGTGGGCAAATTATGTTTCTTCTATGTCAAATTTCATAGGCAAATAATTGCTTTTAAAGCTTCTAAGGTGCAAGAGGGGAAAGTGTTGTGTAAGCACAGAGGTGGCTGTGCTGTCTCACAACTGCTTGTCCTGGGTATGACGAATTCAGGCAGTTGAATTAATGCTGTTTGAGCAATTTCTTTTACCGTTTTGTTTTGCTTTTTCTGCAGCTTCCACCCGTTTTGTGAAGTGTGAGAAGTGTCACCATTTTTTTGTTGTGCTGTCAGAGGCAGACACAAAAAAGAGCATCATTAAAGAGCCCGAGTCAGCAGCAGAAGCTGTGAAACTGGCATTCCAGCAGAAGCCACCGCCTCCACCGAAAAAGGTACAGCTCTTCATTTCAGCCCAGCGTTGCCTTGCGTTTACAGAACGGTGAAACGCTTTACTTTTTAATCTGCGTCAGGTGCATAACTGCCTCTTGTGACAGAGCAACAAAGACGATTAGCTCAAGATTAAACCTTTGACAGCAGAGCACTAATAAAGGGAACAAATCGATCCAATAAAGTAGTTGGGCTTGTTTTCCTCTGGCTTTGTCTTGTGACGAAGTCCAGTACCTTTAATTTTTTCACTTGTGACTCTGAGGTTAATGTCAACTGTCACCAGCTGTAGTATCTTTTTATTTCCTTCTGTGGCCTCAAATTCTGCACCCTTATGTCAGCAGTTGTCTTCTGTAGCTGCAGAACCTTTTGTTGGGCAAGACCTGTGGCTGATGCGCTTGTGGCCCTCACCCATCTTAAGTAATTTGATTTCCCCCTCCTGAACAGTGAGGGAGCTTGTTGTGTTTCTCAGCTCCTCCTGGACGATAATAGTTTCTGAAGATGCATGTGGCTCCTGGATAGGCCTAATTTAAGAAATTAAATATTCTTGAAATTTCTTACAAATTTGGGTGAAAGTGACAAGGGGTTTAAATATTAGTAGGGGAGGACTGATGGACACAATATGATTGTGTAAGCACCATGTTTTTAAGTAAACATATTGAATATATTTTGTATTTTAGATGTTGGGTTCTGTTTCTCAGTTCTGTAATGGTGGGTTTAGACTAAAGTCCATCTTTGGCACAATACAGTGTTTTTTTCTGCTGCAAGGTGATTTAGAAGTGTTACTAAGATTGACTTATTTTTTCAGATTTATAACTACCTCGACAAATACGTTGTTGGTCAGTGTTTTGCCAAGAAGGTGCTTTCAGTTGCTGTGTACAATCATTACAAGAGGATCTACAATAATATTCCAGCCAACTTGAGGCAGCAAGCAGAAGTTGAAAAGCAGACTTCTTTGACACCAAGAGGTTTGTGTGATGTTTGGTATTTTTTCTGGTCAAATAAAACTTAACATTTCAGGCCCCTGATTTAAGAAACCTGAGAGGTTTTGCCTTGACACTAAATTTTCTATAATTGAAATTATCTAAAATAATTTCTGTTAAATTTAATTTTCACTGTATGTGAACTTCTGTGGTTTATTTGAATAGTAATCCAGAAGGTTTATGGGTATCGCCCACTGTATTAAATGTTTAGCATTTTCTACTGACATATTATTAGGTATTTTCCTTTATAAAATGAGCCTCTGAAATTTTTCTTTCCAGTCTCACTTACTGCTTAACTGTAAATCTGTTGCTTAATCTGCAAGCAACAATGCAGGTGATGAAGACAATATTTTGCAGAGTGTATTTGACTAATAGCTGCCTTTCTAACCCTGCTTGCTGTGGTTGGCAGCATCTGCTGGTCACCGTCTGTATTGTTCCATGTCTATCAGGTATAGATGGAGTTACTCTTGGCAGTACTTTTTGCTACTGAGTAAGTGTGTAGCTATGTTGATCTAATTTATTTTTAGAAGTAGGATTAAGTTACTGTCTCTGATTCAAGCTTTGATTTTTTTTTTTAAGGTGTTTTGTTCTATCTTGCAATAAATAGTACACTAAGCAAACAGAAAACTTCTTTGTTTTGTTTTTAATTTATGTAAAGAAGCATTTTAACTGAGGGAGAAACATTAGTAGCCCTGTTCTGGTAGTGGCAGGAAAGCAGTTGTGTCCCTGGCACAGGGAAGTTCCTGACCCTCCCCAGAAAGATAAATTGGTGCTGCACATCCAGAGGGACTGGCAGTGAATGTTCCTAATGGACATATTGAAATATGTGACATGTTACATTGTAACACTCACATACAAATGTGAGAGTTTAAGGAAGACTTTTCAAAACAAAATTATAGCATTTTTTTTTCCCCTTCTGTAAGTAGTTTTAAAATTAAAATCTTAAGAGGTAATAGATAGTTACTGTTTTAAGTAGAAGAAAACTTGCTGTAATTTTAAAAGCATGCACGTAGCGTTTTGGATTAATTTTGACAGCAATAAAGACTAGTTCATGGGGGGATTTCTTGTCAGAAATACATTCATACACAGTGATGAGATGTATTCAGAAGAGGGCAAGAGGTGGAGAATTTCTAAGCTTTTATAAACTTATTTTTTATTACTGTTTTCATCCTCTCTCTTAGAATTAGAAATCAGAAGACGGGAGGATGAGTACAGATTTACAAGTAAGTGAACTCTCTCCTCATGTCCTCCTCTGCAATATCTTCTCTTTTGATGTTAATGTAGAATAGTCTTTAGTGACCACCAGTTTGAAATGCTATTGCTTTTCTTCTGCAAGTAGATTTAATTGATGGCATTGAGTGTGTTTTTAACTGAGATGACTAGGATTTGACTATTTATCTAGCTCTAGGTGGAAAGCGGATAAATAGTAAAAATACCTTTTATGAAGGTGGTTAAATAAGTATTTGTCCTTAGAATTATTCTCAGGAGACCAAGTGAAATTGTATATTTTTTCTACTTAGACCTGAGATAGGATTATATTAGTAATGCCGTACAGAATATGATGTGAGGTAGATAATAAAGGAAGTCATGCAATGGTTTTCTGCAGGGTATTTGTACTCTTGAAAGGCACTGTCACCTTGAACCTCAGAATGCTGCTATTTTTTTTTTTTGTTTTTTTTGGTCCGAGTGATGTCAGTTATGTTTATTTTCAGTCTACTGAACTCTCCCTGGCTATTGAACTACTTCTTAGTCTAGTGTAGATCAATTTGTGGTCCCAGTTACGCTTCTTCAAACCTTCAAAACCTGCCCTACAAGCCAATTAAAACTGGTGCTCTGAAAAAAGAAAATCCAGCCTAGTTTCTGTACCCATGTGTAGAGACAAAACTTGTAGCAACTGAACTAAGACAAGTCTTTAAGTCTTGAGAGCAGACCTGTGCATTGCTTTGGTACTTGTTATAGTTCACCAGTTCTTGCACTTTTTCATCATAGAGTTCAACAGTTTGGGTTTATTTTTTTCTCATGTGTTAAAAAAATTACAGTTGAGTTGATTTTTAGAACTGAAAATTTACCTTGTTTTTAATGTAGAGGAATACTTTTAGATAATCCACAGTACCGCTGGAAATTATTGTCATATATGCAATTATATGCTTGTGCAAAAATACAATTGGAACTCATGTTTTTGTAAGAATTGTGTGATATTTCTGTTGCAGTCCTATCTGTAAACTTCTGTACAGGTAGAACTATAGGTTTGCAGAGCAAAAGAGAAGAACCGTGCTTTTATTGTGTATTTAAGGTAACAGTGCTCAAACAGTTCTGTGATTGTTGTCTTCAGAACTACTGCAGATTGCTGGAATCAGCCCACACGGTAACGCTTTAGGGGCATCAATGCAGCAACAAATGAACCAGCAGATACCTCAGGAAAAACGGGGCGGAGAAGTACTAGATTCACCCAATGATGACATAAAACTTGAAAAAAGTAATATTTTGCTGCTTGGACCAACTGGATCAGGTATACAGCTGTATGTTTTTGTAGGTGTCAGATTTTTATTAGAATTGATTGTTAGTGAGTGATTTTTTTTTTTTTCTCTTTTGTGATTATTCCAGTTTGCTTTATAAAAAGCTAAACTGAATTCCAGACTGGGATTTTTGTGCTTTCATGCCATAGTAACAGACTGAGCTAAATGGCCTTGAAAAGGGAGGTCTACTCATGTGGTTTGCTGCCTGTTTTTAAAATGCTTATATTTTCTGGCTGCTGAAAAGATGTAACTTTCACTAAGCTGAAATAAAATGCATTTGAAGTTTCTCCACTTTAGATGGCAAACACAAATGCTGCAGTTAGAAAGTGTTGTTTCACCTCTGGGACAAATCAGTTGCAGGAGGGTTAAAAGAGAAATTATATTTGTATGGTCATAAGAAGTAGGAGAGTTTGTGCTGAAGTGGTAGCATTTTGCAGACCATTTTGGGAGAATGTTCACTAAATAATATTTTAATACAGTTTCTCCCCAACTTCCAAGCAGGAGCAATTGGACTTTGCACTGCCTCTGAGTAGCTGCAAAGGACTACTGATTTACTTAATCTTTAATCTATGCGAATACTTGTATTCTGGTTTTTATGTTGTGTGGCATTTTATTTGTGATTCTGTATTCATTTCAAGCTGCCTCAAACATGTACTATTAGTCGAATTCAGAAATACAGCTTGCCAAGGTAGAGAACACCCTTTATGAAAACTAACTGGTCTGGAAAATGTTCTTAAATGAATATATGAACACACTGGCATTCAAAATGTCTAGTAATGGTGATGATGGCACTACGGTAAATACTTGGGTTTGTGTGCTTTAGAGAAATATATGGTGGTTATAACATACAAGTTTTATTTGATCAGGTAAAACCCTGCTGGCTCAGACTCTAGCAAAATGCCTGGATGTACCTTTTGCTATCTGTGATTGTACCACCCTGACTCAAGCTGGCTACGTTGGTGAAGACATTGAATCTGTCATTGCGAAACTGCTGCAAGATGCCAACTACAATGTAGAAAAAGCTCAGCAAGGTGAACTTTTACGATATATTTCCTGAATTAATTCATAGATTCTGTTAAAATTTCGCCTCAGTGCTCTAAACTGTGAGACCACCAGTATCTCTTTAATTTATATTCCTGTTGCATGTACCTGAATTTTAACACTTTAAATCAGAGATATTAAACCTGAAGAGAGTCTAAGTGTATCTTGTAGTTTTTGTTCTTGTCCGTAGTTGGACAGGATTACGCACATTTTTGTAATCTAGAGTATGGAAGTAGAACAAGTTGCTGCTGTCTTAAATTGTTCTCTCTTGTGTGTAAGTTCTTGCTTCTCTTAAAAAGTGGAGTCTTCCTTCAATCCATTTTCTGTAACCACAGGAATTGTTTTTCTGGATGAAGTAGATAAAATCGGCAGCGTTCCTGGTATTCATCAGCTACGGGATGTCGGAGGAGAAGGTGTTCAACAAGTACGTACTTGTGTGGAGTTATTTTATTTCGTAAGCAAACAACCTATCAAGGCTACATATCATCCTGTCATATGGCAAATAGCATACGAGTATAGAGGGTCATAATTCTTCACTTCCTTAATTATTAACTTTTGAAACCCGCATCTGTCTTCATTCCAAAAAGAAGCAGCTCAAAAGCAACTCAAGACTGCTTCATAGAAACATTTTAATTGAAAAATGTCTTTGCAGCATTCAGATAACAAGTTGCATAATGTAGGCAAGAATAGATAACGTTTTCTATTTTGACAAAACTTTTAAAGTGACTCATTACTAAGTGTGGCTTGTGTGTGATTTTCATCTGTCCTTGAGTGGGATTTTCTTGTATGGAAAACTGATTTATTTAGACACTTACTATAAAGGCATCAGGGAGCAGAAAATGTAAGTACAGCTGTGAAAATATGCAGAGTATGGTGTGCCACGTTATATGATGCTATATAGTGGAATTTTATTTTGCTGATTTCTTCTTTCCTCCTTAGGGCTTGTTAAAATTACTAGAAGGCACAATAGTAAACGTTCCAGAAAAAAATTCTCGAAAACTTCGTGGAGAAACGGTGCAGGTTGACACAACGAACATCCTCTTTGTAGCTTCTGGTGCTTTCAATGGTCTTGACAGAATTATCAGCAGGAGAAAAAATGAAAAAGTGAGTGCATCAGGCTGTATTTGAACTGAAAAATCATTATCTTAATTACTGCTCACTGTACTGACTCCTAAAGGTCTTGGTATATTTGTAAGTTTGTTTGTAGAGCAGTGGTTTTCCATCTGTTATCTGGAGGTTTGAGGTTAAGTCTAAGAAAGGCAGCAAAGAACAAACCTGTTGTTAGTAGCTTGCAGTGGTCTCTGCTTCTGCACAGTAATTTTTAGCATGTGCAAATAGGAAAAAAATAGGGGGAAAAATTTGAAAGCTCTTGGTAGAGGACTTGCTGTCCATATTTCATTGGTGAACTTTTTACACTGTTATCATGTCCTGTGCTTCTTAAAAACAGAATATGAGAAGCAGTTCTAGCAATTGTAATAGGATCTATTTCAGTGGGAGTGTATCAGGGATGAAACTGAGAAAACCTTTAGATGTCAATAGAAAAAAGCTTTTACTGTTGATCTTCAGAGAGTTTGAGGAAATGTTGTTAAGAGCTTTAACCATTTTAAAATACCTAGTCACGCAGTTCACTATTTCATAAATAAATGTCTGGGGACACAGTTCTTCTGGCTGCAGCTTTCTGACAAAATGTGCACCCTGTTTCTAAAAACAAAGGAGTGACTGAAATCCAAATGACTGTTTATAGTAATTCATGTAGCTTTTCCATGTAAGTGTACTTGCATCCATTTACTTTGCTTCTAAAGAGCCCTTTTTAGTGTCACTGTTATTTGTGAACTTATCAGGACATGTTACTAACCATTTTTATTTCAAGAAAAACTTGCTCTTAGCCTGATGTATTGATACTTTACTGAGGGAATTAAATGCTATAAGAAACCAATTGTGTGCAAGGGGACTGACTTTATTACAAGTAATTTCTTGAGGTTGAATTAACATGTAATGACATCATCAGTTACTCCAGATGTTTTAATGCATATAGAAACCTAACTATGATAGTTCTGTAAGCGTGTTTGTTTTGCAGTATCTGGGATTTGGGACCCCTGCTAATATGGGAAAAGGCAGAAGGGCTGCAGCAGCAGCTGATCTCGCTAATATAAGTGGAGAGTCTAATCCACATGAAGATATCGAAGAAAAGGATCGCTTGTTGCGTCACGTGGAAGCCAGAGATCTCATCGAATTTGGCATGATCCCGGAGTTTGTGGGACGTTTGCCTGTTGTGGTTCCTCTGCACAGCCTCGATGAGAAAACCCTTGTACGGATTCTCACCGAGCCACGAAATGCTGTGGTTCCTCAATACCAGGCACTCTTCAGCATGGATAAGGTTTGAATTTTTATTTGGTGACTCTTCATTATTCTTGCTTATAAACAGTGTTAAAGTGATCTAAAATATCAATGGAAATTGCTTCTTCCCACCATGCATGCACCTCACTCTGAAAAAAAGTAAGCAAACTCGTTAAATCTGACTGGTTTAGATTGGTGAACTGTCCTTGTGGGACAAGTAATCTGGAAGTAGCTGAGCTGCTTTTCATGTTAACATTCAAATAAACATTCATGACCTTGCCTGATAGTTATCAAGAGCCACTTCACGTACTGTAGGGGATACTTATAGATGATGTAGGTAAAGGGGCATCGTCAATACTGGCAATGTTAATAAAAAGCAAAGTGTAGCTGAAGCTTTATATATGTACCTTAAATGTTAAACGGTCTGGATTGTGACAAGCAAATCACTACTGTTTGTTATTTTCAGTAACATGCTCTCATGCTTAATGCACTGTATTATAAATGAAATAATTAATAAATTTATCATTCTTCTCTTTGTAGTGTGAGTTAAATGTAACTGAAGATGCATTGAAGGCTATAGCCAGACTGGCCCTGGACAGAAAAACTGGAGCAAGAGGTCTTCGATCTATAATGGTGAGTAAATTAAGTCTCATAATGAGTAAATAAAGCTACCTATGTTTGTTTGTGTATGGATGTAATTGTGACAATTAGTTCTGGGTCTTACATGGATACAATTAATCTCTTAAAAATGTGGGTTTTCAGATTTTTTTTCCAAGAAAACCCTCTAGCTCTGAAAATCACTTGCTAATCACATTGTTATGTAGAAGATGGCATGCAGAAACAGTATTTTTTTCCTCCTTTATTTTCTTGTAGGAAAAGCTGTTGCTGGAGCCCATGTTTGAAGTGCCCAATTCTGACATTGTATGCGTGGAAGTTGACAAAGATGTTGTAGAAGGCAAAAAAGAGCCAGGATACATTAGGTAAAATCATAGTGGAAGTATCAGAGCAGATGAGTAATGTCAGGGATTCTGATGCTTGCTATAGGAACAGGTGTATAAACACAAAACCGTGCACACAACCTAAAAAGGATCCGATTCTCTGTATACTGTACACAGCTGAATTAGTGCATATTCTGTTCTAGAGACTTTGGGTTTGTATTGTTTAGTTTTTAAATACAAATTTAAAAATAAACATATATGAAGTTACTTTAAGCCTTTTGTGTGTGTATATACCTGTAGAAACAGAAGTAAATTATAAGCCTCATAAGTTAACAGTAAAAATCTGAAGCTTAATTGTGACTGCACTGAAATTTCTGAAACAGAACTTTTTCCTTCTTCCTCCTACTTTCTGCCACTGAGGTAGGTTTATTTTTGTTTGGTTTGCTTTTTAATGCAAGCTGCAGGCTGCTGCAGTTTTCTTCTCCATTGCTCTTGCAGCAGTGGAGAGGCACATAGGTACATCATTGATTTGCTGAACTCTTGTTAAAGTAATCGATTTAATGTTGTAAAGACTGTGTGTTACGGTAATGATGTGATTGGATGCTGATAGCACTGGACAAATCTGGTTTAAAAAAAAAAAATCTTAATTTTAGTGAACAAAGGATGGAGTTGAGAGGGGATGGGTCAGGTTAAAAACACAGGTCTGAAATATAGGAGCTCTCACTTCGTTTCCACCCCACCAACTTTTTTGAGTGACTTTTTGTATTATCTGTGTGCTGAAGCTTGGCCCTGCACACCCTGTGTCTCAAAGGGGATGGCTGGAGTGGAAAGTCATTGCTCTTCGTGGTAGTTGATTTAAGTGATTTTGTAGAGCGCCAGCATTCATGTTGGCTGGAAATTTAAAATTCGCTGATTAAATCAAATGATTTAACTGACTTCAGTAGCCTTTTGATTTTCAGTACTGAGACTTGTGTACTGGTCATAGTGTAAATGTGCACAGAACCATCTTCAGACCAAAAGGTGGTTTTAGCAGCTGGAACATTTGCGGGTGACATGTTTACCTGAAGCTGTGGAAACTCTCTCAGTTCTTTCCCTCCATTTCTAAAGGATCTGATCCGTTCGTTTTAATTATAGGGCTCCCACTAAAGATTCATCTGAAGAAGAGTATGACTCTGGCGTTGAGGAGGAAGGCTGGCCTCGGCAAGCAGATGCTGCAAACCATTAAATACTGTCAGAACGCTCGCCCGCATAAAAGCGCACTTGGTTATTTCCTTGCGATTGCCTCTGGCTTCAGTCTGATTCATTGGATCTATCTCATGATGAGGAACTTGATTAGATATAAATCAGATCGTGTCTTTTATTGCAACACCACCTTGATTTATTGGATGAACATTGTGTGGACTGGGATGGCATAATGTTCAAAAATGAATTGTATATTACACTTGTTCAATTAAAATGTATAGCAAATAGAGCAGCACCCAGATTGCTCTTTCTAGAAACTAAACCAGCAATGCAGGCGCTGCCGTTAGTTAGATTTTACAATAATGTTACTCTACAAATGGGAAATCTAGATTAATCATTAGTAGAGGGTGAATAAACTATTATTAATAGCTCCTGATACAACTCACAGGGGGTTTTATGTTCAGGTCAAGCCTGATGGGTGCTGGAGTGACTTGTTACATGGCGGGGACGAAATCCTTGCAAGGGGGTTTTGGGAAAACTGCAATTTTGGGGGAAAACTGCAACACGCTTTGACACTGCTGGGAGATTTTGCTAAAATGTGACACTAGTTTGTTACAGTAATTTGAATGCAATATCAAATAATATCCTATTCTTCACCTCTCCCCTAGGAATAAGTTTCAGTCACCTTGAATACTGTGCAAGAAGGTGAAGTCAGTAATGTGCTTATTTTTTCTGGAAGGGTAAACAAGATTTCCAGGAAACCGTAAGCCATTGGAATTGGGACGAGAAGTCAACACAAATCTTTAAATATTAATGTTCTAATATAGTACATTTTGTTCAACAGAACTATCATGCATCAGTTTTTTGGTGCCAGGTATTTGCCCAACCTATCTTATAATGTTAAGAGATGAAAGAAGTAAATGTATAATATTTTTGATGTAATCAGTAGTGATTGTTCACATGACAGTGCTTTTTAAGTTATATTCTCAAATGCTAGTCTTGCATCTTGTGGTTTTGTCTTTGATTTTTAGTCTCACCATAAAACAACCCTCCTGTTCTACACCAAAATGAATTTAATCCTTTAGGAAAGTCTTTGTAATACAAACACTAAAGGACCTGTATGGTTTTGATTTGTTTCAGGAATTAAACTTGTCACTTACACCTTTGTTTTGTCCTTCAGTGATACGTGGACTTGAGTTTTACTGATCCCTTTTTTTTTTTTTTTAATTTAAATTCAAGCTATTTAATTAAAACTTTAATCATTCTTTTCAGTCTATTGGATGCTTTAGGACAGGAAAGGATTGGACCCTATTTTTGTTGTTAATATTTTGTCATGTAAATTTTGCATAATACTCGTGTTTTTACCTCGAAGCAGCATGACCTGCACTTGTAGCAGATACTTCCCTTAGGATTTCAGGGTGGGTTTTGTTCAGGTTAAATGCCCCACTAATGGTTCAGAAAAAGCTGCATTTTGAGTTGAGGATATTTCTAGGAGAAGCTTAGTCCCCTCAGAATGGGAATTTGTGGTGAACTACCTGTAACTGCATCCTTACTTTCCTTTTTGTAGAGTGAAAAACATGTAACTGCTTTTAATTCTGAATCCTTTACTTCAAGTCCTTTTTTTTTTTTTTTAAATGGATTTAAAAAAATAAATGAACAACATTCTAGGTGAAACCTTCAGCAACTTAGTTTTGAAAGTTGTTTGGAACAAATGTAACCAAGAACTTTTTAAAGGAAACAAAATGCTGTTTAGCTACAGTTTGTACTTCACCTCTGGCGTTTGAATAAAACAAAGCGAATATTCGAGCAGTGGAGAGTTGTCATCCCTGACCTCATTCCCCGCAATTTTAAATTTTACGGGTCTTCGGAGTTTCGGTTTTGTTTTTGTTTTTTTAAATGGAGCCGTATGAACCTGCGGGGCCGGGCGGCGGCAGGTCCTCCCGGCCGCCAGGGGGCGCTGCCGGCGGCTGTGGCGGGCTGAAGCGCCAACATGGCGCAGCCACCTCCCTTCGCCGGCCGCTTCCCGCCGCCGCCGTTCCGGCCCTTTCCGCCTCCCCCCGCTCCTTTCCCCGGTCCCACTGCCCGCCCGGGGCCCTTCGCGGCGGCGGCGCCCCCGCCGTACCTCCTACCGCCGCTGCCGCCGGCCGGGCCTGAAGGCGACGCGGCGCCGCGCTTCCCGCCGGGCGGCGGCTCCTACTTCCCGGCGGCTCCTCCGTTCCCGCCGCGGCCGCTCGCTGAGGAGGAGGCGGCGGCGGCGCAGCGGCAGCAGGACGAGCTATGGCTGTCGCAGTTCCTGGGCTGCTGCCGCGCCGCTCCGCAGCCGCCCCCGCCGCCTCCCGCCGCTGCCAGCCCCAGCAGCGCCCGGGAGCTGGCGGTGCGGGCCCTGCGGCCGGTGGCGCGCTTGGCCGCGCTCTGCCGGGCGCTGAGGCGGCGGGAGGCCGAGGGGGACGAGTCGGGCTGGGCCGAGGTGCGGGACGAGGCGGAGGAGGCGCGGCAAGAACTGCGGGAGATCGTGCGGCCCCTGGGGGAGCCCGGCTACCGGGAGGCGCTGCGGAGGAAGGCGGAGAGGGCGAGGAAGAGGAGACTGCGCCTGCAGCGGAGGAAGCAAGAAACCAAAGCGGCCAAGGAGGAGGAGGCGGCCCGGGCCGCCGAGCGGGAGGCCAAGATCGACCAGTGGAGAGCCAAGTGCATCCAGGAGGTGGAAGAGAAGAACCGGGTACGGCCTCACCCAGCCTCTCCTGACTGGCACCTGCCTTTGCCCCCTCAGTGCCACCTGGGTGCTGCGTGGGTTCGGTTTGCCTGGGGACATGATGTTTGCAAGGCCTGCAGCCCCACTGCTTCCTTAAGAGCCTCGGTGGGCACCTCCACTTTGCTCACCTTCTCACCTGGGTAGTTGGGGTTTAAGCGCTTGCTGAGCTCTCGGTTGCAGGTGGAGGTTTTCCTCGCTGGTCCCGAGCTGCCAGCCTGCCCCATGCTGCCCACAGCCACCCTGCAGCTGCCAACAGATTCTTCATAGAAAGGGCTGTCGGGCATTGGAACAGGCTGCCGAGGGCAGTAGTGGAGTCCCCAACCCTGGAGGAGTTTAAAAGGTGTTTAGACAAGGTTCTTAGGGACATGGTTTAGTGCTAGAGTTAGGTTATGGTTGGACTTGATGATCTTGAGGGTCTCTTCCAACTGAAATGATATACTGTTTTGGTAACTATAAGCCTGCATCCTTGTAAAGGTGCTTGTTTGCAAGTTCTTTGGTCTCACCAGGAGATGAAACAACTCTAAAGCAGGAAACAAACAAGCAAACAAACAAAACCAAGCCACCCCAGGTCAGTCTTGCTGGGAAGTGCTGTAGACACCTTTGTGCTGGCTGTTGGCTGAAGAGCTGCCCTTCGAGGTCTGTTGCTGGGCTGGTACGGAGCAGCTGTTGAAAAAGGTTTTGTGTTGAATCTGTGCTGTATTCATGATCTTTAATTACTGAGCTTTAGAATCAGGATGGTTTATGCTGTGTTTTTCCTAACTTTCGGTGGTTAAAGGTTATGAGGCTTTATGAATTCACAAGCTATTTGGCCCAAATTTGTGAGTAGCTCAGCGTTTTTGTTTTGTTTCCTGAAGTCTGTTGCATTTCAGCTTTTTTATAAAAAGGCAAGGCTGGATGTTTGACTTGCTACAGCTGCGTTACTAGGAAGCTAATCTGATCTCCAGTGCTTTGCTCATCTTTTTGATGCAACTTTTTCTTGTCTACGTGGGATATTTCATGTCCTGTCTGATTTATTCTTTCTTTTATAGGAACAAGAACTTAAAGCTGCGGCTGACAGTGTCTTGTCTGAAGTACGGAAGAAGCAAGCAGACACAAAGAGGATGGTGGACATCCTGCATGCATTAGAAAAGCTTCGGAAACTGAGAAAAGAGGCCGCTGGCAGGAAAGGTTGGTTGTGAGGGTTTTACCAAACTTTTTTAATTGCACACGCGGGAAATAAGATGATGAACCTGCCCTGTGCTGACTAGCAAGGTGCAGCTTGAAAAAACTGTTTCTTTATTAGTGTTTTTAGTTACATTGTTATGCAAGAAGAACTATAAAACACTGAATACAGTGGCTGCGTTCCTATGTTTCCAAGCTCTTTCTTGATAGAATTATTCCAGTAAGGTGGTTGTCAGCAAGGTCAAGCTCATCTTCCTTTGAGATTTTGCCAGCTCCCCTGTCTCATCTGATAACAGAGCCCCTTCTGAATTTGAAAATTTTAAATTAATTCTCTTTCTTTTTAGGTGTTTGTCCACCCCCCTCAGCAGATGAAGCATTTGAAAATCAGGTGGAGAGTCTCAAAACACTGCTCAAAAATCGCACAGAGCTGTATGAGGCTGAGGAGAGAGCACTGAGAGTAATGTTGGAGGGAGAACAGGAGGAGGAAAGGAAGAGAGAAATGGAAAAGAAGCAGAAGAAGGAAAGGGAAAAACTGTTGCAGCAGAAACTTGAAATTGATTCCAAGCTGTTTGGGGACCCAGGTAAATTCTGAATGCCATATTTTTCCACAGCACTCCCCCATCTCGTAGACACTGGGTTCAAAATGCAGGCATGAAAATAGTTGAGAAAGAAATAATCCCCTGGAGTAACTAATGGTCTGAGGAAAAGCTGGGATAAATGTAGTGTACTCTTGAAATGTGATGTAAGAAACTGTTTAGCTCTTCAGCATAGACCATAGTGTATCTCAAGCCAGTTTCATAATGTTTTGCAAGAAGAGGCTGTAGATTAAGCTGAAGTGAGAATAAACAGAATAGATTGAAGACTTCCAGCACCCAACAGATGTTTAGTCTGGTGATGTGGTAAGTACGACTCATCTGTAAAGCTTCAGTGTCCATATGTTCTTGTTTAGGGGATGGAGGAAGGAAAAGTTTTGCTTGTCTTGCCTCTGACAGCTCTAAGGATGAGGAGACGTGCAAAACATGTAAATAGTCTTTAATATATAGCGAAGAGATTTCAAGTTATAGCTGGGGAGCAGCAAATGAGTTGGCAAATTTGGGACTTCTAAGACTTTCTAGAATCAACAGTGTCTCTGATTTATTGAACAAATTCTGTGTTTGTGTTTTAACAGATGAATTTCCTCTAGCCCATCTATTGCAGCCCTTCCGAGACTATTACCTACAGGCGGAGCATTCTGTAGCAGCTCTTATCCAGATCAGGTAAAATCAAAGTCTTTATTTTATTACCAAAGCTGACAAGTATTGTTTGTTGACTTTATAAAATTAGTCTCATTTGGTTTGTAAGCTTCCAGATATGGTTATGCAATGAATTCTCCTGTTTTTTCAGCTAAGGATCAAGCTTCTAGCTTGGTAGAGTTGTACTCAGCAGATGCCCACGTGAGGCAGAGTGCACTTCCATGCATAACCATTCTGTTTAATATAACAGTACATGTAATTTTCATGTTTGTGTTTTGAAAAACAAGTTCCAAAGTACAATTTACAGCATTTTGGGTATTGATCAGCATGGAAAAAATACATAATGTGGGTGTATAATAAACCTTGTTACCAAATTCCTAGCAGCTCTTCTTTCAAACATGGCTTTTTCTGTTAAAGGCATGAATGGGACCAGTACTTGGTGCCAGCCGATCACCCTGAAGGAAGCTGCATCCCTCCAGGATGGGTCCTTCCCAGTCTCCCCACAAATGACACTTGGGCCACTGCTGTCAGATAACTTAGTAATAAATTATTTTAACATTGGAGGAATGTCTCATTATAATTATCTGCATAAATGTCCGAAGAGGAAGTCTCATCCTCTGTTTCAGTAGCAAGGTGCTGGAATATCTTGAAGAATAAAAACTGCTTTTGCCACCAGACTCTGCGGGGAAATACCTGAGCAAGCCCAGAGCTGCCAGACATCTTGTGGTACAGAATTACAATCCTGCTGTGAGTTTTTGTTAAAAAGTCTCAATCTCTATAAAGAAACATTGCCAACAAGGATATTTGTGCCAGTGTTAACATCCTATTTTTAGTGGCTTTTATCTTTATAAACATAAATCCAGTTGATGACATCTCTAGAAATAAAGAAGTTTAAAAAAAAAAAAAGGGGTCATTAGTAAATATGTTTTTCTTCTTAAATGAAGCATATCAGGCATCACTGTCAAAATAGTTTCCATATTTTTGTGTGTAGAAACAAACCTGTTACAAGTTTAAACGAATTCTGAAGTACAAACAAGACAAGGTTTTTCAAAGTTGATTTAAGCAGCTGTTGACATTTTACTTTTGTGGACTAAGACTGGTACCACAACATGGAAAAAATTCCCAGTTGTGGTGAAATAGGTCAGACAGCCGTGTGAACACACATAAATTTGATGAATAAACCTGCTGGAAAAAACACAGTAAAATCTCAAGTCTAAGCTACTGTAATTGGTTTTGCCTCTATAATTATTTTTGTGTAGGGACAGATCATGTATATAATATTTGATTAAAAAAACACAGCTCTGTTTTGTAAATTGTTCTTTGTACAGAATAAACAGACAAAAATGGATTTGTTTTTGTTTGTTCAAAGCATTTTTACTCTGAGGGAGAGATTTGTTCTAGTACTTGGCATCAAATACAACTCCAATGTGGAGAGAATTGCTGGCAAAGGGTTTGTGTAAAGGAACTTCTCCCTCCTACCAGGTGACAGAGGCAGCTGATTTCAAAGCTGTCTGTGTTCTGGACAGTTTGCTTGAAACAGTAACTGGCCATATGGGTTTGGGGCTTTGCTGCTCTGCACAGATTGTCATGGCATCTTCCCAGAGCTGTGGTCATTATTCTTGCTTAGACCTAATGTGTGGGAATGGGTTTAATCTCCCCAATTTCTTACAGCGTGTAATTCGTGGAGGAGGGATCGTGTACTTGCCAAAATTCAACACTCTGGCCTTATGTATAATGTTAATAGTTTTTTGGCTGAAGCTTTGCGTTGATTTCTGCGAGTAAGAGCACACAAATTAGTAATTTTTAATAGAGTTGGAATTAATCTGCATTCAGAAGTTTGCAGGTCTTGCTCCTGTGTATGTTGCCTACTTACAGCACCCCAAAATACAGATTACCATGAAGTCCCATGGAGGTTCTGATTTATGCATCCGTACATCCTCATGTCACTTCGACCATCTTGTTACTCCAAGACCTGTGGCCGGATCAGATCCTCAGGGGGCTCTTACCTGATGAAAAAGCGAAGTTTCAAACAGCATAAAAACAATAGCAGAATCAATGCTTGTGGTTCAGGAAGCTCAATGACCGGAGGATTCTCTGCTTAACTAGTGAGGCTTCTTATCCCATCGGCATGTCTGATGGGATGGGCTCACCGCTTAAGCTACGATAATCTTAAAACTGTCAAAGTCAGACACTTGTTTGGCACTGCAGGAACTGAGAGAACTGAGCAGCAGATCCGCAGGCAGCGCAGAAGCAGCCCCATTCTCCCTGCCCTGCGAGAGGGGCTCCATGATTTCCTCTGATGGTAAGGATAACTTTATATTGTTAATAAAAATACGACTTTAAAATGCCAATGGATAAGGTACATTGAGGTGTATTTCAATCCCTCAAGCTTTCTGTGGCTTGTTCTACATATTTGCTTTTGTTTGATGATATCTGTGTTAAAACTTTGTATATTTTTAGTGAGGAAGATGTCAAAGCCACAGGTGGAAGAGGAATGTTTAAAATCAACTCATGAAGACATGGTATTAATTCTTAAATAGTCCCTTGTGTATTCAGATTTAAAGTTCAAATTCGCCTGGGCACAGTATTTCCTATTATTTTTAAGTTTTAAAAAAAATATTATAGCCCAGAAGAAAAGAGAGGTTGGCTGGGAGTTCCCAGTTTGCATCCTGTTCCCGCCCTGGTCCTGGGTGTAGTTGGGATTTCTCATGTTTTTAAGGCGCATCCTCCTCCTGACAGGAGCTGCTTGCTTTGACAGCCAGATCTACAATGGCAAAGCAGGCAGGTCAGAACCCTTGGAGAAGTTGCTTTCTGATGTAAATTTGATGTTTACCACTGACCTCCTTTTATTTCTTGTCCAGCAACATTTTTGTTGTCATTCGTAACCTCGGTGTATTCTTCATGGTGGCATCAGGCGTGTCCACTACCCATCTCCATCCTGTAAAGTGGGATTTAAAACTAAACAAAGGCGTTTTAGGTGACGGGCAATGAAATACTCTTTTGCTTTGCACCTTTGTGCCGCATGGCTTTTGAAAAGAGCTGATGTACAGCGTGAGCTGCAAGGAGGGTGGGAGAGGAGTGGGAGAAAGGTGGGGTCAGGCAGCTTCTCTTACAGATGTTTTCAGAGAGTGTCTTTGTGGGCGCTGACATGGGTCATAGCTTAGGTTGAGCCCTCTTAGGCTGGGAACAGATGGTCTGGCACACAGTGTGTGTGTCACATGGCAGCAGGACACGTGCAGGAGCTGCAAAGCTGGTTATGGGCTCTGCCTGCGCTGCAGCCCTGGGTATTAACGGCTCCTGGCGTCACTCCTGGGTAATTCTGATAAGACCAACTGAGTTGCACCGAGCAGTTGCACGTGTTGCTTTTTGTTTGTGGTCTGGAAGCTGTTTATTAGTCCTTTGCTAACATAAGAAACTACCTTGAATGAAATTTCCTATTATAGACCATTATTGTTGCATTTTGCAGCTTACCTTGATAGATTCATCTTATTTTCTTTCTGTGGAGTGTTCACCTTCGTTGTCATAGAAGTCACTTCTTTTTAAAGGAAAAAAAAAATCAGTAAAAAACACAAGAGATGTCACACCACATATTTAATGTTTGTGTTCTGCGCTGCTTTGGGATGAACAGGCACAAGGCTGCAGGTGCTGGAGCTCAGTGGATTATTGACCATCAGCTCTTGGCAGCTGACGATACATATAGGAAGTTATTTTGCCTGTTGTCATTGCTGGGAAGCTGAGGACTTGGGGCTTCAGGCAGCAAGTGATGGCTTTTTACTAAATTGAGACATTTACGCTATTGTGGTAATATTTTCCATGCCGCTGTTCCCAGTTCATCAGAAATTTTTCTCTCCCCTTGCTATTCCTGATCTAAAAAACAACACCGCATGGTTCTTAAAAGTTAATCTGGCCTTAAAATGCCTCGTTTGACATCACTCTGACGCCAAAGCTTGCCTGATGCACATGTTCGGCTCTGGGTAAGCCACTGCGGCGCTGGCGGAGATGTCCTCATCCCACTTTGTGACCACAGCTGCTCTCAGGTCACGCAGGAGAGGAGACCTGCCAGGTGTCCTCCTTGGCTACCGTTTCTGCCTCTGGAATTTGAAAAAAGTGCTTGGTGTGTCCACAGCATGGGAAAAGGAGTGTGAGATGGGCAGTGGAGGGAGAGGGAGAGGCAGGGGGGGATGGAAAGTAGTGAGGTACACACGAATAAAAATCTTCCCGGTACCAGTAATTAAGATATTGCAAATGTGGGCATTGCACACAGCGGGTTTTCCACAGCTGGCAGTGTCTCTAAGGGCCGTGTTCCTTTTACTGGTGTCACTGGAAATAGCTCATCTTTCCCTCCTTCCACCCAGCTTATTTTCACCAAGCAAGTTTTGGACCCTTCACAACAAGAAGAACATTGAGGTGCTGGAGTTCAGAGAAGGGAACGGAGCTGGGGAAGGGGACCACAAGTGTGATGGGAGCGGCTGAGGGACCTGGGGAGTTCAGCCTGGAGAACAGGAGCTGAGGGGAGATCTTCTGATCTCTGAACTGCCTGAAAGGAGCTTGGAGCCAGGGGGGGTTGGGCTCTGCTCCCCAGGAACAAGCACCAGGAGCAGAGGAAACGGCCTCAAGTTGCACCAGGGGAGGTTGAGGTTGGATCTTGGGAACAACTTCTTCCCCAAAGGGCTGTTGGGCATTGGAACAGGCTGCCCAGGGCAGTGGTGGAGTCACCATCCCTGGAGGGGTTGAACAGACGTGGAGATGAGGTTTTCAGGGACATGGGGTAGTGCCAGGGGTGGGTTAGCAGTTGGACTTGATGATCTTGAGGGTCTCTTCCAACCAAAATGATTCGATTATTCTGTGATTCTATCTTAAAAAGTGCTATTCCTGCCTTTTACAGTTTTGTTTCATCCCCTCCTCCAGCAGCAAGAAATCAGGCAGCAGCCATGAGCTACCTGGATGAAGTTCCATTCCGGACAGCCCTGAGCCTTGATGGGGACTCAGAGGGACAAAACGCTTTAGTCACCGCCCCGGCCATCGACCTCCCCGACTGCGCCAACATCCTCATAAGCACCATGGTGAGTCGCTTCTGCTTGTGTCCACATGTGGATTTGCTTCTGAGGGATGATCAAAGGGATGTCAGTGATGTTTACCTTTTCTTGTGAAAGAAAGGAAGGGAAACATCTCCTCCTAATTGATTTCTTAGTTGGCTGCTTGCAGGGGTGAGAGGAGGTGAGGATGATTTCTGGTGGGTGGGAGTGAGGAAGGGTTGAATTTGAAGTTGTTTTTTTGAATCCTATCCAAGCAGGAGGGTTGGTTCTTTCTGGGATAGGAAAGCAAATTTCAGGCTCTGTTCTAGATTGTTTTCTGGTGTGGAATCATCACCATCTAATTTATTAATAATATTTATTAAATATTTATTAATAAATGTAGCAGATGTAAGCAGGCAACGCTATCTGTGCTGGCAAGATATATATATACATTAAATCTATATAATATCCTGTGGCACTTTGTGATCTGCCACATTGCTCAGTCCTAAACTGCTTTTGAATCTACACCTATTGGTGTAACAACTTTGTCACCAATTTTAAAGCCTGACACAACGACTGACAGAGTAATCTGTGCTCAGGAACTGGGTAGGAAGCCTTTTCCTGGACAGCTGCCCTGAAAGCACAGAGTTGGCTCTCTGGGCTTATGGGCAGCACTTGCACTGCTGCAGTCGAAGACAATTTCAGAAATATTTTGTGTGTTTAGCCTTAAATAGTCTCACCTGTAGGTGGGCTCAGTGCACTTCATGGGGGAAGGTGAGCTGGGCCATCCCAAACAGCCTCTACTCACTCCCAGTGATGGGTGAACCGTCAGTAAACCTCACATCTGGCGTTTTGCCAGCTCAGCCTCCCCCAAAAATGGCACATCCCAAATCCACAGGATGGGTTTAATGGGAGGAGTCACCGTGTTGTTCATTTTAAGCAATTTCTTTGAAGGAAATTTTAACACATGTGTTTGCCACCTGTGTGAAGGCAGGTGATTGTGTCCCCACGGACCAGCTGAGGTGCTTCCACCACCCCATCCTACCCCAGCCCTGCATTTCTCCCTGTTTGGGGACATGTTGGCCCCACTGAAGCCAAGTGATGGTGCTGGTGGTCCGGGCTGGTCCTTGTCGGGGCACGTGGTGGTGTTTTCCTCAGGGAGGCTGGTTCAGGTCCATGGCAGGGAGCAGTAAAAACAGCATTCCTGGACTGTGAATGTACTCGCCTGCCCGTCCGGAGGAGACCTTGTTTGGAGAGCTCTGGGACGGGCAAAGCTTGTTTATTCCAGGAAAACCCTGATTTCAGTCTCAAACACGTTTATATTTTAAGCTGGACTACGTGGAAATGACGACTCTGTTCCATGACTGGCTGAGCCCCCGGCACCACTGGGGACTCCACAGCCAGTCCTGCCTCTGTCCAACATGGCATCTCCCCCCTTGGTGGCTCCTGAGCCCCCATGCCTGAGGTGGCTCTACCAGATGCCACTAATGAGGGTCACAAATGAGCTCTGCCACCAACCTGGGAGCAGCCTGTAGCCTTCAACTCTATGCCCGAACCTCCTCTCTGCACCCTCCGCCCTCTGCTCTCCCCTTCCACAACAGTCGAAGTGACACAGAACTGCCACTAAGAATAAAACACCTATTAAAAAATTGTAGATGTAACTCAAAATAATAATAACTTTGTAGCCAGATTTTTTTCAAGTATAAATTTTGGGGATTCCCACTAGGGATGAGGCTGGTGCTGCCCAATCCTACAGCCCTAGTGCCTGCAGCCAGCCCTGATGCTCGGGGAAATAGGAGCCAATATGGGAAGGACTCAGCTCTTAGGGTGCCCTGGTGAAGCACGTGGTTTGCTCCATGGTCTGGTTTCAGATGCCCTCACCAGCTGCTTTTTGCTCTTCCACAGCACGACTTCTCACTGGAAAGAAAAGTGCTTTACTGGGTCGAGGTTGCCTCTCAGCAGCAAACCTCCCGGCATTGTGTCACCTCCGAAGTTGTCCCCACTGCTCCGCCCTGCTGGCTGCTGCTGGTGGACCCCGCTGACAGCACCGGGGGGAGAGCACGGGACGCGCTGATGAGGCGCAGCATCAGCCTGAGCGCGGCCGACGGCAGCTACGGGCATGCCAAGGGCAGAGCTGCCTTGTCCGACACCGAGAGCGAGACCTGGCACTCGGAGGAAGATGAATATTCGGAGGATGATGAATACTCCTCGACCTCCTGGGAAGAGAATGACAAGGATGAAAAGGTTTCCAGGAGGAGAAACACTGGGAGAGGTGTTGCTCCACATCCCAGCTTTTACCAGACCCGACCAAAGACATCGCCTGGCTTGCTGGCGCCCTCGCCAGAGAACAGCAGCCACAACCCAGCCAGCCCGGACCCAAACAAGCAGAGAAGATCCATGGTGATATTTAACAACATGAAGAACGAGCTGGAAGCAGCCAGGAGGAAGCTGGCAGCTTTGGTGCATCCTCTGAACAGAGCAGCCACGGAGAGCAGAGGGGTCCCGCTGCCGCTCCCCCAGCACCGCACCAGCCGCAGCGTCACATACAGGCCGTCCCCAGCTGTGTCCCCTCTGGGGACATTGGTACCAGCTCCTCCAGCCACGGCCGCGCCAATGCCCCCTATCAAGCGGCATAAACCCACCATGCCGGTGAGGTGTTTTCCTCTGGTAGCCCTTTGCTGAGACAGGAGGGAAGTGGAGAATCAAACTGGTCCTATTTGCTGTGGTCTGGCCAGCAACATGAGACAGAAATGGGGCTTTGGGAACACTAAACCCATGAGAAACTGCTGGCAAGATTTCAGAAGAAGTGAAGGAAGGGGATTTTTTTGCCAGGCAGAGCTTTCTGGAAGGATGTTTACTTGCTCTGTCCTAACCAAAGCATCATTATTTTTCCCAACAAGCAGGGCATCTTATTTGATTTCCAGTTGAAACAGTTTAAAAAACAAATAAGGTTTTTTTCCTCTTTCCTTTTCATTTTCTCTCTCTAACAGATATAAACAGGGTTTATGGGGAAATGCCCCTTACAGCTTTCACAGCTGCTTCTCCTGGCAGCCCCAGAAGAGAAGCTGGGGCTTGAACGGGCACAAAACTGGGTTGTTTCTGCATCTTTTCTGCCCTGGGTCTCCCTCTCTACCTGCCCCTGTGCTCCCTGCCCTCCTATCCCCCCTGTTACATAACTGAAAGAGGCCATTTCGCCTCACTCCTCCTGCAATATTGGCATCCTTCTCTGTGGCGATGGCTGCCTGTCTTTTCTTAAAAGTAGGAAGCTTTAGATTTCATAATCCTATTAGAAATACAAATTGTTTACTTGACAGAGACAGCGATGTGTAGTGATGGAGTAAATCCTGCTGTCCATCACCTTTAATCTGATTTGTGCCATGTTTTTTAAAAAATCACACCTCAAGAGATGTAGGAGTTGAATTGCCAAAAACCTGCAATTGAAATCATCAGGCGCTTGAAAGACCACGTTATTTATATGTAGGTGCATTAGACATAGGGTAATTAAGGAAAGATTAAACACCCCTGTGTATCTATACAATAAACAGCTGTTGCAACTAATTACTAATCCATTGCCCACCCTGCTCTGCTGCTGTTACACATGGATTGTGCCAAATACTAAAGCCTTGTACTTGTGTGAGTGTTTCTATGTGCAAGGAGGTGGGTTTGGAACAGAAACCTCAATAAATCTGCTAAACATCACAGGTATAGACGGGGCATCAGGGCAGCATCCTCCTGCCCACAGGCAGCGCTGCCTCTTGTTTGGCTGTTCAAGGACAAAAATGACATTTATTCCTGAGGAGACGAGCAGGATTCCCAGGGAGAGGAAGCTGCTCTTGCTGATGAACCCGCCTAAGTGCGGTTTTCTCTGATCTGTATCTATAGCTAAGCCTGGATTTAATTAAGCCCGGTCTCCTTTGATGCCCAAGGAGGTTTTGTTCTCTGTATGGGAATTCTTTCCTCTTCTGAAGAGAGCAAGGTAACCGCTGGTGTTTGAAAACATGGCTCCATCCTGGGTTGTTTAACATCATTTCATCTGCTGTTTTTTTTTTCCTTCTTGCAGTCCCTCAGCCCCTACGCCTGCCTCCCCCCGGCCTCCGCGCCTGCGCGGCCTCTTGGTTCCCACAGATCGCAGCCAGATTCAGCATCTGATCTGCTCTCGGCGCTGAGCCAAGAGGAACGAGACCTCATCGAGCCCGTGATTGCCTTGGGCTACCCCACTCGCAAAGCCATCCTCACCCTCCAGAAGACTGGAAAGCAAAGCTTAAGTCAGGTTGGTGAAGCTGGCACGGTGCTGCGGAATGCTCTTGGTAAAGAAAAACTGTTATTTCTGTGGAGAAAGGGATGGCTGTCTTGCTTGGGGTGGACTTCAGGTGGCCTCGGGTTTCCCATATTGGTATCAGACCTCAGCTGACAAGGTTTTCCATGAGATCACGTCTGTGCCTCTGCTGTAATAAAATAGCAACGAGTCGCCCACAGCTTTTCAGCAAGTACTAGCGGCCGGGTAATGTTATCTGCTCAATCTGTTGTATGGAGCCTGGTGTCCTTTTGAAGTACAAATTTTGGCCCCATATATGGAAACTTTTTGCACGTCATTTTTTCCCGGCTGCTAGATTTGTGTGATTATTGCCATGGCTCATCCTGTCAGAGCAGGACTGTACAAATATCTCGCAGATTTGTCTGGGCTCTCTCCAAAACACAAACTCCTTGTGTTGGAGCAAGCAGAGACTCCATGCAGGCATTACAGCTGGGTCCCAGACCTCTTGTCTGGAGGAACCCTTTATAATAACCTGGAATTTCTTGAAAATAATTAACGTACCACCACTTCCTGCCCCTGGTATCTGAGCACATCTGAGCCCACCGTGCTGCATCCCAATTATCAAAGTCTCTGCTTGTCCAGATGAACCTCCCATGGTGCAGGTGGGCTCAGAGCATCTGTGCGCTGAGGGATGCTGCTGGCTTGGACCCTCTGCCTTGGCAAAGCTTGGAGCTGGAACTGCCCATCCCAGTGGAGGATTTAATAGGGCTAAGTTATCCAAGGAGCTTTTGCAGAGAGAGAAAGGGCTTGTTTGCAGCTTAAAAAGCAGGATGTCCACCAGGCTGTCATGCCAGGGAGCAGGAGCAGCCCCCGGGCAAAGGTGTGAGTGGGTGCAACATCAAGCAGCTGCTGTTGGGTACCAGGCTGGGTACCAAGTCTCCTTCCCGTTCCCCAGGGAGCTGCCTGTGCTGCGTGGGCCAGCTCTTACCCGTCTGGTCGGTGCACCAGGCTGCTCTGAGTCATCCTGCAGCTTCTGGCTCCCTCCTGAGTCACCCTCGGCTGGACCAGCCTTCCCAGACCCTCGCTGGTGTTTCAGGCAAGGGTCGTCGCAAGCCAAAGTGGGAAGGGAAGCTTTATTTCTTTAATCCATAGAGGTTTCATCCAGGCAGAGGGAGATGGGCAGAGCCCAGCCCACGTTCTTCGTGTGCAAGGGCGGCTTGTAGCAACTGCTGTCTCCATATGAAGGAGCGGCGCATCTTATTAAGGATGGAGATGGGGACAGTCTGTTCCCTTCTGTGCAAACACAGGGACTCCCAGCCCCTTGGAGAGGTGATTAATGCATCAAAATACAAGTTCTGCTTTATATCCTGTGCCTTCTTCACAAGAAGTTTCCGTCTTTCCCATTTATGCCCAATATAAAACATCAGGCATAGCGCTTTGTGCATCTCTTACAAGTACAAACTGCCAAATTAGGCTAAACCTTCCTGGAAAATATGTTTCAACTCCAGTTATAAACAAGAGCCGTGGGTGCTCTTCGTTGTTTGCTAGTGTCACGTGGGGTTTCAATGTGTGACGATGACAGCTTCAGCCATGAAGATTGATTGTAGCAACAGATAGTCACCAAAAATCACTCTGTTTCTTTGCAGTGTCAACTCAGAGCCCACCCTGATGGAGCAGACAGGTCTGCTGCCTTAAGGAGATGATGCCTTCTCAATTTTGGTGGGGGAGCCTCTCTAAAAGGCTCAAGCAGGGTTAGTTGCCCCAATACGCTAGAGGTTCATCATCTAGGATGTCATGGCCAAGGGCTAAGCCAAAAATGGATCATTGCATTTTGATCAGTGCTCATTGATCAATCAAGAGTGATCCATGGAGCTAGGTGTGACAAATGGCTGCAGCCAGACAGCATCATCATCCCCAAATAGCTGTAAACATGGGGTACAGAGCAGGATGGTCACCACGGGACACAGCCCATGGTGACAGCCACCTCCTGGCCATGTGTGGGTGGAGATCCTCTTCCTATGGACTGCTGGGCTCTTGTGAAATCAATAATAACAGCAAAATCTGTGCTACCATAAGGTGCTCTTGCCCCTTTTCTCCTCCAAAAGAACTTGCTGTCTTACCTCAAGTGACAATCTAGATGTTCAGTGCTTCCTACAAGCCTGGCATCAGCTGTCCCCACCAGTGGTGGCTCCCTGAGCTTCTGCAACGCTTGTCGAAGTTGTGTCCTTGGTGTCAGCATTTGAGTTGGCTGTCCACAGCAGTGCAGGCTGGGGTCTCCCAGTCTCCCCAGACAGTCACTGTCCCTGGAGGCTCAGTGTCCCCCTTGGCTTAGAATCATAAAGTTATTTTGGTTAGAAGGGACCCTCAAGATAGAGTCCAACTGTTAACCCAACCCTGGCACTGACCCAGCATCCTGAGAACCTCATCCCCATGTCTGCTCAACCCCTCCAGGGATGGTGACTCCACCACTGCCCTGGGCAGCCTGTTCCAATGCCCAACAGCACTTGCTGGGAAGAAATTGTTCCTAATATCCAATCTGAACCTCCCCTGGTGCAACTTGAGGCCATCTTCCCTTGTCCTATCACTTGTTACTTGGGAGAAGAGACCTTGCTTGAACCCTGCAGCAAGACTGGGGAGATGTTTACCCTGTTTCTCCACCATTAAATCAGCATTTGGGTCTTTGATGGTGTTTGCTGGTTGTTTTATTCCATGATAACAGCTTATAGTCTGTGGTACAGGTAGATCAGTGGAATGGTTGGTGCTAAGGCTTTGCTCTTCTTAAGCAGCCAGTTGTTGGAGAACCCGAAACTGGGACCTCATGGGGATGGGCCTTTCTGATGAACGTCAGCCAAAGCAGGACAGGGACATGGCAGATTAAACCCAATGGAGGAAGTTTTTCCTTTACGTCACTGCTTGTGCTTGTCTTTGGTGTGAAAAGCTCCGTCGCTGCACATCATATCAAACAGCAACAAGGGAGGAAAGAGATAAATCAGCAGGTGACTGATCTACCAGAGCCTGGAGGTCACTTCCCAGACAAGCAGGTTGTGAGGAGGTTGTTGGGTTGGCTGTGGAGCAGATAAAGCTGAGCTCTCCAGGACTGCCCGTGCTGGAGGAACTTCATGTCTTAGTGTGATGAGGAGCATCCATGAGAGGTACAAGGGGAGAAGGAGCTTCAAGAGCGCAGTGGCACCTCCTCTTCCTCCCCAGCAAGCACTGGTGGTGCTGGTACCAGACCCAGGGGGTTGGCAGGTCATAGTATTTAAAAACCTGTTTTTGTTTAGTCTTCGGGATATATATACGTATTATTTTTTTAATGATAAAAATCATTGAGTTGACAACAGCACCAGTTTCATGCTGGGCTTGAATAGCACTCCAGGCTGCCAGGACATCGCGGCTGTCCCTACTGCGACAGGGCCAGAAAATACAGCAATGATCTGGGGTGTTTAATTAGTAAAGTAACGAGGAAAATAAAAACAGGTTATGAATGGCAATGGCCAAAGACTATCTAATTTTTGAGTTAATAAGCTGCTCTTTAAGGCTGACATTTCTTAAAATTCGTGCTCTGCTCTTTAGCCAAAGCCGATCAACTCAATGCCTGAGGGACTTTTGGGGCTTTTTCATGTATTTTGTGGTCTTTTACTGAATCCTTCTTCTTGGCTACGGTGGTGCTGGGGAGGGTGGAGGTCTATGCGCTGCTGGATCTGGGGAGATATGAATCAGCTTCTTCTTGGATGAAGACTTTGGGGAGACCCGTGGGATGTTCTTATTCCCCCTGCCATTGTATACCACATTTATTATTCTCTGTCCCATATGTTTTTGGACAGTGAATGATTCTCGTGGTATTTAAAAGACACCGTTGGGAATAGTGCTGTCAGCACTCCAAGAACAAAGAGGGAAGCCAAAAATAACTGTTTACTTTCAGTAATGACAGCACATGGGTCTCCCCTGGGGTGGGTTTTGTTGTTGGACCCTGGAGCGAACCCACGGGTGCCCGAATCTCAGCACATCAAAGGGATGCTGGGTCAGCAGAGGGTGGACATCTCAGCAGGACAGGCTCTGCTTCTCCCCACAGCCTGGAGGTCATTGCTTTGTGTCTCAGATGGTTCAGATGTTTGGTTTGCTCCATGTCCTCCCTCCACCTTGTTCATGTTGTCTTCTCGTTGTGGGAGTCCTGCTGACAGACAGACTGCCCTGGCCAAGCATCAGACAGGAGCCAACAGGACAGTTGTGCCCCAGGTTGTCCCCCAAGTTGTCCCTGGCAAGGTGGGCTCCTGAATGCAGTTGCACCCTGTGTCTGCAAGGTTGGATTAACCCTGGTTTTCTCCTTGTGCAGTTCCTGAGCTACCTGGGCGCCTGTGACCGGCTGCTGAAGCAGGGCTACGAGGAAGGGCAGGTGGAGGAGGCCATGGAAATGTTCCAGTACTCGGAAAAAAAGGTCAGATCAGGGTGGCACAGCCTGGCCATTTCTGCTGCGTCCTCCAACCCTACTTTTCCAGCGGGTTGGATGTTCCACCACCCCTCGCACAACTTCCTGATGGGTCAGACCCATTGCCCTGCAAGCTTTGAGCCTGCTCTCATGGGAGATGTCACCATAGGGACCCCCTGGGAAGGACACCTGCTCCATCACCCCATTCATCTTCTCACCCTGCCGTGCAAGCACGATGCTCAATGCTCGCTCAGCCGCTATGCAGGGAATCCCCCACATTTGAACCCATCTGCCCTTGCTACCTCCCTCCTGCCTCCCTCTGCCCCCCTCCAAGGAGAACAACTGTGGTGGCACACCAGGGGTTGGTTCCCATCACCAATCTCCTCCTGGGGGAAGTGAAGAGAAAAAAATGCTTGAAATTTGGGCAGGGGGTGTTTGACGTGATGCCGATGGCACGGAAGACTGCTGGCTCTCAGGGCTGTGGCAGCAGCAGGGCGGCCAGGTCCCGGTGTCAAGTGGAGGGTTATGTATTGAGGACTCAGCTGCAGGAGATGTTGTGGTGCTGGGGCCCAGCCTGAGCAAAGCAGGAAGCAGGGGAAATTAATTCCTGCTTTTCCATGGTCTTTTTAAAAAGCGGGCACACACTTGCATGGAATTCATATTAAACTTTATAAGGTATCTGTGAAGCTAGAGGCTGACTTCATTAAATATTTCTTATTTTAAAAGTTGATGTAAAGGCACACTTTCAAATGCTGGCAGTGGTATGCGTGTCCTTGCAGCAGCGGCGCCAGGAGTGCCCTTCAGCGGTAACACAACCCGGCTGAGTCGTCTGGCTGCAGCCTCGTCACCCAACACTGTTCCTGTGCAACTCTGCGATAAATCCGTCCTTAAAACCCCACGATAACATCACTCTTTTCTTTTCCTTTTTCCTCCAGGCAGCTGAATTCCTGCATTTGTTAGCTCAGTTTAACGATATGGGTTTTCAGCAAAATGAAGTTAAAGAAGTTCTTTTGCTCTGTGGGAATCAGAAGGAGAAAGCACTGGAAGAGCTCGTGATGAAAACCCAGTGACGGGCACTCTGGAGCCCAGTCCCAGCGCCAGACTGGGCCGCCAAAGGGCTTGGATGGGTCGGGAAGTTCTGACCCTTCTGCTTCATCCCCACCTGAGCAGCACAACTCACCGGGCACAAACCTTCAAAGCACCAGTGTGGTGTCTCGTCTCATTTTATGGACAGTCACCATCCCTGGAGGGGTTGAACAGATGCAGAGATGAGGTTCTCAGGGACATGGGGTAGTGTCATGGGTGGGTTAAGGGTTGGACTCGATGATCTTGAGGATCTTTTCCAACCAAAATGATTCTGTAATTCTATAAACATATTTGTCACTGTACTAAGGTTTTATAGCAGGAGTGTTTTATCTCTTCACCCACACATCTCTACCCTCGATCATCTCAGCTCTTTAGATTAGAGGCAAGAAGATCCAAGCCGCCTTCAGCTTAGATTTTGCAAAACCCAAACCAGTTTTCTCCCTCCACCTGGGGTGACGGGTGTCATGTTTTCAACCACAATCAAACATGGATTCTTTAAAGATTTACATAAATCAAGAGAAGAGAAGGTTTTAATATAAACTGAGGGCTCCTGCAAAAACATTTCCTGGTCTATGCTAGGGAAGAGTCTCAGCTGACTTACTCATGGTTGAATATTGTAATTGAAATCCAGTCCAGTCACATTAGCTTCCCCTTTTAAACCAGAAACTTGAGAAAAATACACAATTCAGTGAGGGTAGGGAAAGAAAACAGAGTGCCCATGCTCCAGAAATACATGAAGTTTATCCAGTGGAATGAAAAATGGCTTATGCAAAGGTTTGTACTCGGGGATTTTAATGAAATCAGAACAGAGACCTGGAATGGATCAGCTGTCCTCGTGCTCTGCCTGAATCACTAAAATTCAGGGGATACTTCCCTCAACAGTGGTCACAGCAGCTCCAAATGAAGTTAAGCACAGATGTCAGGATTGGGAAAATCTGAATACCCCAGGGGAGTTTTTGTATGTAACTGAAGGATGGAGGGTGGGAGATTCAGATCACTGTACAGGATGTGTCTCTTGGCTTGGCAGGGGAATAATGGACAAAAAAGTATTTTATTTTCCTTTGAATTAGATACAGATGCAGTGTCTTTAAGTAAAGATGGCTGGAGAGGTTCTTCCAAAATGTATTTGTGTCTTTTCCTGTGAAAATGCCAACCGGCATAAACTAGCAGAGAAAATCCTGAATTAGTTACATTAGTACCATTTTTCTATCATATCCTTCCAGACAGTCTCCCAGCCTGTCCATATCCAAGGATGCTTTATACCTTCTTGTCTTTAATGACATTAAAAAGGAAAATGTGGCACCTCCTATGTCCAAGGGAGACATTCTTGGGGAGCTCACAGGCTCTTCTTGGAGCTCCCAGCCCTGTTTTTTCCTCCAGCTTTCCCTTGGTTATACAAGCTTTTATTTTTGATACGGCCCTTATAAGGCAAGTCCATTGGACAGACAGCTGCTCCTGACGTTCCAAGATGATGTCACCTTCAGAAAAGAAACTCGCAGAAAGGTTAAACTGTGATTACAGTTTGAGGCAAAGCAATCTATATAATCTTTGGCAGGGGAGACACCGTGAAGATTGAAAGGGGAAGATAATGGTGCTGTGCCGACACCAGTAAAGGTGGGGGCTAAATTCTGGTGCAGCGTTGTGCCCACTCGCTGTGCAAAGGCTGAGCAGCCTCTTGTTAAGAGATTTGCTTGCTCCTGGCTCATCATTTTTTTCCCCTGTTTGCAGAGGTAAGACCTGTATTTTTTTCTTTTTTCCCCTCCCTGCGCATCTAAAATTATCTTGTGTTCCGTTCTGTATCATAGTCTGGATTGACGGATGAAGCAAAGTCCTCCTGTTTTGGGAGCATCTGCGCCATACTCACCAGTGCCTGCCGAGACCTGCTTTTTCCTACACTTAAAAATCCTAAAACTTTTTGCATTTTGTCAACAAATATCTTCATAAACCCCCAAACTGTCAAAAAACCAGCATGTGAAGGTGGAGAGAGAGATTTCAGGGCCAGAGGGAAGGGGAGAACCTGCCAAGTGCAGCCATCCAGGGTTGGCCACAGAAGCCTGTCATAAATATTTTAGTAACAGAATTTGTTGAACTTTATTTTAATGGAGGGTTTAAGCTGTGTGTTCAACTTAAAATGGTTTTAAAGCAGTGTGCTGCCCTGTGCTGCTTTCAGTTCAGAGAAGACGGCACGAAATGTTAATTGGCTTCGTCTAGGAAGGGAACAAGGGTCTGACTTGATGGGTTTTCTGCTAACGATCCCCTGAAGATAGTGGCACTGCTCAGCTAATGTGGTGTCAAAGTCCCCTGGTGTCCCCTGTGCCACCACCAGGCCTCCACTGGATGAGGTCCCCATCGTGGGGGTGACAGCGGGATGGTGGCCTGGCCCAGTGGCACAGGGCAAACGGGGACAAGGCGCATCAAATGGCTTTTTGATCTGGCCATGGACGCAGGCTGGGGTTTTCTTGTTTGTTTTGGTTTGTGGTTGAGTTGTGTGGGTTTTTTTTTTCTCTCAAGTGCGGGAACTGTTTGGAAAACGCTGAGAACTTAGTGAGGATCAGTGGCAGAGGGATTTGAGGCATCTCAGCTGGTTTTCCCTTCTGCTCCAGCGTGGCTGGGACGGCATGGGCAGCCCAAATCCTGCCCCACAGATGGAAAACAGCACCTGGGTCTGGGTTTGCTCTGCCCTGGTCCCCACAGGGCTCCCAGCAGCGCCGTGGTCACAAACAGGAGCTCCACATTCTTCAGCCATCCCCAGAGCTGGTGTTGAGGGCCAAGAAACTTCACCAAGGCTGGTGGCATCTCACAAGAGCATCTCATCTGGTTACAGAGCTCTGCTGACAGAGACGACCTCTGCACGCCTGGCATCGCTACACAACGGTGCTGCTCTCTCCCTTCCATTTTTGCACCCTGTGCATTTCCAAGCTTTGCCATGTCCTCAAAAACCCTCTCTTGGCTCAAACGAGCCTCTGATGAACACAAGCACTTGCCACCCTGTTGGGTCTGGGCTGGGGCTTGGAGGCAAGCCTGGAGGAGAAGGTAGCAGGTGGGGAGACAGATGGTTCCCAGGTCCCAGAAAGCCCCCAGTGCATCCAGCACCTGAAGCCCAGGAGATGTTTTCCTTCACCCGCATCTTCCCTTCTCCTCCCAGGACCCCATGGTGGTCGTGACCTCCCTGGGGACTGCAGGGACGCGTGGGAACACGCTCCTATGTATGGCTCTGAAATGGAGCTGCAGCTGAAAAAGCATCCAGCCTTGACGTGGATCCCCTGTCAGGGGGTATTTTCCTTCTGAAAGAGAGGGGGAAAAAAAAACAAAACAAATCCAAGAGTAATAAAAATCACAGAGATTTTCTATAGCTTTCTTTTTAATTCCAGGATATAATAACAATTTTCCATTGGAGCAGAGAGGAGGTGGGAGGCAGAGGAAATATACCCCATGTTTGCGTCTCTTTGGTATCTGTGCTCTGCAGAAGCCACAAAGCTCTGTGTGTGGTGGGCTCACGAGCCCATGTCTGGTAGGACATCACACGGTGCAGGCAGGGACAGGCAGCAGCTGCCTGCATCCTTTGCAGGGTCTAGTGTCACCTCCAGGGTCCAACAGGACACGTCCCCAGACCTGGGCATGGCTCTGGGGAGGAGGAGAGGAGCCCAGAGGAGCAGTGGGTGCAGAGCCGAGGCCACACGCAAGGAGGACATCCCAACATGGGACGGGGACCACCTGTGTTGGTTGGACTGGATGATCTTGAGGGTCTCTTCCAACCAAAACGATTCTATGTCGCGACATCGTGGTCTCGCCTTGGCAGCCGCAGGAGGAAGGTCTGCAGGGAACCACTGCGCGGGAAACCTGCCCGCTCCTTCTTGAACCTCCAGGTCTCCTCCTCCACGGAGTAGAGGAGCGTCAGCATCTTGTTGACGGTGTAGACAGTGTCACCCCTGATGATGGCGGTGAAGAGGGCTCCTTTGCTGTTCACAAACTGCCCAGGCAGGGCCGTCCACTGCCGCGACGTCAGGTTGAAGCAGTCAATGACGCAACGCAAGAAGTCATCAGAGGGGCCGTTGCGCATGACGTAGAGGTTGTCACGGTGGGCCACCATGCAGTGCCCGTAGCTCTGGTGCCGCTTGAGCTCGGTGACAGGAAGCCACTCATCTCTCTGGGTCTCATACTCGTAGATGACGGTGGTGTCCAGGGGCTTCCACAAGCAAACAAAGATCTGTCCCATGGCTTGGGCACAGGGTGCAGCTGCGCTCGGCTGTGGCAAGTCAGACACAAACGTCCAGGTGCTGGAGGCCACGTCGTACCTCTCCACGGACTTCAGGGAGATCTTCTCGTACTCCCCGCCAATGGCGTAGAGATAACCCTCGTGGCCCACCAGCCTGACATCGTAGCGCAGCTGGTGAGGGCTGGGGAACTCACTCCAGGCGTTGGCATCAGCGTCGTAGCAGAAGCTGCTCTCCACCACCTGTTTGCTGGCCCCATAGACACCACCCACAATGTAGATCTTATTATCCATGGTTGCCATGCCGGCTAGGAACGTGCTGGCGCTCAGCGGCAAGCAGGAGAGGGTCCTCCACGTGTTGGTCTCCTCGTCCAGGTAGCAGATGGTCCTGGAGAGGTCCTCCAGGAACTCAAAGGTGGGTGTGTGGGCTCCCACTGCCACGAAGGTGCTGGGCAGGAGGGTCTCCACGTAGGCCAGAAGGTCAGCAGGCAAACAGTCCAGGTCCTCCTCCAGCTCGGCATAGCTGTCCCTGATGTAGAGTGCGGCACAGTGGAAGAGGTCCAGGAGCCCAAATATGGCGGCGGCTTGGTAGAGCAGGATGCAGTTGTCTGAGTTGATGGAGTGGATCAAGTACTTGGCCAAGGGTTTGACCTGCAGGAAGGCTGCGCACTCCACCGCCTGGAAGGTCTCCTCGCCGCTCAGGACGGGCCTCTCGCCCGCCAGCACCCGCAGCATGGCCAGGAACCCGGCGGCGCTCAGCTCCCCCAGCCCCAGCTCCTCCTGCGTGCTCTCCCGCATGCCCGAGCGGAACAGGGCGCGGAAATACTCACTGCTCTCCACCAGCAAGGTCTTCTCCACCCAGAAGGACTGCTCCTCCACCCAGATACACACCCGCTCTGGGGACCCTACTCGGGAGCCTTCCTCCTCTGGGGTCATCCTCTGTGGCTCGTGGGGTGGGGGACAGCCCCCAATGTTCCTTCGTGCCCCGGCGCAGCCCCCTCCGGCCTCCACCACCCCTTGGTGCCTTCACTGAGCTGCCTGGCGGCTGCCACGTTGCTGCCATGTCCTATAAATACCTCAGGCTAAAGATATCCCAGCATGTCATCGGGCCCTGCAGAGGCAGCCACCAGCGCAGCTGCCCACCCGAAACCCGGGCAGAGCCCCGGGGTCACCGGCCAGAGCAGGTCACAGCAGGGACCGTGGAGTTATCGAATCATTTTGTTTGGGAGAGGCCCTCAAGATCATTAAGTCCAACCATAACCCAACCCCTGGCACCGCCCCATGTCCCTGAGAACCTCATCTCTGTCTGTTCAACCCCTCCAGGGATGGTGACTCCACCACTGCCCTGGGCAGCCTGTTCCAATGCCCGACAGCCCTTTGGGGAAGAAATTGTTCCCCAAATCCAACCTCAACCTCCCCTGGTGCAACTTGAGGCCGTTTCCTCTGCTCCTGGTGCTTGTTCCTGGGAGCAGAGCCCGACCCCCCTGGCTCCAAGCTCCTTTCAGGCAGTTCAGAGATCAGAAGGTCTCCCCTCAGCTCCTGTTCTCCAGCTGAACCCCCCAGGTCCCTCAGCCGCTCCCATCACACTTGTGCTCCAGCCCCTTCCTCAGCTCCATTCCCTCTCTGAACTCGCTCCAGCACCTCAAGGGCTTTCATGTCGTGAGATGCCCAGTTCTATCATGGCTTACCCTGGGATGCCCCAGAGGTAACAGGTTTCGCACTCCCTGCCCTTCATTTGGGGATCCTGCATCAAGAAAAATGATGTGCAGCAAACCTTTTCCCTCTGAAAATGTCTCTTCCAGCCACAGGGCTCACCATGTTCCCCATAACGCCCAGCCGTGGGCAGAGACACCCCTCCAGAACTCATGGAGAAGCTGATGGTGACTAAAAGTGTTATTTGTAGCACTTTGCTCACTTCTGTGCTGCTCACAGGTTTTTCTGGCTAGAAATCCCATTTCCTCTGCACCATGGGGTTCCCTCCATCACCACCTGCAGCTGGTCTTTATTTTAAATGCCTGATATAAGCCAAGCAGCATAATGATTCATAATTTAATACACCTAGCCAAAGGTCTATTTTCTCCTCCCTCCCTACCCCCTCATCCCAGCAGCTGGGAGCTCCTGGGGCACCGTGTGATGACAAAGCCATTGCCCTGGGGTTGTGTTCCCCCCCAAAAAAATCTTATTTTAGGGGAGAAGGTGAAAGCTTTGCAGTTGTTTTGCTGTCATTGATCCTGATAGGTGTCCGACTTAAAATAGCACATTTAGGTGTGGTTGCTTTTAAGCACCCTTGATCTGTGTCCAAAGGGAGCTGGGGGGTCCTTTGGGGGGCTCTGTGTCCCACAGAGGAGCAATCCCCATCCCCTCCGTCCTCCTCATCCTCCCCATCCCTGGGGCTTGCAGGGACTTCCACACTCCCAGACTATTTTGGGAGGGTTTAAAAATATCCTTGCTGCACTAACGGGCAATAATCCCAGCAGCGCAGCCGCCCCATGTGGCCCGGAGGAGCCTTTGCCCCCCCAGCCCCGAGTCTGTCTCCCCCCTCAGCACCCCTGGGGGCCGGCCCAGGGGCTGGATCCTTCGGTCCTGGGCGCTGAGCCCCATCCCAAACGGCTGTGATTGCCATGACAACCCTGACTTCAGCCTCCGCCACCTCCTCGGGCTCCCAGCCCGCTGGGTGCTGGCTGATGGCTGGGTGCAGGCAGCGGCGGTGAGTGCTCCCCCTGCTCCCCTATCCCCACTCTGAATCGTGCCTTTTGGGGGGAAAAAGGGGTTTCCCCCGACCACTGCAAAACCTTTGCCTGCAGCAGAAGGTGTCTGTGCTTAAATGCATCCGAAGGTGCCGGGTGGGCAGGGGGGTGGCTGCGCTGCCCACGGGAGGTGCGATGAGTGCGCCGGCCTCAGCAGGGGCAGTGGGACCGGGGTTTGCTCGCGGGGGGCTCAGCGAGGGGCTGGGACACGGCAAGGCGGTCGCCGAGCACAGGTATGGGGGGTTTTGAGGCTGGGGGTCCCTGGGATTTCAGGGGGCCAGTGTGTGCTGTGTTGGGGGCACCGTCCTCAGGGTGGGCAGTGTGTCCTGCACGGCACGGCAGCTTTCCTTACAAGGAGTCTGGCCAGGAACTGAGCAGGGGGGAGTCACGCTCACCCCCGCCTGCTTCATCCATCGGCAGCCACGGGGGCCTGGGGGCCTCAGCAAGGTCCGTGTCCCCTCTGTCAAGGGGTTTTGAGGTGGGAGGTTGCGTTTCTCTTATCTTTCTGGGATGTGGAGGGATGGGGGGTTCCCTGTTTTTGCTTTGGGGAGGTGCTGGCCTGAGGGGTGTATCCTTGCTGATGTGGGATGGTGATGGAGAACATGTCCCCCCTTCCCAGAAGCCGGGGGACCCTGTGAGCTGGGTGACAAGAAGGTGTCCATGTCCCCACTCAGGCAGCAAGAGAGGCCCAATCCGGCATGACAACCTCCCTATGTCCCCCCCAGTCTCTCCCGTAGGACAGAGGATGTCCTCGATGTTCGGCAAACCCCGAGCCGGCGGCGAGCGGCCCCCGCAGACCCCCCTCGCCGAGTGCAACGTGGCCATCCTGGGGTGCCAGGGGGCCGGAAAGTCAGGTGAGACGGGTCACTTGCCACCATGGGGGTGGCAGGGGAATGGGGGGTGGTGCTGGGGGCTTGTGCTGGGGGGCGACACTCACCTCACCCGCCTCTTTCACCTCTCACAGCCCTGACTGTGAAGTTTCTAACCAAGAGGTTCATAAGCGAATATGATCCCAACTTGGGTAAGATGCTTTTTCCACATTTTTTTCCCCCGAATTCACCCCCATGAGCTCCCATGGAGCATCCTTCCCATCGTCCGCGTTTCCCACGAATATGGCATTTAAGCAGAAAAAAAACCAACACTCCAAATTACATGAAAAACAACGGAAGGGCTGGATTTGACCCAAGCCGCCTGTAAAAACAGAGGCGAAAGCAGTGCTCTCCCCGTGGGCATGTCCCATGGGGGAATGTCAGCTCCTCGCATCGCCCCAAAGAACCTGAATGCTGAATTTTTGGGGGTTCCTTGGGGAGCATCTCATGCCTCCTGCTGGCTCTCGGGGTGTCGGGCTGTGGGAGCGAGTGGGGGTTGCAGAGCCCTGGGTCTGCGCTTTGCAATAAGCGGTTCTGGGCATTTTTTTTCCACTGGTTTGAGTAATTAATAACTGTTTTCCTAGGCCCGGCTCCAGGGCACGGGGAGGGATCATAAATGATTTATCGGGGACATTAGGGAGATATGGACCTTGTCCAGAAACCGACTTTGGCCCCTCTTAACTCAACAGCTCTTAGGAAAGAAGGATAAATCCTTTCCTCCTCCAATCTTTTCTGGGAATGTTTTTTCATCTTCCCTCGTCAAAACCTTTCCGAAACACATCTGTTAGGGCTCGCTGAGAGAAAGAACCTTTCTGCCAGGGGAATGGCTCCTTCCCAAAGCAGAGGGTGCTCCTTTTGCCTGATTGATTAGGAAACAGCCCCAGTGTCGAGCCCCCACTCACTTTATCTCACTGGATCATGGCACTGAGATAACCGCTTGGGGCGGTTCAGGAGATAAGTGGTGGATGCCCCATCCCTGGAGACATCCCAGGCCAGGCTGGATGGGACTCTGAGCAACCTGAGCTGGTGAAGATGTCCCTGCTCATGGCAGGGGTGGCACTGGGGGAGTGTGGAAGGTCCCTTCAACCCAAACTATTCTGTGATTCTATGAAATAACTGCTGCCAGCCAGGCTTGCCCACCCCCAGCCCCCCAAAGTAACATTGTGTCAGGAATGAGCGAGGTGGAGGATGCTCATCATCATGGATGAGATTTTTCCACGGTGTCCCATGCCTTCAGCTTGGCTTTGGAGAAGCTGGGACACCTCAGCCCATCCTCCCAACCACCCTTCTCCTTGCAGAGGACACCTACGCCTCGGAGGAGCTGGTGGACCAGCAGCCCGTCCTGCTGAAGGTGATGGACACTGCTGACCAGGTGAGGCACCAGGGACACCAAACACCTGGTGTGATGTGGCTGGACCGGGGCTCAGCTGCTCCTCTCGTTCCCAGGACGGCCCCGGGAACTGCGAGCGGTACCTGCACTGGGCCAGTGCCTTCCTCGTTGTCTACAGCATCGACAATCGGGAAAGTTTCGAGGGCTGTCAGCGCTACCTGGAGATCCTTGCCCAGCACATGAGGGGCTGCCAGTGCCGCAGCCCCGTGCTGCTGCTGGGCAACAAGCTGGACATGGAGCAGTACAGGTACCGGGTGTGGGGCCAGAGCTCACAGATCACCCCCCATCCCTCCAGCTGGGATACAAAACGTAAATGTCATTTTCTTTTTGCAGTTACTAGAGTTCAGAGAAGGGAACGGAGCTGGGGAAGGGGCTGGGGCAGAAGTGTGATGGGAGCAGCTGAGGGACCTGGGGGGTTCAGCCTGGAGAACAGGAGCTGAGGGGAGACCTTCTGATCTCTGAACTGCCTGAAAGGAGCTTGGAGCCAGGGGGGGTCGGGCTCTGCTCCCCAGGAACAAGCGCCAGGACCAGAGCAAACGGCCTCAAGTTGCGCCAGGGGAGGTTGAGGTTGGATTTGGAGAACAATTTCTTCCCCAAAGGGCTGTCGGGCATTGGAACAGGCTGCCCAGGGCAGTGGTGGAGTCACCATCCCTGGAGGGGTTGAACAGACACGGAGATGAGGTTCTCAGGGACGTGAGGCAGTGCCAGGAGTGGGGTAACAGTTGGACTCAGTGACCTTGAGGTTCTCTTCCAACCAAAATGATTCTGTGACTGTTTTTCCACTCCTGTCAGTATTCACCACGTCCACCCACACCTCCGAGGTTCCTGCTCTCCTGCCCAGGGGTTGATGTGTTTGTTTTCAGCCCATTGGTATTTTCAGTGGGATGTTTTTTGGTTGCATATTAAGGCAGTGTCACCATCCTCGGGCAGGGCTTGAGCTGACTCCAGCTCCCTACTCCCCCCTGAATGCACCTTGTCCCTGCAGCCCTGTCACCCCCTGTCCCTGCTGCCAGGACTCAATGTCCCTGATGTGTTTTGCTGGCCTTTTGTGCCACTCTAGGGCTGTACTGAGTGTTGGTACCAGGGGTCCTTGAGTCAGGTGTGTTGCTGAGCCCGCCTTGCTCCCAGCACGGAACCTTCCCCCTCCCTATGAAAGGACCTGCCCCACCTCCTCCCCACATGATGCCATGGCATCCAGCCCCCCACGTCCCCGGCACACATCCCCAGCACAGGACGTTGCACAATTCCCCAGGGATTTGCGCAGCTCATTGCTCTGGGATTTCCAAAAAGGCAAAAAACTCTTTCAGAGCTGTGTCCCCTGCTTGTCCAAGGAGGAAGGACAAGTGGATGTTGCCCTGGTGCTCACCAGCATGCAGGTGTGGGACCATTGCTCCTTCCTGCACCCCTCACTCCCCTTTTCAGGTGGTTGCAGCACCCCAAGGGATGCAGCACCCATCCCCCCCACTCTCTCCAGGCAGGTGCCTGCAGCCGAAGGGATGTCCCTGGCGAGGAGGTTCGGGTGCCTTTTCTACGAGGTGTCTGCATGCCAGGACTTCGTGGGGGTCCAGCACGTGTTCCATGAAGCGGTGCGGGAGGTGCGGCGGCAGGCGGAGGGCAGCCAGCCCATCCGGCCGCTCTTCATCACCGAGGAGCGTCCCTGCCCACTGGTGGCCACACCAGTGGCCACGCCCGTGGCCCTGCCTGCCCGCCACGGGCTGGCCAGCTGCACCTTCAACACCCTCTCCACCGTCAACTACAAGGAGATTCCCTCAGTGGCCCAGGCCAAGCTGGTCACCGTCAAGTCCTCGCGGGCTCAGAGCAAGAGGAAAGCTCCCACGCTCACCTTGCTGAAAGGCTTCAAGATATTTTAGGACGCGTCCCTGTGAGGTGTGGAGGGGGTGATGAGAGACCCCTGTCCCCCTGCGAGGGCTGAGACCAGCCGTGACAGACCCATGGGCACCACAGCAGCTGCTGCAGGATGGTGGTCCCTGTCTCTGCAACAATTTTGGGAGCAGATGGGGTGCTCAGAGTCTGAAATCAGCTGTGGCATCACTCTGCTTGCCCCTGCCCTGGCTCTAGTCCCCCTTGGCTGAGCTGTTTGTGCCCTGTCCTGCCACCGGCACTGGGGACCAGTGTGGCTTTCCGTGCAGATCCTGGCAGCTCCCGGAGTCGCGGGCATGGCCAGGAGGGCAAGGGTTGTCCCCAGGGCCACCCACCCAGCCTGGGCGCCTGGCACACAGCGATGTGAGCCCAGGAAGAGGGAATTAATTAATCATTAATCAAGCACAGAGGCACCCGTCTCATTCATCTGACGGGTCCCCTGACCGAGCAATAAGTAGAAGGAATTTTTTTTTTTATTAATCCGAAAGAGAAAGGTGCAGATATTGTTTAATCAGACTAAAGGCCTCAGGTGTCCTGAAACTGATTCCCACACATTGAAATCAATCATACCAAAATAGCTGGCTTTTTTAATCACACTATAATGTTCCTTTTCAAAGGCTTTGCAAGGAGAGATGCTTCACTGAAGACACACTCTGAAAAGCCTTTATTTAAAAGACTGACATATTTCTGAAAATGTCTTAAATTATTTTATGGCTTCTACGTGCGCCTGATGAAGGGTGTGAAGCGAACCCTAAGGCAGACCAGGCTTCCACTGTGCCCAAGCCAGGGCCAAGGGCTGCGCATTTGGTTTTATTTGCTTTATTGGGTTAAAAGTTCTGCTTCTCGCCAGAGTTGCAGCTATTCTGCAGAGTAAAATATCCACATGTATATTTGTACATATATACATATATATATATGACCTTACGGATAGAGAGAGAAATTCAAAATAGGGGATTTCAATCAACCACTTTGGGAAGTATTTTAATAAAGGTGATTTCTGAAAACAACAAAAGTGTCTCCGCTTCACTGTGGCTGTTTTCCTGGTGGGAGGGACGGCGCGTTCCCTGGCTGACCAAAGGAAAGGTGTCCCCCCATCACACCTCTCATCTCAGCTCAATTCCCACCCATTTGTGGAATCCGAGGGAGAGGGAGAAGCTGGGGTGGGAGAGAAGTATGGAACTGCCAGGAGCAGTGGGTGAAGATCAGGAGCTGGAACAGGTCAGGCATGGGTTTGCCTTGAGCCCAGAGCCGCTGCTGCTGGTACGGCTCTGCTGCTTTCGTTTTCTCTCTTTCTCCAGGCTAAACTGCATTTTTAAACTTCCATCACTATGACTTCAGACATTCTAATATGTTCCACAGGGCCTGAATGGTTTGACATCAGCTGCTGTTATATGGCATCCTCGGATGTCTCAGTGTACAGAGACGTGACGGTCCCGTCCTTCCACTGGACCATCACATCTCCTGATTTCTGATCTGAGGGCTCCGGTTTCTGCGGTTTGGCTGGGCTGTATTCCTGTACAGGCATCAGGGCTTGCTTGGCATCCAGCTCTGCTTGCTGGGGGCTTTGGCTGTGGATTTTCCTTTTCCTGCAGGGAAGGAATGAAAAGGAGACGCAGAGTGAAGCAGAGAGAGCAGCCCGCATCTGGGGCAGGTGTGGACGCCGGTGACGGTTACATCCATCTATTCCCCTCTCAGCCCCCAGAACAAACCCTGCCAGCTGCACCGTATCATGGAAGTGGTCTAAGTGCCTGAGTACACACAGCCGCGGGGTTTATGCTTGGAGAACATTGCCCAGCACGCGGCAATAACACCCAGAAAGCCATTGTTGAAGTGAGAGCACGGCAGACTTATAACATTAGCTCGTCTTCTCTCATTTTAAGCTGAAAGCTCTGACCCAGGCGTAAGTTTTCTTGCTGTAGAAGACAGTGAGTTGCTCCTCAGCTGCATGGCTCTTGTGCGGCGGCACGGCCAATGCCTGACAGCCCTTTGGGGAAGAAATTGTTTGCAAGAACCAATCTAAACCTCCCCTGGTGCAACCTGAAGCTGTTTCCTCTCATTCTATTGCTTGTTACATGGGAGAAGAGACCAACACTTTCCATGCTACAACCTTCTTTCAGAGTTTGTCTTTGCTTTTCTCCCCATCACTCAGTGTTTGCTCCTTCCCCAAGTCTCAGCTGTCCTGCCCAACCCACGTGTCTGCCTGGGGAGGGTGTCTGCACACCACCACACACCAAAAGGCCCCCAAATTTCCCTGACTCACCTGTTTCGCATAACGTTAATGGTCAGGAGGAGAAGACCCAAAATCATGGCCACAAAGGAAAGCGCAAGGATGGAGTAATTCCACGTTGATGCTGGGGGAGAGCAGAGCAGCAGCGTTAGCAGTGTGACCCGCAGAGACCCCCAAGCTCAGGGTGTCACAGCCTGGCTGCAGGATGAGGGTAGAAGTGCTGGTGTGTAGCTCAGCACCCCAAGCACCCAGGTCATATTTTTGGGGATAACCTCAGGCTCTGTATCACTCACAGTGACCATATCTGCCACACAGGGCTTTTCAACCTTGCCTGAAACCAAGAGCTGCAGTGTCCCACCATGGGCACCACTGGAAGAGCCTCTCCGCTCTGCAGCCTCTGGCCGCTGCTGCACTCAGGCAGATTTTGCTCTCAAACACCAGCTGGGGTGTGCAGCAGAGATGGCAGCGGATGCTCCGTCCTTGGTTTTTGTGGCTTTGAAGTTGATCCCTGGGGCACTGACCTGGTCAGATTGATCTGCTCCCTCTACCCTGCCAAAATCAGCGGTTATCCCAGACCTTTGCTCTCTTGCCAGGTTGTGCCTGGAAAGAGGCTGAACCCGCTCTGGGAGGAGACACTATCTCAGCAAAGCCTCATGCTCATCTTCACCCATCACCTGCTGCTTCTGGAGGTGAGACCGCAGGGTAAATCACCTCCTCAGGTAATTCCCTCAGGCATCTCTGTTAACGTTAACAGCCAAGGACTGCGTATCTCTACTTCAACTCTGAAGCCAGGAATGTCAATGGGACTTACGGTCTTCTGTGCGGAAGAACCAGAGCAGCTGCTCCAGCTCTCCTTGATCGATGCCCAGCACAAGGGTTGCATTGCCTGCTGTGTGGTCATACACATGTGTGCTGGCAAGGGCAGCAAAGAAGTACCTGTCGTACTCTGTCTTGGCTGTGGAGGAAAACAGCAGGAATCATAGAAGCACAGAATCATTTTGGTTGGAAAAGACCCTCAAGATCATAGAGTCCAACCGTTAACCCACCCCTGGCACTACCCCATGTCCCTGAGAACCTCATCTCCACATCTGTTCAACCCCTCCAGGAATGGTGACTTCACCACTGCCCTGGGCAGCCTGTTCCAATGCCCAACAGCCCTTTGGGGAAGAAGTTGTTCCCAAGATCCAACCTCAACCTCCGCTGGTGCAACTTGAGGCCATTTCCTCTCATCCTGTTGCTTGTTCCTTGGCAGCAGAGCCTGATCCCCCTGGCCCCAACCTCCCTTCAGGCAATTGTGGAGAGTGAGAAGGTGTCCCCTCAGAAAATTGAAACAGTTGTTCTGCACTGCTTCTGGCTAGAAATGGCCTTGCCCTTAGCTCCCAGTTTGCCCAGCATGTCTCTCCAGGCAGGCAGAACACAGCTGTGAGGGAACAGCCTTATCTCATGCACTGAGAAGTGGAGAGCGTTTCTGGCTTCCACTTCCAGACGCCAGGGCTAGAAAGACCCCAGGATGCTGCCTGTGCCTCTCGGCATTCCCCAGCAGCATGTGTGTGTATGTGTGTGTGTGTGTATGTACCACCGGTTCCCATGTGTGCAGCACTCACCTGCTTTCCCCTCACACACGCTCCTGTCTGCAGCATCCTGCCACTGGGCCTTGAGGCTTCTCACATTACCAATAGCGACTTCTTTTCTGTTGGCCACCAGGTAGCCCTGGCTGCTGCCCAGAGGAGAGAGCAGCGAATCTGAGCAGTTCCAGCTTGTGTAGATGGTGCCACCACAGAGAATTGTCTGCACTCTGTCAGCCTCCAGCACAGCGAGGCAGCTCTGCGTGCCGTGATTCATCAAAGAATCGCCTTGCCAAGACCAGTCCTGGAAATCTGACTCTGGATTACAGTCCTCCAGTGATAAACTCTCATTTGTTGGGCTGGCTTGTAAACACAGCTTGAATTTAGCATTTTTCATCAGAAAAGCGTCAGTGTCTGCAAAGAAACAGCATTACGAGTGTGGCCATCCCCTGAGCACTGGACGTATACACACACGGAGTGTAGATAAGGATGACACCCAGTTCTGGAACTGGGAAATCTGCATGGGGCAAAAGGCGTTCAAGAGGCAAACTGCCTCTGGTCAGGCTTCTCCTCATTGCTAGTTTCTGCTTTCCCTCTGGGAACAGACACCTGGATGTCCTGCTCCAGCTAGGTGAACCAGGAGCAGTTTCCAGTGTCTCTTTTTCTGCGGAACCAGAGGTTTGGGGCTCAGGTCTTTCCAGTTTGGCTGCCTAGCCTTCAAGTGTCTGCTGGAACATCCTTCTGCATAGCAGAGATGCAGAAAGACCAAACAGATGTTGATATTGGGGAAAAAAATCAAATCTCCACACGTCAAGTGTCTTTCTGGGTGTTTAAGAGTTTGCAACAGTGCTGTGGGTACAACTTCCCTCACAGTTGAGTCAGGCTGCTGCTGGCGTGTACTGAGGAAAACGGGCCCATGGAGAGGAAGAAACCATACTGCCAGAAAATTCAGGTATTTAAAGTATGCCTTTGCCATAATGCTACCTGTATGTGTCTGCCCTCAGCCAGTGAGGTGTCAATAAGATCACACAACAATGCTGGAGACATCCACCTCCCGTGAACCTGCCCTGCAGACAACATCTTGTGTCAAACCCACTGTGCCTGGTGTGGGCGAGAGCCCGTGAAGAGGCGCAGTCACGTGTGACCTACTCCACCCACGCTACTATCCTCTCAGCCAAGACTCTACCTTGCAGCAGGAAAAATGGGATTATCCACAAGAACTTCATGTTTGCACGTGCAGCTGGGATGGATCACAGAGTTCTTCAGTGCCTGGATGCCTGGGAAAGAGAGAGAGAGGTGAGAGGTGAGGGGCAACCTCGCAGTGTCCTCTGCGAGCTCCCACTGCACGGTGCCACTGGTTTTATCAGGGGGAGCCCTGAAGTTATACAAGCTGTTACTCAGAGGGACTGGAGAGAGCAGGCCAGCATGTTTCCCTGGTGTCTACAGCAGGACACAAAAGCAAAGGCAGAAGTTACGATCTTTGGAACGACCCTGTGCTCACACCGATTCCCTTCCCTGCTCCAGCTCTACATTCAGAGAGGGGACCTGATGTCCCCCTTCGGCAGTGGCTGCTGTTTTCTTCTGTCACCATCAGGGTGACAGCAGAGTGGGCCTGGTACAGGGTCTGCTCCCTGGGGTTGAAGCCCTTGCCTTGGTGACCAGGTGCTGCTGAGCACCAGCCCCTCCTCAACCAACCTCGCTGCTCCCCTGCCAGGATCCTCAGAGAATTCCGATTTTGTGGACAGTGATTCTCTGCTGCCAGGCCACGAATGGCAGGATATGGGTGTGCAGATGAGGAAGTGGAGGGCTCAGCTCCAAGAGGAGGAAAAGACAGTTTGCCATGGAGGCAAAGGTATCTCCCATCCCTCAGGGAAGCAGAAAGCTCCTCCTTGACCTTTAGTCCCTCATTTGTCAGTGGCATCAATCCAGCTTTTATGGCTGCTTAGCCAACTCGATTCTCCAGCTTCTGCTCACTGGCCTCATCTGATCCGTCCCTCACTCGCAGGTGAGTGACACCACAGCACCCATGTGTCCCTCAGACACGATGGCACCACACGTCACTAACTATTACACAAAGATTTAGACTTATACAACTGATACTCTTAATTTTTACCTGCCTTTGCAGCGTGGCCTGGCCCTGTCTGAAACTGTTACCTGGAAATCGCTCACAAGCACGTTCCACCGTGCCAGGCATGTCAACAACGCCGCTGACTCCTCGGGGAAGCATTTGTGCTATCGGTTATAGACCTAATGATTGTTACTATTTCCCCCCCCTTTCTCAATGTCTTCACAATTCAAAGTTCACATTTTATAGCCAACCAGGCATGCAGGCTTGCTCCCCGCTGCCAGAAATCCACCCATCAGCAATTCTTTGATGACAGAACTCTGAAATACATGGTCCACTTTGATTCTGCGTTTCAGAAAATAAAAGTAAAGCTGCTCCCTGCAGCTACATATGGCAATTACCTTAACGTCCAGGTAAGCTTCAGCTTATCCACATGGATCATTCCTCACAAAGGAGGAAATAAAGTCTTGGTGCCAATGAAATAAAGTTACAAGTCTGCTACACCCTAATAAGAAGTGCTCTTTGAATGTGTTAAATCTTGCTGTGCGAGGCTTCTGTCTAATCATTTTCTCGAAGAGGAATATTTGACGTGCATGTTGCTGATTTTCTCCTAAGGTGTTTCATAACTTGTGGGCCACCTCCTGGTGTCCACACTAAAGCCACCACGCACAGCGGGGATGTTAGAAAGCTGCTAGAAGTACCTTGCTACTTCATACAGCCTTCAGCATCCACAAATCTCCCCCACATCCTGGAGGCTGGAACTTCTCAGGTATGACACAGTAGCAGAATGGGTATTTATCTTGTGTTAACAGGAAATTTAGGTAAAAACTTTTAAGGGAAACTGCCATTATTTTAAAGATTTTTTACATCTACATCAAACTCACCAAAACTGCACCACCAGTTTTCCCAGTAAGGAACCAGTGAGTCCCACAATTGGGCCGGACACTTTCTGGAGAGTTTGGATCTTCCAACCTGCACTTTTAATGTCGTCTCCTGCAGCTTCCCTGACTCTTCCCCGCTGCCCATGTCCTGGTGCAGGTGACACTGCTCCACCAAATGTGCCGAGAGAACACGGGTGTTCTCTTCTCCGTTGCTCTCAGGATGCTGTTGGATGGGGATGAGGCCTTAAATCTGAACCTTAGCCAACTCTAAGCTGTGGACTTTGGTCTCCCAGCCCTCCGAAGACACCCAAGATCCTTCTGAGGTCGCTTCCCAGCTTGGTTACAACGTGGGAAGCTCAAATAAGAGAAAGTTCATGCATTTTATGCTTGTATGGAAGGCGGTACAAGGAACAAAGAAGCCCGCACTTCTCAAGGAAACATTTTATCCATCTTATTTTGAGTTTATATTTATACCTGAACAATTTTGTAATGTCTTTTTTATTTTATTTTTTTTTCAAACGGGATTTTCACATCAAAAGCTGTGAAATTTATATCCTGTGCATAATTCAGGAACAAAGAGTCACTTACCAGTGCTATCCCAAATCCTGTTGCTCGAAACAGGATCTGTGGACTTTGGTGGCATTCTATGAAATCTCAAGAAAGTGCAGAAAAATAGCAAGTGCCTGCTTTTTGCTCGACATATTGATCCCAGCATTTAAATGGTAAAATCCTTCCTCATGATGGAGGTCTCTGGAGATATGAGACCCACCATGGGCACAAGGCAGAGCTGAGCGTCAATGCACTTGAGGTCTGGAGATACTATATTGATATAAGTAAAGACGGGGAAAAAAAAGAACCTCTGGAAAGACCATCAAACCCAGCTGCTGTTAAGATGATAAAGTCCCTCTGGACACTCTTCTCGCCGTATAATACAGAGCAATGCACTTACAATGTCCCAGTCTTTGTAAAATAGACTCATCATTCAGTCTCTCTCTCTGGTGGTTATCTTATCTTAACTGATTGTGTTAAAATGCATCAGTTATTCTAAATATATTATAAAAGTGGGATGCCCTGTCTTTGGGATTCATACAGGGTATACAATGGCACATCATGGAGATACAAACAGATGGGTTAGTTTATAAAGGTACATTAAGGACTAAGTTCAATTAAGGGACACGAGAAAAATGTTTAATATTTAAAATACTAACGCAAGAAGGCAGTCTGTACTCTTTTTTAATCCTTGTAAAGTCAAAAGTTAAAGAGCAAAACTGAGTTATATGAAATATTTTCCTTTGACTTCTTCAGACTCTTTAAATGCAGGGGTTATCCCAACCTGCTTCTCCCTTGTCATTCCATCTCTCCTTAAACAAGTTCCTTCACTTAAAATTTCTAAGGATCCAAGCTTTCTAACTGAAATAAACAAATAAGCCTTTCTTTACAGATAGCTATAAATTAACCCAGCAGTTAGCGCAGCAGGAATGCCCGTTAACCTCCGCTAACTCACCAGAAACACGCTGTTCCCAGCAGAGACGAAGCTACATTGCTTCTTTAAGCCCTGCTGTCTGAAGACGTCTCCTCCGGGCACCCGCCAGTGTCTTACTACTGCCTTACTACGGCAAGAAGGCTGCCTGTCCTCCTCCTCTCATGTGCCACAAGCTGTGATTCATTCTACCCCTGAGTCATGGGTGAAGGCCAGTCCAACAGGTGAGGTTCACTCCAGCCCCTGAAAAAAAACCCACACACCTCTTTAGTGGGTCCATTTTACAGTGCGAGGTGAACGACCTTTTCCCAAAGAGTGAACCAGAGGAACTTCCAGCTTATTTGCTCAAGCTATTAGCATTATCAGTATTAAAAGAGCACGCCAAGGAGAATGACACTCAGTAATAATTTACCCTGGGGTTAAAATAAACTATAATGTTCACTCTGCCTGGCTCAGCCATCACAGCATAAAGAATGTCCTGATAAAGCAGATAAGCAGCTACTAGCCCTTTTTATTGCTCATTTTTTTATAGTGATTGGTCATTCTAAGGCTCTTATAGCATCTTACAAGAGCAACTGATTTTGCAGACAAAGCACCCACCAGAGATTTTGCCATCCCTGTTTCACAGGTACCGGTGACACCTGGCTAAGCCAACAAACTGCTAAGGGGTTTTGTGGTGACATGAGGCTGCTGTGCTGGGGTTTTTTTGTGCCAGACACATTTGGAAAGGAGGATTCCTCTTCCCTGAACTACCTGATCCATGGATGGAGCTGCACAGTGTCAATCAAGCCAGATACCTTGCCATGATGGGCTCAGAGCACACAGCTAGTGCTGGTTCGCTTGAACTTCATGGGAGATGGGCACAGTCTCCATGTGTTTGTCCTGTTCTCAGTATTTTCCAGCTTGAAATGAAGCCATACAGGTTGAAACGAAGGGCTACAGTGACAGGCCAACGAGCTGCCTCACAGGCTATATCACCAAATCCTCTGTCTCGCTGTTCCTGAGAAAGGCACAAAGAAAATGCCCAGCACATGTTGTGCATTCTCTGAGTAGAGGGATGGAGACATTAACCATGGTGAAGAGGCGGCTGGAACACGAAGAGAGCGACTGCAAAGTCCCAGAAGGTCTCTTTTCATCCCAAGTTCCTATGTAGCCTGATTTACGTATCTATATTTTAATTAAAAAATTAATAAATCCCCAACTGCTGTGCGGAAGCTGGATGTGATGGTTTAACTTACATTCCTCTCATCTGAAGCCTCTGAAAGCAGGTAGAGAAACCTGATGAGAGGAGACGTTGTGCCTGCAGCCCCTGGGAAGTCACAGGTGGCTCCTCAGCAGCCGTCTGGATTTGCAGAAGGGGTTCTTGAGAGCTCCTCTTGCACCAGAGACCCCCCAAAACCCCACTGCAGCCCGTGCAAGTTCAATGTCAAACAATCAGTGTTAGTGCACAGGACAGCATCTCCTGTTTCACCCCAAAAATCATGTCAAGCTGCAGGCAGGAGGCCAAGATGCCTTCAGGACTCAGCGTGATGTCCATGGAAGTAAAACCAATTTCCCACTGGACAAAGCTGGTCCTGACGCTCAGGAATCCTTCTCCAGAGGATCATGAACGCATTGAGGAACAATCTCCTCAGCAACAGTTCTGGGTGTTCTATTTCGCATTTCCCTTGACAACACTGGCACTCGTCAATGGGAGAGATCTTTTTACTACTTGGAGACACTTTCAGTGCCTTTGGCTCAGAAGCAAAGCAGAGATAAGATGCTGATTTGTGTTCTGCTTCCTCCTCAGATTTGTCTTCACTGCTCCTAGGAGTAACTTGTCTGACCTTGACATTTTAATTTTGCTTATCTTTTTTGATCCCTTCTGTGTCTTTGACCTGAAATGCCTGGTTATAGAATAACTAAACATTCAGGGGTGTTTGTTGTTTTTTTTTTTTTTTTTTTTCCATGTACAAAAGCAGAGTTCAAATACAGCAGGAAAGTAAGATTTGTGAGCTTTTTTTTTTTGTGAAACAATCAGATTGTTGCTTCCATTCTGCTGGAAAAATTTACATAAAAATAAATCCTCAGTTAAAATTCACATACACTGTGTCCAAGGCACAATACTAAATAATAGCTGTAATCTGAACAGTTGTATCAGAGCTGAGGATGAATTACTTAGGAGCAAATTGAAGTCCACTTCATAATCTCACTGCAAACGAAACATTTATTACTTCATGAGTAAGTCTCACAAAAGCTCAGCATGGAGTTTCAGTATTTCTAGGAGCCTTACTTCGTGGCAGAAGCAAGAATTTGTCTCCAGTGTTTCAGTCCCCTGAGCAGCAGCAGGTGAAGCTCCAATGACGTTTAATGCCAGGATGCAATATCTGGAAAGTAGCACCCAGCAGCAGCCAGATTTTGCATTTCAATTCCCAGTTTTTGGGTGTCAATACATGTGATATGTCCCTGGCCTTCCTGAAACGCTGCTGATAAATCCAGGCTTTGACCATAGAAGCTGCTTCTCTCCCGCACAGCACAGGACGGCTCCTTCCAGCAATTGCATTCTCCGCTTCTGGAAACCAATAATGTTTTTCAGCACCTGATATTACATGGCCAATTTTTTTTTTTAGCATCTGAGATAAGTTGTTAAATTGCATGGTGTGGAACGTTGCTTCCTCTCTTTTGGGGCCCAATACCCCTAAGTGGCTGTAATCACTTTGTTATCGTGCAACGACTAATTGTTCCCTGTTGCCAGCTCCTATGATAAGACAAACCACTCGCCTGCCCTCCTTCCCTGTCCGCTTTCCAAGATTAACTACACTGGTTGCTTTAATCTCCAACAGAAGCCTTTCCTTCATCCTTCTGACCCTCTTGTTTATATTTTTATTTTTTAGCACATCCTTTCACATCTGCACCCTGAGACAAAGCGGCTGGAATTGCACATCCCAGCGTGAGAATAAACCGAGGATTCTCACCAGGCTCCCCAACTCATAAAGAACTAAATTTTCTAGAGCGACTGATTTTTATGTGCTGATTCTCAGCTGCGAAATTATGTCGGATTTTGGTAGCGTATTCCCCTTTTCTCAGGGTGTAGGGATGTAAGGATCTCAGTTACGGTTGCTTACCTGATTTTTTTACCTTTAACCTCAGTTTTCCTTTGTTTCTACAACTGGAGAAGGAATCATCACCCACGTCTGAGACAAAAAAGCCCTAATGAGCAAAACAGGCGTGAAAAAGGGAACAAATATGCAAATATTTCACTTTCCTTAGTAGCCCTTCCCTCCTGTATCTGTCCAACATAAATTCTGTCATAATTCACAAGTTTTCACTGGCATATAGGAAATGTTTCCAGATTCGCACATTCCGTGCTTTAGAAATTCCTAGTGTCAAGGGCTGTAGGATTTACTGTGATTCAGATGCACAGGGAACTTGCGTGTGTTATTTGCATTAGATGAGAAGCAACACAAAGAAACCATCTTATTATGGGGGGAAAACAATGTTTTTAGTATGATGATAAAATATCTTTATTCTTATGTTATGGGAGAAGACAGTTAAGTGCTTATGCTGATCCCACAGTTTACAAGAAAACATTCCTTAAGTTATCATCACTGTTAACATCGTACACACAGGCAGACACAGAAATCAGCTTCTCAAAAGCTGCGCTGGAGACAGCAGAAAATCAACGGCTGCGGTGTCAACAGCCCTTTCTGCCCAACATTTTTCTGCCTTATCTTCACACTGAGGCAGAGCAGCCAATTTACGGTCAGGAGGGCCGCGGTGACGGCTCCGCTCGGGCAGCACCGAGGCTGTAGAGAGACAGAAGCCAGGACTGGAGGGTTCGCTGCCGAGACTGCTCGCCTTTCCCTCGGCGTGGTGCCGCCGCCTCAGCCCCTCGAACCCCTACCCGCGGGGCTCCGCGCTGCCCGGAACCCACCCCAGATACCGGCCGGCAGCTCCAAGGTGATGACACCGCCTCAGCCAGGGGGCGCCTGCGCGATACGCCCCGTCCCCCGAGGCGGGCTCCACGCGCCTGGTGGCGTCATCACGCGCGCGCCGGAAGCGCCGTGATGCGGGGCCGGCTGCTGCGCGCCTGGCGTGAGGGGGTGAAGGCGGCGCGCAGGGCGGCGGGGCTCGCGGGGGAGCGACCGCCATGGCGGGTCTTGTTCTTCGGCACCGACCGCTTCGCCGTCACCGCCCTACGGGCCTTGCAGGCCGCCAGGTACAGCCCGCTGGCAGAGGGAACGGGCCGAGGGGGCTGCGGACTGCGGGGAGGGGGCTGGAGGCGGAGCCGTAAGAGGAGGGTGCGGGGGGAGGCACCTGAGAGGGAATGTCAGGGACTGTGGAGGGAGCAGCTGAGGACGGTGAGGGAGGGATGGGGAGTCCTTTTAGCGGCCTTTCAGTGCTAAAAGGGGCCGGTAAGAAAGATGGGGACAAACTATTTAGCAGGACCTGTTGTGATAGGACAAGGGTCGATGATTTTAAACTAAAAGGGGAGATTCAGGCTGTATATGAGGAAGAAATTGTTGCCCCTGAGGGTGATGAGAGCCTGGCCCAGGTTGCCCAGAGAGGTGATGGATGCCCCATCCCTGGAGACATCCCAGGCCGGGCTGGACGGGGCTCTGAGCAACCTGAGCTGGTGAAGATGTCCCTGCTCATGGCAGGGGTGGCACTGGGGGAGCTGGGAAGATCCTTTCAACCCATACCATTCTGTGATTCTGTGGGAGCTGATGATGGGGTTCAGGGGCCATCAGGGAATGAGCTGGGGTCATGGGTGCAGGGACTGTGGTTTGGGCAGAGGTTGGTAGGGAAGTGGGGGGGGAAGTGGCCTTAGGGTAGGACAGGGACCATGGTGTTATGAGTGGGTCGATGGAGAGGGATCACGGGGGGGCAGAGACTGTGGGGCTGGGTGAGAGGGGGTCTTGGATTGAAAGGGGGAAGTTGGGGGTTATGGGGGGTAAGGGGTGGCAGGAGTGGGAGGCTGGGCACAAGCAGATGATGGGAGCTGGAGGGGTAGGTGGTGTGGAAAGACCCAGCAACACAGCGAGGGGTGAAGATGAATCATCCGTTGTCTCTCCCTTGCTGTGCTTGTGCGAGGCCTTCAACGCCTTGTCCACCACAGGGAGCCCAGCGAGGACTTGCTGGTGTCCAGGCTGGAGGTGGTGACGCTGCCCTCCCACCTGCCCGGGGACCTGCCCGTGAGGAGCTGTGCCCGGGAGCTCCAGCTACCTGTTCACGAGTGGCCAGACACAGGACCCGTGGGGCAGTTTGACGTGGGCGTGGTAGCATCGTTTGGACGTCTCCTAAGTGAGGAACTTATTCTGCAGTTCCCATAGTAAGTGAGCTGACAGAACGTCTGTTGCTGCTTTGGTAGCAAAACTGGACTCTGGTTTTGAGTCAGCATCTGTGACTTGTAGCAGACGGGATCAGCCTCTTTCCTGAGTTCATCTGCTTTGCGTGAGCCCCGTTTCTGTTGCTGTGAAGTTCACAGTTCCTTAACACATTGATGTAGATCTATGAATAATTCATTTACCTTTATTTCTCTTCTTCATTTCTTTGTTCACTGAGAAACTGAAAGTTATTTGATGAGAATTTTCCTTTAAACATATATTTAAACCAATAACATTTCAGAACATCTGAAGAGTTAATTCTTAAAGTAGTTGCGATATAATAAATGTTGCATGCGCATTTACATATGGGTTCAGCTTTATGTACTCTTCCTATTCTAACTTTAAAGTATTTGAATTCAGTGGCATCCTGAACATCCATCCCAGCTGTCTCCCACGGTGGCGTGGTCCCGCACCAATAATCCACACGGTGCTTCACGGTGATAAAGTGACTGGGGTAACGATTATGGAAATAAGACCAAAAAGGTAGGTTAGTTGTGCTTCCCAAAACAACTCATTGCTTTTGTTGCCTCTTGAGACTTTAAATCATCACCACTTATGTCATCATTTAAATCATTCTATGTGGTTACTATTTTTTTTAATATGTGAGTGTATTTAGTATTAACATTGGAAATATTTAGAAACTTTCATCTGACCATAGAAGGCTTGCCACAAATACAGCATTTTAGTGAGTGTGTAATTCTCACTCTAGACTCTGGACCTGTTCTCTAATTTTTTGCTTAATTATAAGGAGCAGACAGAGAACAAACATTCACACAGCTAGATGGGTAGACTTGGTATGACATGACAGAAGAGATCTGGTTTTCATATTTGCCTGAAACCTCTGTAAGTGAAACCTGACAGGAAATTGTTGTCTAGGCATGAGAGAGAAATTACATGTTTTAGTTTCAGCACAAACTCTGACTTAAAAGGCTTGTGAAAAGACATTACCATAGTTTTCTTTCTTAGGTGCTTGTCTGATAATAGATCTCAGGAAACTGTGAAACAAATTTCATGTGAATACTTCAGGCTGTTTCTTCTGAGATCTTACACTTCCAAACTGTAAATGGTGCATTTGGATCAGTCTTAGCTTACTGAGGTGGATCTTGCTTGCCAAGATACATCCTGATATTATTTTCCCCATGTTGTCTTGTGAACCAAACATTATTTGATAATGTCTGAAAAATAAACTTTTAGAGAGGGGGAAAAAAGGATATTTAGCAACTGAGTTAACTTATTGAATGGAGACTTTTGAACTGTTTCTTGAGTTATAGCTTCTCCTCCAGTGAGCTGGTGTGTTTTTGGCTTTATAGGTTTGATGTTGGTCCAATTATTAAACAAGAAGAGTTTGCTGTTCCTCCCCGCTGTACCGCAAAGGAGCTGGAAGTGATGTTATCAGAGATGGGTGCAAGCATGGTAAAGCATCACTTCTGATAAGTACCTTGCTTTTAACGTGTGTGAACAGATTTCTTCTTAATCTTGTTCTGAGTTGACAGCAGTTGGGAAGAGGAGAGGGAGCTGGGAGTGTTTGTGAGAGGAAAGCAGAGTGATATGTGATAAGCTGTCAGTGCTGGTCCTGCGTGTTGCCATTCTCTTTCTATTCAGTGAAAAACTCAAGTGCTTTGTATGGAAACAGTGTAGTTTCTTATTTTATTTAAATAAATATCTGTTTTTTCATCTTAATAATTAGCTTTCATCCTTTTCTAGGATTAATGGCAGAGAGGAGATCATCCATAAAAGAATACTTGGGTTTTTAATTGTGATTCAGGAGGAAGGATGCCTTTGGTGTATTTGTATGCATGATACAAATCCTCTGAATGCACTGACCCAGTTTTCTAAAAGTTCACAAGAAAGCTTAACTGATGAAAAATTAAATACTGTATTTCTGTTTTGTATTTACTGTTAATAAATGTTCTCTGCTTAGCTTTGCTAATATTCTGTACAAAATTTCATTTTGCAGCTGATATCAGTTTTGAAAAACTTGCCTGAAAGTTTAAAAAATAAAAAAGAGCAACCAAAAGAAGGAGTAACATTTGGTAGGTACATAGCATACTTAATGCAACTTGTTAGTTTTTTCTTTTATCAGCTGGAAAACTTTCTTCTTATTGTGCTGGGTTATACTTTTTTAGATATCTTTCTCAGTATGAGCTCTTCACTGCCTTCTCTGGCTTCAAATTGTCATGCAGAGGGAAAAATGCTTCAGAGTTCTTCTTTGGATGTACTGTATTAGTCTTTTTTTTTCCTCTAGTTACCCATATAATATCAAAATCACTAGTCATGTCACAGAATCTGAGTTTGTTATTCTTCATGGTTGTAACGCAGACAAAAGTGTTGCAGCTGTGCTTGTAAATACACGTTATCAGTTTGCAGTGCAAAGGGTAAATAAGAGCACAACTGAGAATAAAGTAGAAATGATCCAAACTGAGGTTTTTACAAGATCTTTTCTCCAGTTGTTTTCTAAGCTACCTATGGCCAGATGGTAAACCTGCCATTGGTCAGGATAAAATCAGGTTTAAATAAGATAAAATAATACAGCTATTTGTTTGCAAAAAAATGCAAAACAAAATATGAAGTCTTTTAATTTCTTCCCCCCACCAGCTCCTAAAATCTCTGTAGCTAAGAGTTGTATAAAATGGGAAGAACAAACAGCTGCACAAATAATTCAACTGCATCGTGCAATAGGAAGTATGGTAAGACAGCAGAATATTTTTAAACCCTTTTCTGTCATGTGGCACATCCAAGTTTGGTGTAGATATTTTAACCAATGACTAAAACTCAAGTTTAATTATTTTAGCCTCTAGAACCTAGCATGTGTTTTAAAATCCCAACATAGTTTAGCATTAGCGATGGAATTAGTGTGGAGGAAAATTTCCATGAACTTGATCCCAAGCGCAAAATCAGCTGGATAGTTTTGTATTGTTTCCTTAGTGCTGGGATTTCAACTGGTGCATCTGAGGGGGTTTTAGAATGTTGTAACGACATCTTTGTGTGACAGTCAAGAGTGTAAACAGCTGCAGCAGCTACTTGCTTAACTCATTACCACACATGCTAGTGATTTGCTTGTCAATGAGATGAGGAAGAACAAGGAAAACTAGATATAATAAGAAAATTAATAAAACTGTCTTGTCTGGACAGATACCTATTTTTTTCTCCCCTAGTCTTATTATCACAGGTATCTTGCATGAGGAAAAAAGAACACCCTAGGCATTCACCTGGAAATCTTAAGAATATTCTCAATGTGTCACCTGCTTCTGTTTCCAGTTCCCTTTGCAGACACTCTGGAAGGGCACTGCTGTTAAACTTCTGGATTTTGTGGAAGTGGATAATATCCCTGGTTTTACTGGTATTTGTTTTAAAATTGATTTCTGAAGTTAAATTTTCAAAGATTTATTTGTAGATGATACACAACTGTATTAAACAATAGCTTTAAGTAGTGCGTTCTGAAACTCCAGCAGAACTAAGTCAGTCTTATGTACGCTTAGAGCGCAGTAAGTTTCTGTGTGCCAAGATAAGCATAAATGGGTTTTAAGGACATTCCTGCTTTGTGATTATATTGAGTGAGCAGCAGGTTTAGTCCTGAGAATCCTTAGATTGGAGGATTTCAGTCCTCTCATTAGTTAGGAGATCTTGTCTGGGAGTCACTGAGGAAAACTGTCCCTGTGTACTATCACTTAAGCCATTTTCTGTGATAGTTTGTGAGTCCGAGAGCTTGTGGGCTGAGCAGTGTCCCCAAAGCTTAAAGACTCTTCATGGATCAGGTGGGGAGCAGTGCCAGAGAGCAACTGTTCTGATTCTCCCCTGCCCATTTGGGTATAATAAACCACAAAATGCAATAAAATATTTTTTAGCAAAATAGTGACTCAAGATGATGATTGTGCTTCAAAGAGACATAAGTGTTTCGAACTGTTTTGTACTTGTTGGGATAATTATACAATACAATTTTGCTTTGCTCTTAGATCAAGTATTAAATGATCATGGAGCTGTTCCTGGTTCACTCCTATACCATAAAGTGTCCCAGACGTTGATAGCTCGTTGCAAGGTAGGTTTTTCCCATTTGTTTTGTCTTCATTGCCCTAAAGATGAGGTTTTTAGCATTTGTGTTACATAATTTTTGTCTTAATTATTGATAGTTATTCACTAAACTGCTTTAGATTAGCATCAGTCTTTTTATTTGACACCTTGAAGAACTTCTAATTGCCACTAATTGCTTTTTCCTTGCAAGTGAGAATTTGACTTGTAATGTAAATGTGATTATATTAAATAAAATACATTCTGTAAGCCAGCCCAGTGAGAGCTAAAGATAATTTCAAAACATGGAAGAAGCTTACTGCCATTTTTTGGTTTTGTTTTTCTCTTTAGGAAGGCTGGGTTGGAATCAAAACAGTCGTATTAAAGAAGAAGCTCACAGCAGTTGACTTCTACAACGGATATATGCACTCTTGGTTCCAGCAGAACCCAAGAACAGTTCATCAGGAATGCAGATTTCAGACACTCAAACTTAGCATGGCAAAAAAGACTCTGAAACAGAGGGAAATATTGGCACAGGATATAAAGCAATAGATGTATTTTAAAATGTGGAAGAAGATGGCTGTAAGTTAATAATAATAAATATTTCAGTGCCCATCTGTAATATTCAATTTGGTTAAGGGATTTCCTCTCAAAGTGTTTGATATTACTGTCATATACCTGTCTTCATTTTGAGTTCCTGGTGATACTCATTTCTCTTTCCCCCATCAAGGAAGAGAATCTCTGTGAATGCTGAAGATAGCGAATAAATCCCTCTTCCCACTGTTGAGTAATAAATTTATTTTTATACAATGTTTTTAGTTTCTTTTTGAGGTCTTTCTGGTATAATTTTCTTCAAGCACAAGTTGTGCAGAGTTACAAAGAAGCACAGGACTTCATTATTACCAGATTAAAGTAACTCTGATTTTAGTGTTTGCTGAGACTCTTAGATAGTCTGGTTTGATTTTTCTCATGGACCTTTAACCTACCTTTGTATCCCCACAGTTTAGCCAAGAAGATCTAGAGAATCTTTTCGTGTCTGTGATTGTTTTCTTAGAGTCAACTACACTTAGAACAGAACATCCCTGATCTCACTGGAGTTTAATGCCATATCTTTATATAATCCCATACACAGAGCTGTGGTTATGTGCCTTTGTCGAGGTTGTTTGCTTGGTGGGGTTTTATTCCATCTGATCAATCTGTGCAATCAATGGCAGCTGCTTAATTACTTGTGTCTTCCTGCTTATTTTCCTAGTGTGGTTTCAGTCTACAGGTATCTGCTCCCAATGTGTTGGAATTCAGTTTCAATCAATCTTTGATTCAGAAAGGGAGCAAACAGAATATTCTTAATTAATTCTAATCCAAGATTGTCTCATCCATTTCTTTTAGGACTGTCAGGTGCTTTATTTGGGCCTGTTGACATTGAAAATGCTGTAAATAGTAAGTGCTGTTTGATATCATGCAGGAGTGCCAGTTAATTGGTTTTAGTCACCTGCATGTGATGTGAGGACATCATTTTTTCCTTTTAAATTCAGAAAAGAAAAATTTACTGTGAATGTTTGCTTTTCTATACAAGTGACTTGTTTTAATCTTATTGATTCTGTTTCTCATCTATAAACTTGTAATTTACCTTGTTCAATAGATATTTTTCTTAGATATCTTTAGCTTTTCTGACAAATTTTTGAGAGGGGTTTGTACCTGATGATGAGTTTTTAATCTAATCCAAACTCTTCCTCAACATACCTTTGGTTAATGACATATATAGAAAGGAACGCTTCATGTAGAAGAACCCCAAAACTGATGACTCTTACTTTATTTTCTTAGAAGTAATGTAGCACTGTGAGAATAATGGCAAAACAAAGACTGACAGCACATCCTCTTCCACATGTTCTTTTGGCTCTTCAGACTTTTCAGCGTATTTTTGCCTTCTCAAACAGCTGTGTCTGGAACTCAAACCACAAGTCAGGTGTTGAATTAATGAGATTTATATCAAGGTGACAGGAACTTGAGGTACTTGAGTGTGACTCACTGAATGAAAGCAAAAAATCTAGAAAAATATGTTCCATCACATGGATTAAAATGTTTCTGAAGAAACATCTGTTAGAGCAGATGCTGCGCTATTTTTCTTTAATTGCCATTCAATGATAAATCTGCCTCTGACAGGTTTTCTGGAATACATGATCCCCCCGAGAAACCCAAGCCTATGAATCAGAGTCAAAAACTGGAAGCAACAGCAAGGTGGAAATTGGGCTCCTGTGGAGAATTCCTTTTGTCTCTGGCCACAGACTCCCGGGTGCAGTTTGTGCTGCAGAAGTTACAAAACTGGCAAGTTTGCTTCCAAGTAAATGATCTATTTTTGTGCTTTGTTCCCACCTCCTACTCCCACCTGCAAGTAAAGGTTGTGAAGTCATTTTGCTGGTATATTGTTGAGATTGATCTATGGAAGGTTAGTTACCACTTAATGCCAACAGAAAGGAGGGTGGGCAAGTGGGATGTTTTTATGTGTTTGTGGGGATGGTGGTTGAACTTGGGGTTTGTTTTTGGGTTTTGTTACATTTCTGGTCTCAACTATATGGCTGCTTGCCTCGTGTTTTGCCTGCTGGAGCTTCTGGGAATTTTCCATCAGTTGTTTTTAAAGAACACTCATAGGCATCATTGGAATTCAATATTTGCTTTTTGCTGAGGATAAGGACATTTTCTCTAAAGCTCCTTCCCCATAGACAGTGAAGTTTTTGACACTAATCAGCTGCATATTGGGGTCTGGCCTCAGGCATGGATTATATCAGAATTGAATAGCAGTGGAATGACTATACAAAAAAAAACCCAAACAACAAACCCACCGCCAGAACTTACAGATAAGTCTAAAATGCTTTATCATTTGTACTTAAAATTATGGGAAGTATTTGAGTTATCTGTTAGCATGGGTCAACCCAACTGTTCAGATGTATCAGGTCCCCAGGCACTGGAAAGTGAATTGTGGTTCATTATGACCTGAGCAATATGAAGGGTGAGATGTGACTCCTACAGAAAGAAGACAGTATCAAAAGTTCAGGCAACTTAAGGTTAAAAGTTTTTAGATGACCAAACTGTGAAATCAGCTGCTTTGTTCCTAGGAATGACTTCTGAGGAAAATTCCTTCAAGGCTCTGTAACTCCTTTACTTTTGTGAACCTGCTCTGACATCACGAAGTTTTAGCGAAGAACTATGTCTCTGTCCTTGGCATCTCCAAAATGACATGGAGCAAAGCACCGCTGTTATGACTTGCACATCGTGTGAGATCTAGTGCAGTTAGTCATTGCAGGTGGTAATTTCAGTTTTAACTAAAACATAAAGCAACAGCAAAGAATTTCCCTGCGTCTTTGGGAGAGTTTGAGGTGGCATGTGCACAGAAACCCTGTAGATGGTGCTCATTGCGTCTCTTTTAGGGAAAAACAAGGTTAGCTGGGCAGAAAACCATGAAAATCTGGTTCAGAATGTCTTCAGTTTGTTATTTAATACCAAATAATGTCTAAACCATATTGTAGCCAGGATACATATACTTGTAACTTAATCTTTTGATCTATGCAGCATTTGCTTTAAGGCTTCTCAGAATTGCTTTCTATGCAAGATGTTATCGAAGATTAGGCAGTTCTTTGTTCCTTAACAGTTAATGTCCTAGCTCTGAATGCGCACAACATTACTGCAGTTGTTTTATGAAGGAAAAAAGGCTAAGATTTTCTTTTTTTCTTTTAATGGGGAGTATCTTTGGCATGCTATTTTTGGCATGGTAAAGAAGCTTTAAAGGGAATTGGTGTTCCCCAGGCAGCTCTTAGCCAAAATGTCTCTTTGGAAACTTTACTTTCACCTAGCTCTGCAGGGATTTAACTTGGTAGGCAAAGAAAATCTGATTATTTTTGCAGAACAGACAAAACAAAAAAGGGGTATTCACTTATGAGGTGTGGAATAGCATGTCAGGGTTGACTCTGGGACACAGACGTGGTGATTCAATCCCCAGTACCACTGCTGAGGTCAAGTACAGCCACCCTAGCAATTGGAAAGTCATACTAGCAAAATAAAACAGCTGTCCTCTTCTCGGATGAGAGAGGAGAAGTAGCAGAGGTATTCGTAGACCCAGAGTCCACTACAGCTCAGTTTAAGACGGCTGAAGCCAAATTGCTGGTAGAACTGCAAAATGTTTGGGCACCAGAAGGGCTCTGGTGTTGGATAGGAATGATGTCATCTTGGATTTCAAATGTTCAAGGGAGTGATATTTCCTAGGATGCTGGTGACTCGCAGTTGGATGCATCTGTTTCATAATGTGAAACCTCACTACTCCCCCTGCTTCCTAGGAAACCTTTTTATTCCTGTTTTCTGCTGAGTAAATTACAAAAAAAAAAAAAAAAAAAAAAACACACAAAACCCAAAAAGCGTGAGTGACTACTCACAGCAGTATTTGAGTCTTTTTAAAAAAAATTGCTTGCAAAATCCCTGAATAATTTGAAGATTGAGACAGACAAGAATACCTCCTCTTTTGTTTATCCTAACTGCTGGTGCCTGATAGCTTCTTGGAAGCAATATTTTCCCTTTCTTAAGAACAGGAGGGAAAGGTCACCAGATCTATCTGAGGGCTGGAAACTGAGCGACCTTAGTGGAAGATGCTTTGCCTTTAGCCCCAAACCTGCTGATGCTGAGGAGCCAGGTCTCCTGCTTTGGGCTGTTTCTCGAGGTTGGTGGTCTGAAGACGAAGGCCGAGGGAGGAGCCGAGTCGCAGCCTTTCTGCATTCCTCCAGCTGATGCTCTCCTTTGATATGTGGGAGTGTGGGTTTGGTTTCAGGTTGCAGAAAGGACACTGACCATAAACATGAGCTGGAGAAGTCAGAACTGACATTGAACTAGAGCATAAAAATTGTGTGAGTGCTGCGTGCTTGGACATGCTGTAGCTTTTCTCCTAGATAAGACTTGTGTAATGTAGTTGGCATGGTGACTCATCAGTAATGACAAAGTTAGCACTGAGTGGTAGTTGTTGAGCCAAGGTTGTTTTCTGGTGATAGTGCTTAAGCACCCGTGTTTGGAACCTCTGTCTTGCTCTGTGTCCAACATATTCTGCCAGCAGCCTCCTCCAAGAGCTCAGGGGCTCTGGGAGTGCGGAAATTAGTTTGTTCCTCCAAGTCAGAGTTAAGCTGCAGTGGGGGACAGTCTGGGGGAAACACAGAGATCTTCTTTCTGTTTCATGAACAGGCAGAATTTCAGGCTGTAGAACTGTGACCATTTCATTCATGTTAAACAGCCATTTCTCCCCAAAAAGAAGAGCCCCGTACCTGCTGTGTTTGGCTCTGGCAAGCCCACATGCGGCACAGGGACCAGATCCCAAGCCTGCTTTCATCCGTGTATGTCTTGGGCTGGTCTGCAGAAGTCATTTGTGTTACTTCACTCTCCAAGTGATGAAACTAAGTTGGGGATTTGGCTGGCTGGATGCAGAGGAGGAGGGGAACAGAGGGAAGAGACATTTCTCTGTGAGTCTGCAGCACAAGCCAAGAGCTCTGTTGGAAGGTCCCAGCTAATGCTCCCCACTGGCTGCCCTGGCGCCAGCTCATGCCAAGCCGTTGCAGCAGACTAAACACAAAAGAAAACAGAGTCTAGATTCATTGGTATGAAGGGGATATGCCAGAGTGTTCCACAGCTCTTCCTTTTCTTCTTCTCTTTGATAGCTGTCAATTTGCATAAAAACACAGATTACTAAGGTTTGTTTTGTTTGGGTTTTTTACATTTTTAAGCTTAATTCAGGCTTATTCCTGCACAGCTCTGTGTTTAATGCCTGGGATGCCCTGCGTCACACCCAAGAACCTGTTCCAAAGCTTGCTAAATGCTACTAAAAATTCCCCGTAACATTGATGAGCTGTAGGTAAGACAGTATAGACCTAAAACTGGCTTCATACCCATAGGAGGGGATCGGGTAGGGGAGATAAATCCATACTTGAATGTATGTTTAAATTCCAGTTTTCATCCAGTCACACTGCCCAGATTTTTGTGATCTCTCAGTGAAAATTTTGATGTTGGAGGCTTGCTGGCTGGTCTGCACCCCAGACATTTGCTGCGGGTGTTTGGGTGTAAACAAAGGATGTCCTCTGTGCTGGTGAGGTCCTCAGCTCTGCTCTAGAAGTGGTGGGGGTTTGATAGGGCCGCTTAATAAGTCACTTAGAGATGGATCACTGTCTGACCACTTCTTTGGCCATCTGTATTTTGAGCTAAGAGCAGCTTCTTGCCCAACAGTGTCCTGCTTGCTGCTGCTGAGTCTGGAGGGAAGCTTGTCTTCTCCCTGTCCCTGCATCTCCCAGCCCAGCTCTTTTTTGCCTGGTTTCTTATAATCTTTGAAGCTCTCTTCCCAGCCCTCTTTCCCCCCATCTTATCCCACCACGGGAGCACTGCTGCTGCCTCCTTAGTTCATCCCTTGCCGTGACCTTCTGCTCTGCTTCTTGCAACATTACCGCAGACTCTCTGCATCTCAAGCTGGGGGAAGATTCCCTGACCAAAGCACACCATGGCCAAGCCTTGGACCTGGGGAAGCACCAGGTACCCACCAAACCCCTCACCCATCTCTGGGATCAGTCTTGCGTTGATAAAGCTGTGACCTGTTTGCAAACAGACAAGTGAAATTTTGTGGGTTATTCTTTGGTCAGCTCTAAGCCTGGTTTACTTGAGTATGTCAAACACAAAAGCAATGTAGCATTGTCAAAGTTACAAAATTACTTTTTTTATTAACCTACCCTATAACAGAGCATGGATTTTCTTGGCAAATAATGCAAGAAGCAAGAGAAAACTGTAGTTTTATCCGTATGGAGCCTACAAATCCATGGCTTCTCTGTGCTGTTGAGCATGTGAGTTCTTAGAAATGCAGCTTCTGGTAGTTTAGCTTGAATACAGTCATTCTAAAAGAAGCTAGAAATAAATAAAATACTTACATTTCAAGTACAAAACCTTGCAGTTGAATTCAGTATGAGGAAATCAGTTTATTCCTTTTTGTGTTACTGACTACTGTACAGGTACTTGGGCTGGCAAAGTCTGCAGATGCAGAACGGAAGAATGTTTTATGTACATGACTTAATTGAATTATGTGTTTAGTCTTCCCTTTACACTATCCTGTGAAGCTGTTTAATGTCAATCAGAAAGAAGATTTTTATAGATGCATTTATTAAGACATGAACCCACTACTGCTACTGGCCCCAATTTTTTTGCCTTATATCTTTCCTTTCTGCTGGGGGAAACAAAAAAAGTGCACTTTAATTATGTCTCAAAAATAATGACACCTACCAGCTTTGAATTAGATAATTAGCAGGTAGATGTTACTTTCAAATTTTATTTAATGAAGTGCGAGCAACTTTACCGAGGCTCCTATACAGCTCTAGTATGAGGGAGAACGTTAACCTCTCGTCGGTATCCTGCTTTGGGGAACTCGGCGACTCGCCGGTTGCCGTCGGTATGTGGGGCTCTCCCCCGGCAGAACCAGGATGGACTGCTGGCCCGAGTTCCTCTGGGACTGGAAGATGCTTTGCTCCGCCGCGCTCCTCTCCGAACAGGTGAAAGTCAACCCAACGCCAACATTGCTCTTCATGGTTCTGGAGGTGCCATCAGACGTGCCGTCGAAACACCTGCCCAGGGCGATTTCCTTGGCAATCCTCGGGTCTTGGTCAGTGACGGTGTAGATGCCATAGTTGTGCCCCAGCGGGTCGAGAGGAGCCAGCATCGTGTACTCGCTGGAGTCGTTGTTGGTAGCCATGGGGAGGTGGTTCACCAGGTACTCGTGGAGCATGCTGTTGACGCTCTCTCGGCGGCAGCTGCCTTGGGGAACCACCTTCACAAGCGTGCGGTCCACGCGGTCTTGGTCGAAGAGCATGCCGCTGCACTTGAACTCCAGGCAGGCTGCCGACACATCCGGCTGTGTGGGGTCACGGATGCTGCGGACATCCCTGATGCCGTAGAGCTTGCCGATGGTCCGTGGGTGCGTCCCACCCATGTTACGAGACCTTACGTTCACCTCTTGGGGTCCATTTATTTTTACTTTAATGTAGCAGGCTCTAAATTCCATGGGCTTGGGCCACCATGCCAGGTAGTCATCAGTCCAGCTCATGAGGTCATCTTCACTGAAAGGAACGGTGTTGTAGTCATATCTGTCTCCCTCTATCCTGTAAAACCTGAAGTGAGCAGCACTGTGTGGAGCTTCCTCACACTCTCTTAGGTTTTCATAGGCATAAATAGGACCGTTGTTCTCTTCTGGGGAATTAGGGCTTGGCTTGGCCATGTTGATGCTGAAGGCTGTTTTCTTAGTGCTGGAGTCCTCGTGGTCTGTTCTCTTGTAGTTGAGCTTGTTGAGATATGGCTGTGGGACCCCGATAGCGTTAGGGTTGAGTTTGGGAGCAGACGACACAGCTTCAAGCTCTTCTCCCCCCATGCTTGCTAAAATATAAGCTGCGTAGGCCTCGGGATTTTGCTCATCGCAGAAGGCAGGCACACAGGCACCGTTGGGACCGGTGACTACGCTGTCAAAACGGCCCCAGGCTCTGGGGTTGGAGGAGTACCCCGGTGTTGGCTCCGTGTTTATAATAGAAATCACAACCCCTTGGATCTGCTCGCTTTGCAGGAACCTCTCACTTCTGTAGGCTCGGACTTTGACATAGCACCGTCTGCTCTCTGGGACGTCAAGGTTAAAAAGCCGCCTTTCCTTGATCTCCATGTTCCCAACCAAAAACGTTCTCTCCTCCCTTTTGCGTCGTCTGCTTTTCTCAAGGTTGAAGTCCCCTTCTTCTTCCCATAATCCTGTCTCTGGGTTCAGGGACCAAAGCTTCATCTCTTGCAGGTGCTCCGGCATCTTGACCTGAGCAGCATCCAAATGAACCTTCACTTCTTCTGCATTAAGAGACTCGGTGCCCTGTTCGTCTGTGAAGTCCACGGAAAACATGCCGTACGTGCGGAGTGGGAATACGTCTCCTTCCTCATCTACAAAATTCAGGTCACTTTGAGTCACAGGGGCAGCTGAGATATTTCTTGGGTCCAGAAATGTCACGCTGGCTTTCACTTTGCCTCTGTAGGCTTCTCCATTTTTCCTGTAAAACGCATTGGGAGGTATTTCTAATTCAGCAATTGGATCATCTTCTTCTATTTCTCCCAAAGAAATTACATTGGTTTCAGTGGATTCCAGTGTAACCGGGGCTTTTTTCCTTAGGAGCTTGATCTCATGAAACACAGCGCCTCCGTTTTCCTTGAAAGGCAGAACTTTTGTTGTGTTCACAAATTTCTGCAGCCGATCAACAAAAGTTAGAACCAGTCTCTCTGTGTCTGCTGGGATTTGGATGGAGAAGGTTCCCTTGTAGCCGGTCATACTTACTCTCTTGTTCCCCATGTAGATGTGGCCAAACCTCAGTGGCTCACCATTATCTGCTGCTGTGGCTCTGCCTCGAACTGTTATTTTGGTCTCGGTGCATTTTTTGCAGCCACATTCTATGACAACTTTAGTGGGGAGCGTGTACCCGTCGCAGGAGATGTCTCTGGTTTCCATCTTGGACACTCCGCAGCAGTAGGCGATGTTGTCCTTGCACCGAAGTCCCTTATCCAGCTTCCCAGCACAGGTCTTTGCTGGGCACTTGCCCACATCGTAGTAGAAGGAGTTTGTTGCTTTTTGGAAGCAGTCATGTGGAAGCCGGATGAGGTGGCTTTGGGGTTGAGAGTCGCAAGATGCCTCTTGTCTTCCTGTTAAATAGGATTTCTTAATGAACAGCAGGAAATAATTGTACAGTCATCACTCTGTCGTCTGAAACCTTCAGAGCTAAACATTGCTTCAATAAAGGGGAGGTTTTCACAGCCATAAACCAGATGTTTTGCAGGATTTTGGTTAGCTGTATTCATCTGGCCCCTGTTTTGATGAAGCAGGTGCTCAGCTGTATCTGTAGGTACCTGGTCAGAGTATCCCGGCTCCTGCTCACCCACCACTGCCATCCACGCCCACCTCAGCTAGATGTTCTAGATGAGGAATAAATTTTTTTATACTGTGGGTGGTGAGAGCCTGGCCCAGGTTGCCCAGAGAGGTGGTGGATGCCCCATCCCTGGAGACATTCAGGCCAGGCTGGACGGGGCTCTGAGCAACCTGGGCTGGTGAAGATGTCGCTGCTCATGGCAGGGGTGGCACTGAGGGAGCTTTGAAGCTCCATTCTAACACAAACTGTTCTGTGGTTCTGTAATTCTGCAGCTGCCTGGCTTTTTGGCTATGGACAGACTAAAATGTGTCCCAAAGTTTAAAATAACAAAACAAAAAACCTAACCAAACAGAAATATTCACATGTCAGGCAGCAAGTGCAGCGAGAAATCTGCTGAAAGCAGCAGATTGAGCTTGGCAGGTCACCTACAATCCAGAGCTCCAGTTTGAAGAGAGCATCTGGTTCATAACCAGCTCACGCAAGCTTATCTGCTAACAGATGCATGAAATAAACTACAAATATTTTTCCTGCAACTTTTCTTTGCCACATGTATCACAGTTTCTAGTTTCTACACACCACCGCTGCCCCAGCTCCTTGCAGAGCATCAAGAACATTTTCTCTTACCTATGACAGCAAGTTTGGCCGATTGAGACTTCACTGAGCCCCCGGCGCTGCTGGCCTTGCAGAAATACTCTCCAGCCTGGTCTCTGTTCAGGTTCTTCAGAATCAGGTTGTTTTTATATTTGTATAAGGAGGGATCCAGCAGTGAGCCATTGTGGTACCTAGAGGCAGTTAAGGGGACAGAGGTTCACCGCCTGGCCAGAGCAGAGCCATGACCTAATCCTGCATCTGGATTTTGCCAGACCTCTTGCCTCAGTTTCCCCATTTATAGCCTAGCTAGGTGGCATCACCAAAAAATTATTCCTCTTCCCCTAGCAGTGCTGAGATGTGGGTGCTGGGCAGTTGGCAGACAGGTAGAGCTGCCAGTCATGCCTGCTGAGGTTTTTCAAACTCTTATTTGTGTGTTTTTCCAGTAAGTCCCTTGACAGATGAAATTACTGCACCTGCGAGAAACACCAGCTCTGCACACCTCAAGGGAACCATCATTTGCAGCAATTGGTTCTTGGTGTATTTAGCTGTTTTATAGCTAAAAAAACCCCAACTTTATGGAGCCGGTAAGGAGATAAAAATTGAGTTTGTGGGACAGCTAAGACTTTTACCTGATCAAACTCAAGTTCCTTACCAGAGGTAGCGGTCAGGGGCTGGGTTCCCGAGAGCATCGCAGCAGAGCGCCACGCTCTGTCCTACTCTCCTGGCTTTGTCCTCAGGGCTCCTCAAAATGTAGGGTTTGCCTGTGGGAGGAGGAAAAGACCATCCTGTTATTCTTCCCCTCCTAAAATCGCAGTTTTTATTTCTGATCACTGCATAAAGTCTTCTGTGTTTTCCCCCCTCTTTGGGGCTACCTGATCGGTGCAGCTGCACTTGGATTGCCAAGTTTCTCCTGTTGCTCTCTGGCACAGTGACAGTCGCTGTTGCGTATTTAGCTTTCTTTACTTTAAGGGTGTTTTTGCCATCAGGACAAACGCCTGGGATCCTAAACATGCCCCTGTTATCGGCTGTTGTCAACAACTTGAGTTTCTCAGCTTGCAGGTAGACCCGGGCATCGGCAGCGGGTGACCCGTCCTCGAGAGAGACCTTCCCGAGCAGCGTCACATCCTCACACATGCAGGCATCGCAGTCGGCGTTGACACGGCCCATGGGGCAGGTGATGTTGCAGACTGCAAGAAGAGGTAATGTGGGTCAGAAACCAGCCCCAAGTCTCCATAATGCTCACGGCACAGTCTCACGTCTGCTTTTAACTTAGATGCAATATGGCAGATACCGCATAAGGAATAAATTGTATCCAAAACATATTTTTACTGATTATCAACAGCTGTGCTTTAGAAACATAGGGATGATGTCGTTTTGAACCTGACAATTAGTAGAAGGCAGCCACGTGGATATAATTACAACTGGGAGCTCTTATTTACCGTCCCCAAAGGGATGAATTTTGGGGAAACTTGAATGCAGATCAGCATGTGAGCTCTTAGCTCAACCATGGCAAAATTACCGATCCAAATGCCTTAAACTTTGTAGGGTTTTGTTATCAACTTGTGCCCAAACATCACAACTTTGTTTTTATATTAAAAGCTGTCTCCCCTTATTCAATGTTATCCTGGCTTGGACAAGGCGCGAGTTAATTGCCAAATGAGCGCTATCTGATGGGTTTAATGAATGGTGTCCCAGACAGTGATCCTGAAATGTTTTCATTACCTATAGTGATTAATCCTAAATAATCTGTCTCTTCCCAAGGCAAGGGCTCAGATCATTCCTTTTACAATCACAGAGCATCCCTGTACAGCAGCTACCTGATAATTTTCTTATAGCTGGAAATAAATGGCAAAAATCAGGGAAAATCTGATACAACTTTCCTGGAGAACACATGGACTGTTTTGAGAATGATTTTTTTAAAAGGGATTTACAAGAATAATATGATTAATTACAAGCCCCTTCGGCAGGGGCTGTGGCAATTCAGCATTCTCAACTCTTCTCCTTCCTGGGGCCGATTGCTTGGAGACAGTCGTTTGCAATCGCTGCTGTTACAACAAGATTAATGAGATTTTTCCTCTGTCCCCAGGATCTTTATGAGTCCCTGATGATTCCCTGTATCTGGATTTCCCCCTTAGCTTGCTCTTTTGCTATCAAATCCCTTAGTACTTCCCAGCCCTGCTTGGGAAGGGCACCAGCATTGTGAAATTCTGGCAAGGGAGAGCAAAATGGCAGCAAAGGGAGCACAGTGCCTACACAGCGGTGAGATCAGGACATCACCCCCTGCCCGTGAGCACCTGAGCAGTCATGTCCGATGCAGAGCCGCCCTTCCTCCGTTGCTTCGTTACAGTGCACACCCCAGAGATGCTCAGCGAGGCAGGATCTGGTACGCTTCTGCACGCCCGTTTGGCCACACTTCCCCGAACATTCACTCCATTTTGACCATGGAGACAAAAACCTTTTTGAATCTTGCACCAGCGGACCTTGAATAACATCAGGGGTGTGTTACTGAGACGCCTGTTACACGTATGGCTGCCCGAAAACTGGCAATTGGTTTCTTAGCAGCTTCTATATAGTTCAGACTGTGCATTTGGATATTATGCACCACACGAGTTAAACTAACTCAAAGCACATTGAGGGAGCTGGGAAATAAAGCATGAGAAAGCATCTGAAGGCTTCTGACTTAATTCCCCGCAGGCTACCGTTATTCAGGATGATTAAGATAAACTCAAGGGGAGCAAAGTGCAGGCAGCTCATGCTTAGACTTGAATAACTTTGGCTTAAAGGAAATCAGATGCACATTGTCATTTAAATGCTGTCTGAGGAGCAATGCTCACCTGCATTTCAAAAGTGGTTAAATTAAAAAAAAAAAAAAGAAAAAAGGGGGTAAAATTGTTGGTATGATCATGTTGAATGTCTCTAACCATACTCCAACATATGTTCCCTATAGGGGAAGTGCGTGTCCTATTGCAAGCACCATTTTTACTGTGTGCAAAGCTTAAGATGCTACTGAGCAGGTTGAGCGTGTTAGGGGCCAGCTGATTTGTAAAACACAAAGAGGGTTTATTGAGAGTTTAATATGCGGTTAGATTTTTAAAGGAATCTCTTTAACTGGGTTACTAGATGGTATTAATTTAAGCTGCTTTGAGTGGATGAGATCCCCCTCCAAGCCTCTGGTTTGGGTTTATATTTTTAATGACAATGTTCTAATAATGTTTATGAGGATGTGCCTGTGACTAAAGTTCCTAAAAAATTAGGTTTCTTGGAGATGTGTGCCATGTCATCTCCCACACCTAATCTTCCACTCAATTTAAAATAACCCAGGTTGGCTTATTTCCTAGAAAGACAGATGGACACATGGTTGCACTGTTTCAGTGATGGTCCAAAATGAACCCCTGGCCTCCAAAACCAGGTGGCTGGAAAAGATAATTTAAATGAGAGCAGCTACGGGAGCATCATGTCTGGTTTGGAGCGAGTGCTTGGGTGAGTTTTTAAATCTATTGGCATGTCAGTATCTCTAGTTCAGCATCCCAAGTAGTACGTCAATAAACCTTATTTAGTGATTTTGGGGAGGCAGGGAGAGGTGGACTTTGGGACATGGTCTTGTCCCAGGATACAGGCCTGTCTGTACTTGCCCCAAGCGAAAACTTAATGTGTAACAAATTGAAGTGGGGTCTCAGTGAGTTCCTAAGCCTGTTTGAGATCAGCTTCTTCAATCTGCAGGGTGGGTGGTAAGAAGGGAGGACAGTCCTGTGAAGGAAAATGGCACTATATGGCTCTGGGCAGCACCTCGACAGCAACAAAAGCAGAAAGTAGAGGACAGGGAGAAGCTGAGGGGTCGAGCGCTGGCAGGGACGCGGGAAGGGACAGGGGCACTGGCAGGAACGTACTGCGTCTGGCGTAGGTGAAGGTTGGGTTCCCCCGGCGAGAGCTGCTCCTTGTACCTATGGGTAGAGGATATGTGGGGCGATTTGGGCAGGGTTTGTGTGCATGCTGCCCAAGCACCCGTCCCTCCTGCTGGCCCAGCTGCTCAACCCCAGTAGGTCTGGATCATGCTCTCCTGGAGGCAAAAGCTGAGTTTGCGGCTCACTGCTGCTAAGGGCAGACACTTTAGTTTCCAATGTCATAGGTCAAAAACTCAAAATTTTGTTTTATTTCTCTTTAGAGAAGCCAGAGTCACCCCTTGCTTTGAGAGCCCCAGCATCATGCCTTCTGCTTTGAGAGGGAAAAAAATTTCATGGTAGTTTTCCTAAAAATACCTCTCAGTGAGTGGAGGGGTCTTCTCCAAGTGTCCATCTTTTCAGTGCTTTGATGTTCCCCAGCAGCTAAGAGAGCTGCTGGGTGTGGGACGGGAGGCTGGGAAAGTCCCCTAATCCCTGGGCTATGGCATCAGCACATCTAACCTTTTCAGCACCTCCTTGAATTTAAATCCCAAGACCTGGTCAGTAAAGCTCAAGGGGTTGGGGTATCTCCTGGGGATTAACAAGCAGAGCAGGTAATTAACGCCCTATGGGCTTTAATCCTAGAGCAACAGTGTCACAAACTGCCCCAGGCGCGGGGGCAGGCTGGGGACAGGCGGGTTGGGACGTGTCTTTGCCCATCCCTGGGCTCTCCCAGCCTGGCGAGGGGCCGCGCGTGCCTCCCGCGGGACTAGGGGCTGTGCTCATGCGCTTGACCTTCACTTTTCCAGGAGAGGAGCCAACAGCGTGTGTCAGCGATAGCCAAAACCCTACAGGAGCTTGTGGATGATTAATATTTATTCCATTGCCTAAATGTCCTCATCTACTCAAATAATATTATTTAGGTTGTAAATTAAGGCTGAAAAACAAAGAATACGCGTGCAAACACCCCTTGTCCCGGTGAGGGAAATAACTTACTCTCCAAGCTGAGCATCACCAGTGGGCTGAAGGTTTTCTGTCCTATCTGGATCCTGCTGAGGGCTGGTTTCAGAAGCCTTTGACCTAAGGAGTCAATAAATTAGAGATTAAATTAGATTAATAATGAATTCATTAGAGTCAAGGGATTTGGGATCCTTAAGGTCTGGCTTTTAGATTTCTCTTTGGGTTGTGGCTGGTGAGAGCTGTGGGAGCTGTACAGGAGATGCCAAGTGAAGTGTGTGACAGAGATGTCCCACAACATCACTGCTGCTCGGGGATGATGCAAATTTGCCATTTCCCTTAGCATCCAAGAAAAGCTTTTTTTGGTGCTTTCTGTGTTGGTGCAGCTGGGATCAAATAATCATTTTATAGCTGAAGATATAAAATATATCCTGCCTTTCCCTGTGTGGAGAGAAGTGAACCTGAGGTGGATGAGGTTGGTTGTCGCCAGGGGACATAAACTGCTTTCTGCACTTGGTGTGCCTGGCAGGAGTTGCTGATTGTGACTTGTTCCCAGGGTGCTTACTGGGACCTGTCCCATTTAGACTGGGGAGCTAAGCCTGAAGCTGCCCAGCTCCCAGGGGCTCATCCAAGCTTCTGGGCACCTCCCCAGTGGCAAACTGACTCTCCTTGTTCCTATCCCTGGCTGCCTGGCCAGAGCACTTCAGGGCAAAATTCCTCTATAGCCTTGGAAAACAAACCCAAAGAACCTGCAAACATTTTCTCTGTGAGACCCACCGGCGTGGAGGGCCGGATTGCTTATCACTCGATGCTTTGGTACGTGTGACCCACCAGTGCCAGCGGATCCAGTTGCTCCTGAGCATCTTCTCCTGGAGAAGAGCTGTGTCACTGGTTCTTGAGGGCTCAGCTTGATGCTGGGGCTGGTTTGTGCTCAGGAGATGGATACAGCACTGACCGAGGGGGTTTGCTTAGAGCAGAGGGGAGCGGGGATGGGAGCTGGGGTGTGCACTGGACACCACGGGGTGTCATAGACAGGAGGCAGGGATCACAGAATCATAAAATCATAGAATCATTTGGTTGGAAGAGACCCTTAAGGTCAAGTCCAACCATAGCCTGAATCTAGCACTAACCCATGTCCCTAAGAGCCTCATCTCTGCATCTTTTAAATCCCTCCAGGGATGGTGACTCCACCACTACCCTGGGCAGCCTGTTCCAATACCTGACAACCCTCTCAGTGAAGAAGTGTTTCCTAATATCCAGTCTGAACCTTTCCTGGCACAACTTGAGGATGGTGCCAGCACGGCCAGTCTGATCACCCTGGTCACCCGGAGGCTGGCAGATGGGCTTTGCCTGTGCTCTGTGGGCAGGATGGGCACCAGCCCTCATCTGGAAGTTGCTTTACTGGGTGAAGACTGTACTGACCCAGACATATCGGTGCCAAGCCCATGTCTGCTGGCCCAGTGGCCACCAGCAGATGTGCCATCGTGCCAGTGGGCAAGTGACAGTGCAATGATGGGAATAGAAACGTTTAACCTTCACCTAGAATGGATGTGGCTCCCAGAAAGAGGAAGAGGATCCATCCTTTTGCAGTGACCATGGTCTCCAGAGATGAGCAGGGGCTGCTTGGAGTATCCACAGCCGTCCTGTGCCTTCCCCAGACCTGTGGAGACAAGCCCGGCTGCGTTTGAGGCTCAACCAGGGTCCTGCCACCTTCAGGGAGCTTCTCCCAGTCTGAACCAGCCCCAAACATGCTGCGGGGCTGCTTTTGCTCCCTGCTCACCCCCGGCAGCCCCCCACTTACCCCCAAGAGGGGAGCAACGGTGGCTCTGCATCCGCGTTCGCATCCCCTCTTCTTCTCACCATCACATCTGAGCCCAAATCTATTCTACAGAGCGCTGCTTTGGAACGACATCTCCTTAAAATGTCTTTTAACAGCTTAAATACTTCTGCAGGGATGTTCCCGCAGCCCACGCGGCTCCACGGGCTGTTCTGCCCCCCGTGTCAGCAGGAACATCTTCGTCCCCCCAGCCCTCTGCCTGCACGCTGGGCTCAGCGCAAGGATCACATCTTATCCCAGCACATCCCGGGAGCACAGCGAGAGGAGAGGCTCCCGAGTGGCTCTGGAAGCGGAAAACCCCACACGCAAGCCAAGCCTTTGCTGCAAATATGAACAAGAAGCCAAATATTTTCCTTTTTTTCTGCATGCAGAGCTGAGAGACTGTGGCTTTGTCTTGCTCTTCCCCAACTCAGTGACTTCAGATTTTGTTTTTAAGCTAGCTCCTCAGCCCTGCAGCGTCAAGCGTTTAATTTCTGAAGGTACCCATGGAGCTGGTGTTATCCCAAGTGATATCAGCTGGAAATCCAGGTGCTTTATTTTGTACACTCCAAATTAATGAACTTGGGGGGAGTGAAATGCTGCCTCAGCCTCTCAGTGCCTCACTTTACCCATAAAAAGAGGCTGACAAAGAGCAGCCGGCAGCGGGAACACCCCGTTATTTGTAAGCGGTATTAACCATCCCCTCTGAGACCTGGGAATGTGGCACTGGGAAATACTTTGATTACGGCTCAGCAAATCCCAGTCAAGCAAAAATAACAAGCAACACATGAGTGGTGTTTTGTGGGCTTACGGTGGGGTCGTGAACTCGCAGCCAGACAGTAACCAAGAAAAATTAATCTAGCCTGAAAGCCTGTTTCCCACTCGGCAGCTATTTTAGGAGCCAGCTGGGACTGGTTCGGTGCTGGAGTCCCTTTTTCCCTGGGACACACGATGCTGGGAAAAAGGGGGTTTAAGTGGCTGGATCCCAGTGGGGTGGAGGGTTCAGCATTGCCCGTGTCCTCTCTCTGGCAGGGGCTGGGGAAGATCAAATAGCCCCGTCCCCTTCCCGAACCCCCCACTCCACTGTCTCCATAACCCTGCCCCAAACCCGTCAGCGGGGACACAGGACATGGAGAACCATGTCCCCATTGATGTTTTCCAGCCCACAGCTTTCATCTGCCCATCAATTAATTTCCACCTCGCTTGCAATCACAGCCTCTCTTAATTATGCCGCCTTAATAACACAGCAAAATTATATAACCGCAAGCTGCGACGAAGGGGAAAAACTTAGCAGGGTTGGTTGATTTTTTTTTTTTTTTTTTTCCCTCTTACAAAAACCCATAAAAACCGCAATTAAGGAGAGTCTCGTCCTCTCGCTGTGGAGCCGCCAGCCGAGCTGCGGTCCAGGGGTGAGGCGAGGGCTTGTCAGCCATGGGTTAAGGGATTTGCAGCCGGTTGGGAAGAAGAGAGAGAGTTTGCAGCTTACCGAAACCTCCCCTGTGCCGCCGCCGAGCCGGACTGCGCGCGAGCCTCCCCGCAGCCCAGGCAGCGAGGTCGCTTATATAGCCCGGCGTGTAGCTTAGGGGATGGCAGCGAGCCACCGGCTGCCGAGCACAAACAGATCGGGCGAGCGAGGAAACCGCAGCTTAACAAGGTGATGGTAAACACAAACCCTTGGCGAAACAGCAGCTGCCAGGGCTGGGACAGATGCCACGGCGTGGCAGGGTGCTGGCAGTGACAGGGTAGGGCATGGGGTGGGCACTGCATCCTGGTGTGGGTACCATGTCCCGGTGTGGGTACAACAGAATGGTGTGGGTATCGTGTCTTGGTGTGGGTACCACAGAATGGTGTGCGTACCTCATCCTTCCAGAGCACCTTTAGGGGCTTCCCCTGGGTCCAGATCCCAAGTAGATGCTGCTGAGCACTGCAGAAGGAGACACAGTGTACAGGTATGGGGTGCAATGAGTTTTGGGGATGATTTTTTGGCTCTTGCCTGATCTGGGACACCTTTACCCCGACACTGGCTATGGCAGGGATCAAATGAGAATGCTGTAGGGATGTGAGGATGTGGGACAAGCCAGATGGATCGGTTTGAACACTTGAGGTAGCACAGAGCTGTGGAAGCAGGATCATCCTTGCAAATGTGACTGCATCTCACTCAAGCCATGGGGAGATCCAACAAAGCCCCCTAATGAGAGCTCCCCGCCTGCTCCTGAGTCATTTCAGCCCCCCCAGATCCTTCCTCCCCCTGCAGCCGCATTTTTCTCATGTAATTTGTGGCAGCTGGTCCTGGCTTGGAGCTTCTGGGCTTTGCAGAAAATGTGTGACCATGTGCAAGCACATACCACCCGTGAACACAGCCACAGACATGGGGGGGCCGTGCTGCCAGTTTGCTGCTGGAGCCTGGTGTGCAAACATGGGCTTTACACGTCAGGAGCCATTCCCAAAGGCTGGGGACGTGTCGGGGCTGTCAGTGGCGTGCAGGATGTGCCAGCCGTGCCCTGGGCTGCCTCTTAGTAATCCCTGCTGGCCCAGCTGCCAGAGGAACATCGATCAAGGTGTCACATAAAAAGTAATTGGCGGTGGCCTGCACCCGCTCCTGTGGATGTTTACGAGGGAAAAGGAAAAGACACCTGAGATGTGCCCAAAAAATGGCAGAATGTTTATCTGGTGGGCAAGGAGTGCCGTTGAGCTGGAGGCCCCTCACCTGTGACATAAACATGGAGCTCAGCTGTGTTTCCCTGCTGTGATGAGGACAAGATGTGGGAAAGGTGCTGAGACTGAGAGCAAAGAATTCATCTTCCCCAGGCAGCACGTACATCCCACCACGGCCGGCCCGTCCCTGGCCCAGCAGTGACACCTCGGCAGGCGGCTCCGGTCCCACCAGCTCATGCTGGCATCGACTTCCATGGGTCGCTCTGTGGGGTAAGGAAACGTGCTGCTCTGCAAAAGGGAAAAGAAGTTATTCTTTATGTTATGGAAAACAGGTGATAGCTCTAGCCCAGCACAGCTGCAGGTGTTTCTGCACAGGATTTTGCAGCCTCCTTCACATGGGTGTCTCCTCCCCAGCGTGGCTCCTGCAAGACCCACTCAGGGGACACACATGCAGCTTCAGGAGCAGGTCCGGGACACGTGAGTTCATGCAAAACACAGGTCTCTAGAACAGTCCAGCTGCATAATTTCTCTTGGCTTGGCCATCCCTCACTGCAGCTCCAGCACGTGGCTGATGCTGGATGGAGCAGCATGAGCAGAGCCCCAGATATTTCCAGTGCTGAGCACCACTGGCTTCTCCACAGGTCCAGGACATACTCTTCTCGCAGATTAACCCCAGAGGCCCTGCCCCATCTCACAGGATTTCTCCATGGTTTCATCAACGACATGTAATTACAAAGCTGTATGTAATTAAGCTGCCATGTTTAATACTTCTCCTCCAGCAGTATCAAGGATGGGCCAGCATAAGAGGACTTGTGATAACCACCTCCCTCTCCATGCTCCTCCATGGTTGTCTCCACTGCTCTTCTCATATCCCACTAATAAATTCAGAGGAAAACAGGCTACTGATGCTCATCCCAGTGAAAAAGTGCCTCCCGCCCTTTCTGATATGGCATCAGCAGTGTGACTGTCACCAAAAGCTGACTGCACCGCACCAGGAGGGTGACATGGATGGTGGGGCTGCTCTCAAGGCTGGGGGGTCTCTGAAATGTTCTGTGTGCTCCATGAAATACCCTGTGGGGTCTATGAAATACTCTTGGGGTCTGTGAACTACCTTGTGGGGTCCATGGAATGCCCTTTGGGGCTGAGGCCATGTTCCCTTCCCCGCCGGCTCCCTCCCTGCGCCCTCTTCACTCCGCCGAGGGGAGCTGACGGTTATTTTTCCCCTGCTGCGTGTTTCTGGGCTCGCTCCTGTTTACGGAGATGGAAGTTAAAATAACTGATTGATGACTTTGTTCCATCCCAAACACTTTGGGGAAGTTCGCGTGGTTTCGGAGGGTGAGCTGGGAGCTGGGATTTCATTAAGCACTTGGCTCCCGGCACTTCTACAGCCATGCTCCAGGGGTGGCTAATGTTGTTTTTTAAATCCTGTTTTGCTATCCCAGGAGCCGGACTGGCGATTTCCATGGTTTGCAGGAGAAACTTGGAGATGTGGTGGGTCCCCGGGGTTCACTCTGAGCTCTGAACCACCAGCAAACTTCGCAGCCACTGCAATATTGTTTCACTTAAGCCCTCCTCCATCGCTTCATCAGCACAAAATCGTGCTCCAGCTGCCTAAAAGCTTTGGAAAAGAGCCCAAAAAATGAACTACTGGAGTTTGTTTTTATTGTGTGGATGAGGATTTACAGGCTGTGGCTGGGGCAAAAGGAGTGAGCAGACCTTTCCCCCCCTGGAAGGATTTGCTTAGGAGCTAAAGCCTCAACTCTGGCTCAGCAGTGCTCAGCTCCATGAAACAGATGCAAAAAGCAGTGCAGAGGGGGGACAACATGAAAGGCAGGAGCAGCGAAAGATTTGTTATAGCTCTGGAGCTCAGAAAGGCTTTTCTTTAGCCTTGAAAGAGCCGGGAGCTGGGGGAGAGCAAGTTGTGGCACATGGGGTCTGGCTATGGGGTGACCCTCAAATATCTGCTGGCACCAGCACAACATGACTGACCCCCCAACATGTAAAACTGGGGGTGTCCCCTTCTCTGTGGCCACATATGTCAAGGAAAAAAGCTTTTCCCAGTGTTTTTATCAGGCACGGCCGTGATCTGTGTGCCTGGGGACTGTTACCCGCATGCCTGCTGCCCCCTCACAGCCCCACATCCCAACGCATGCTGGGGGTTCGCTGAGCACTGGGATAACCTGGAGCACGAGAGGGACCTGCTGGGGTTTCTCCCCCGGGTGCCATGTCCATCCCCGCCGCCTCTCCTTCTGCATCACAGCTCAGAACAGCAGAGATGGGAGATGCTCTCAGAACCCCAGAAGTGTCTCAATAGCCAATTCCTTTTTAATTACATTGCTGAGCTGAGACTATCAAGATAAGTATTCTGGCTTGTTTAGAAACTCTCTGTGAGATGGAGAAAGCCATTATTTTTGAACTCTCCATGAGTAACACACATCCCAGGCTCTGTGCCTGAAGCATTAACTCTCTGGGGATACTCGCAGGGTAGCATCACCGTGTCACGTGTCAGTACAACACCAATATTTCATATAATCACAGAATAGTTTGATTTGGAAGGACCTTCCCAGCTCCCCCAGTGCCACCCCTGCCATGAGCAGGGACATCTTCACCAGCTCAGGTTGCTCAGAGCCCCGTCCAGCCTGGCCTGGGATGTCTCCAGGGATGGGGCATCCAACACCTCTCTGGCCAACCTGGGCCAGGCTCTCACCACCCTCAGGGGCAACAATTTCTTCCTCATGTCTGGCCTGAATCTCCCCTCCTTTAGTTTAAAACCATCACCCCTTGTCCTATCACAACAGGCCCTGCTGAAATATTTGCTGGGAACATCTTGCTGGCAGTTGTGGGCTGGTGGCAGGGCCTGAGATGTTGCACAATGTCGGATGGTGATAGAAAAGCGGTCACAGGATGAAAATGGGTGTGATGGGAACATGGTGAGCTCCGAGCCAGGGCAGCACCTCAATGGGGACATTTAAACCACGGAGCAAGAGCAGGAGCAGGGCTCCAACCTGCAGCCCAAAGCCTGTTTGCTTTAGCTCTGGACAGGGTTTGTTGGACAAAGACCGTCCTGTGTGGAAGAACATGTTGCTTTGGGCAATTAATTGCTCCTGAAGAAATCTTTAATTTATTGCTCTTATTTACCGGTAATAGCTTTGGGCTTGGGTGCACTCGGGGATGGTGGGGAGGGCAGCCTCCCTCTGTGGGATGGTGGCCTCTGGTCTCATCTGGGCCTTTTCCTCCTGGTGTTTTTTTTGCTGTAGAGTATATCAAGGTGGGCAGGTTTGCAACTGATTTACACCAACACGTAGCAGAGGTGTAGGCTGTACAAGCCTCACCAGAGGATCTGGCGTTGGCAGCAAAATTGGAGCATCAGGCTAAAAGCTGCTTTCTGGTGTGTGGATGAGCCTCTACTTGGGATGGATTGAAAACACAAGGGATGGAACCGGGCGGGTGGTGAGCACTCCTCGTTGAACCCTGCATGAATTTATTTCAGGTTAATTATTGCACTGAGCAACGTGGGGCTGAGCCTGGGCTGGGGTAATCGAGGCTGATCCACCTCCGAGTTTCAGCTCGGAAAGAGTTTTCCAGCATCTGCGCTGGCAGAAGAGGCCATGGAACCGCCTCCCCTTCCCGGAGCGCCTGTGGTCACGGGGTGACCAGAGCCATAAAACATTTCACGACCTCATGCAACGTGCCGAGGGCATGCTCAGAAAAGCTGGTTCTCTGCAGAGCTAATTCCGGAGCTGCTGGGATTCCCCCCGGGGCAGTCGTGTCCGTATCAGTTTTCACCAGGGGGTAAATGGGGGTTTGGTGGGGGGCAGGTGCTGCTGAAGGGAAGGGCTGGAGCAGTGTGAGCAACTGGGACCAGATGAGATGAAAACTGCCTGGAGCAGGTTGGGAAGGCAGCACAGGAGATAAATCCTTCCTGAGACAGACTCGGAGCAATGCTCCCGGCGTCGGATCAAGAGCTGCCTCCCAGAAACACCTCCCCAGGAGTCCAGATCTGGCTGGGGGGAGGTAGAATCGTGGAATCATGGAACAGTTTGGGTTGAAGGGATCTTCCCAGCTCCCCAGTGCCACCCCTGCCATGAGCAGGGACATCTTCACCAGCTCAGGTTGCTCAGAGCCCCATCCAGCCTGGCCTGGGATGGCTCCAGGGATGGGGCATCCACCACCTCTCTGGGCAGCCTGGGCCTGTCTCTCACCACCCTCAGGGGCAACAATTTCTTCCTCATGTCTGGCCTGAATCTCCCCTCCTTTAGTTTAAAAACATCACCCCTTGTCCTATTGCAACAGGTCCTGCAAAAAGGTCTGTCCCCGTCTTTCTTGTCAGCCCCTTTTAAGTACGGAAAGGCCACAAAAAGGTCTCCCTGGAGCTTTTCTTCTCCAGCTGAACATCCCAACTCTCAGTGTGTCCTCCCAGCACAGCTGTTCCAGCCCCGGATCATCTTTGTCAGCACCAATGATCATCCTAAGGGACACCTGGGCCCCCAGTCCCAGGGCTCAGCTCAGAGCAGGATTCTTGCAGGAGGGTAAAATCAGAGGGGGGAAGCAGAAATTATATTTCTCTTGTTCATTTAATTCAGCATTAATAGCATCTCTCCCCACCAAGCCATTGATCCGTTCCTAAAAGCAGACGTGTCCCTGCAAAAAGCTCAACCAAGGGTGTTTTTAAGCCTTGAGAACTGCTTGGAAATGCGAAGTGCAGGGTAAAGAGGTGTTGGGGGACGTTTTTGCAGCTTCTCACTCCTGCAAAACCCCCATAACACTGTTGAGGGTCCCATGGGGGTTTCAGCTCCCCCCACATCCAACAGGAGAAACCAGCCCTCAGGTCTGGCCTGTATCTGGGAGGGAGCATCCAAAGGGAGCCTGAAACATGGCTCTGGGGCACACAATCCAATTTGGGAGCACGGAGAGAGGAGGATGTTTGATGTTTGGAGCAGTGCAATGGGCAGGCAGGTCCCACAGGGAGTAAAAAAAAATAGCAGAGGATAAAAGGGCATGAAAGGCAAAGAGGAGAGCAACTAAAACCCATCCAAAAACAAGGGCAAAATTGTTCACTTCCAGGGGTTAGTCACAATGAAAATACTGGGATTTCATAATTTCTTCCAGCTCCAGAAAAATACCCAGTTAGGGCAGTGAAAGCCCTGGCCGGGTCAGCGTGTGCTGGAGCCAAAGGGGACCCACAGCCCCTCCATCGATCCTGTGGGTGATTTTCCAGCTTTACTGGGGACACGAGCATCATGGGACCAAGGTGCTGGGTGAGAATTCCCAAATTAATCCCCCCAGCTGGGGTTTCCAGCCTGAGCAAGCGAGCAAAGCTGCTGTGGAAAAGACGCACAGTGGATTGAGTGATGGTGCACACATTTCAGGTTTTATCACTTGGTGGTGAGCAGTTGGGGTTTGGCACCAAAACCCACCAGGTTTCCTGGAGCTTGACCTCAGGCTTTGGTGTAGGGTGATAAATTCATCCTTCTTTTCTTACTAGTTTAGAGATAGGGAAAGGGGATTTTGCTCTGGTTGAGATATCCTGGTGAAAGACAGAGGAAAGACCCCCAGAGCTGCTGCTCCACATGGGAAGATGGAAATTCGGTGAATCTCTGTGTGTGATGCTCTGGACATCTGGGCTGCCCTGCCAGAGGTGTCCTTGTCCTTTACACCATCCAGCGTGATGTCCTGGGCTCAGGAACACCAGGAGCACCAGCCAGGGTATGAAAACATGGGAACTGTAGTGGGTTTGAGCATCAAAACCAATTTTTTTTCTCAGCACCCCTGTCCAATGGCATGATCCCCCCACAGAAGGGATTTTATCAGTGAGGGCTCTGATATACAAAGCTGTATCAGAAACAGCGCATTATTTCACCAAGAAACAACCGAAAAACACAGTTTGCCAAAGTATTGAGCCTGCTGGGTAGGAGAGATCCCTCCCTCTGCTTTAAATGAGGACTTTTAGGAGGAGGATGGGGTGACCCAGATTATCCCAACGAGGGACGGCAGTTATCGTCCCTTCTGGCAGCTCGGCAGAGCGGCCAGGGCCGGGTGAGCAGACGGAATGAGGTGTTGGTTTATCCCCTGAGCTTTGCTGCTCTGCCTTTTGCTGCAACGATTTTTCGGGATTTAGGGTGACGCTCTGTGATGGGTGATGCCCGGGGTTACTGCTCCACATGCAGCCCTGATGCTGTTGGGTTTTTTTTAATGAGAAGGATGAAAACTGGGAGCTTCACGACTGCTTGACTTGTGAACTTTGGGTAAGAAGAGAAGCCGTTCCAGAGGTGAGCTCATTTCTAACCCCGGGAAATGACTTCATGGACGCTGGTATTTACTCACAAAAACATTGCATGTCAGATGTCCCTGACTAGACTTTCTGTTTCGAGTCCAGTATGAGATAAAAATTTCCTTGGACAAGCTGCTCCTGAGACAATTCAAGGCTTGGAGGAGGAGAAGAATTGAAGGGGAAAAAAATCAGCATTAAAAACTCTGAAATCATGAGGTTTTTCTGAGCAAAGGGCAATTTTTGGACAACCAGCGTGGCAGAAGCACCTGCCTGGGTGACGGTGCTGAGGGTGGTGGGTGCTGCTGTAGGATGGTTCTGCTCGAATAGGAGCCGTCATTACCCCCCTGCAACGCCCAGCAGCAGAAATTTCTTTCAGAGGTGAAAAGACAAATTTTTCTCTCTTTCATGAAGCCAAGACCCCGTCAGTGATTTATTAGGATAAACAACAGCAGGTTCCCTGCCCCACATTTGCACTGGGTTAATGGAAATTAAATCTCATGCTGCTTGCCCTGTGTGAGAACCCAATTTATGCGGGATGTCTGATGAAAAACCAAATGCTTGTACTTCTGTTCCAGGTCTGCTCGTGCAAAAAATTGCCACTGGGGCTGTGCTACGTGTTGTGGCTTTCTGGTGTCTGTTTTCTCCAGCATCCTGGGATAATCTTGATGGACCTGGGGAGAAAAGTCCTATTTGGGGAGCCTGGAGGTGCTCAGACTCCCTGTGACCCAGCTCCAGGGATGTACTGGGGCAGCATCCCAAAAGGAGGGGATTTCGGAAAGAGCTGAGCCGGGGTGTATGGAAACATGCCTGCCTGCCAATGCTGTTTCCTAATCCTGGGGACTAAAAAACCTCTGATGGTTAAACCAGCGTTCAGAGACTCAGCTGAAGGCTGCTGAGCAGACGACATCCAAGTTGACCTTTGAGAAGATGACCCAAAAAAAAACAAAAGGAGAGAAAACACACAAGGGGGTTACTGTGCAAATGCCGGAGACAAACAATCATTTTAATAAGGGTCCCCACCCTTAAAATAAGACTTATGGCTAACGCATGCCAAAGACATTTCTGCGTGATGGCATGTGAAAAAAATCCTCTCTGAACAGGGACCAAAAGCTTTGTTGTGGCATGAGCAAGGCTTACAGTTCCCAAGAAAAATCCTGTCCCTGTCTTGCATCATACAGTCAGGGATAGACGGGACATTTCTAGACAAAAAGGCAGCCAGCCGGGAAGGAGGACACACAGGGAATACATTCCTGACTTGCTATTTAATTGCTTTCGTGCAGGTGCAAAGATCTAAACGAAAGGAAAAATAAGGATGACCAGGTGGGGCCAAATTAATCTCGGCTTCAAGCAGTAGTCTAATGCCAGAAGGAGGCAGCTGCTGTAATAAACAGGCTTCCACCCAACTTCTTTGTGCTTTTTGTGGTTTTTTGCCCCCCAAGTACTGGGCTTGTTCCCTGCCAGGTAAGGAGGTGATGAGGACGGTCCCCTTCCGTGTGACAAGGGTGGCTGAAGCTCACTACTTTTCTCTTTCCCCTTGGATGTAAAACTCTTTGAATGCATAAATTTCCCTCTGTGGTTCTGAGCAGAGAGTTTCCAGTCTGATCCCTTACATGCCAAAGTGGTGGAGGGTTTTGGGAACTCTGGTGGACGGTGATGCCCCAAGGGATGACGTGGTCCGGCACCTGCAGCCTCCCTTGGTCTCTCTGCTGCACAATTTGACTCTTAAACCCACAAAAGGGGAAAAAATCCTCCTTTTTTCACTTGTGCCCAGGAGCAGAGCAGCTCCAGAGATGGTACAACCCGTCACTCAGATCTCAGGCATTTCTTCTTGAAAATAAGTGAGAATAGGTTTAATGATGGAAAACCTCTTCCAGAAAGTGGACCCCCTCCTCTTGGGGAACACCGCAGAGCCAACACCATCAGCCTGTGGTCCCCCTGTACGCCATGTACCTCTTAATTTAATAAACCGGGGGACATGAAGGTCTGTTGGCGTGTAATTAAAGTCTCTGTGATACCCCTGGGAGCATGTTTGCTGGTGCTGGCCCTGGCGGAGCTTGGGACTGTCCCTTTGTCACCCCTACAGCTCTTCTGCTGGCCAGAGGAATGGGGTGTCCTCAGTTTCCCTCCCTGCCCTTGCATTGCACATCATATTTTCTAAGCTCTTGTGAGCTCTTTGTCCCTCCCAGGGTTTCAAGCTCTCGCTACATTACACAGAAAGAAATACAAACAGAACAAGGTGGGAACTGTTAGAGTGCAGGAAAAAAAAAAAAAAAGTATATTCATTAAAATGGCAAAATGACCCAAGTTTCTCCTTATTAATTCTTTCCTTACAGCATTTCCAATGCAGGCACGTACCTGTGTTCATCTGGGATGCTCCCACGGACCCAGGAGCATCGCTGGGGTGTGTGTGTCTGTGTGTGTGGCGAATCTCACGGTTGTCTGAGCAACGGGACGTTCATCACTAACTCCAGGGATCATTAACTCATTTTTCCTGTATTTATAGAAAACCGATGCAGGGAATGTTGGCACTTATCCCTGATGAGGCCACATTTGTCCACAACATCTTGAATTTTGGCCGATTCTTGCAATACAGTGGCTTTGTCATCATCCCTGCCGCCTGCTCATTAAACCTGAAATCGGGCAGCTCGTTAAAGCTGTGAGGGCAGGGGTGCCAGCCCCTGCCCATGGGTACCCACCTCCTCCAGCCCCGCTCCTGGTTTGCCAGTGCAGGGGATTTTTTTTGCATCAGCACCTCCAGCTGCCTGCATACGGCTGGGCTAAAAACCAGCATAGCTCCCTGGGCTGTCGGCAAAGGGGAAATTTTGCTGCTTCCAGGGGTTTTGGTGCAGGGATGTGATGCAAAGATGCGCTGGAGCATCCTGATTCGGCACCGCAGCAGTAGGAGACCTGCGGGGAATGACAAGGAGCATCTTCTCTTTGCATGAGAAATGCATACAGCAGGTACGTTCCGATCAGCTGGGACTAAGCCAGACCTGGGCATGGGTTTCCTCTTATTTCTCCCAGACTTTTTAACTGTTTTTTCTTTTTGTTGCTTGTTTTTGGGGGAAGGAGAGGGGCGGCTTGCTGTGAGTTGTTGGCATCTTCATCCCGCAGAGCTGGGGAGGCAGATTTGATCTCTGTTGTTTGTGTTATTCCTGCAAAGGTGAAGAATGCTTTACTTGGGTTTTGGCAAACCAGAGGGTGCTTGAAATGGTAAGAGACCGACCCTACCCATCGCTGGGACTGTTAACAGCTCGTGTCCCTGAGAGTTGGAAGTATTTGCCCTTGAAATGTGAATTGTCCCCAGGCTGGTTGTGCTTGGGGGAAAAGGGCAATTAAATCAAGCTATGGTGGGAAAGAGCAGTAAAATCAAGCCGTGGCGGAGCACCATGTGGCTCATCACCCCCAGCTACCCCCTGTGTGGGTGAATTTCTTCCATCACCTCACCCTCCTGCTTCACCTCCCCGAGGCAAAGGGACAGAGGTGCTGAGCTGTTGCTCCTGGGTTCTAGGAAGGTCCGAGCTCCACAACACCACTGTGATCCTCTCCCAAGAGCTGCTGTCAGTCCCCGGACAGTGTGGGATTCCCCTTCTCCTCTCCTGTCCCCTCCAGGTGCTCCCACACACAGCCCCAAATCCATCAGTGGAGGTGGAGATGGACCGTTATGGTACAACACCTTAAAAACCATGGGGCTTCTAAAAAGCCAAGTCCTGTTTGCAAAACCCCTTTGAAAGGGCGAGTCCTTGAACTGAGCACAGCTGCCCCGGCACAGCTCCGGTGTGACCATTCCTGGCGGGCAGTGGCTTGTCCCGTGGTCCTGGCCACCACTTCCCAGCTGCTCAACCGCTTTGCAAAGAGCTAAAAATATATACGTCTGTGTGAGCGATTGCCATAGATACGGCAGGGGGTGAGCTAAGGAGGGCAGCCGGGCAGTGTCACCGCGACGGGGAGGTGCTGGTGCCTCGGCAAAACGGGTGACACAGAGGGGATGGGCAGGGACATGATGGGACTGGCAGGTTGCTGTTGATACATCCAGTGCAGATTGGGTTCAGTTTTGGGCCCCTCATGCCAAGAAAGCCCTTGAGGTGCTGGAGTGAGTTCAGAGAAAGGAATGGAGCTGGGGAAGGGGCTGGAGCACGAGTGTGATGGGAACGGCTGAGGGACCTGGGGGGTTCAGCTGGAGAACAGGAGCTGAGGGGAGACCTTCTGATCTCTGAACTGCCTGAAAGGAGCTTGGAGCCAGGGGGGGTTGGGCTCTGCTCCCAGGAACAAGCACCAGGAGCAGAGGAAATGGCCTCAAGTTGCACCAGGGGAGGTTGAGGTTGGATCTTGGGAACAATTTCTTCCCCAAAGGGCTGTCGGGCATTGGAACAGGCTGCCCAGGGCAGTGGTGGAGTCACCATCCCTGGAGGGGTTGAACAGGTGTGGAGATGAGGTTCTCAGGAACACAGGGCAGTGCCAGGGCTGGACTCTATGATCTTGAGGGTCATTTCCAACCAAATGATCCTATGATTCTGTCTCCTCATTTCTCCTTATACTGAAGCTGCAGCACATGACACAGCCCCTAAGGGCATTCACTTCTGTTTCAGCAGGGGATGAGTGACAAGCAGCTCCCCACATTGCCCCATCACCCAGCCATGGAGGGAGACACCAACATCTCAACACGAGGCTGCCTTGAGCACTGGGTCAAACCCCAATTCACGCAAGCAGCGAGGGTCCGGGTGATCATCACAGCCATCTTCTTCTTGCTGGCGGCCGGCAGCAACGCGGCAGTGCTCGGCAGCTTGCTGAGGAAGAGGAGAGAATCCCACGTGCGGCCTCTGATCCTCAGCCTGGCGCTGGCTGACCTCCTGGTGACGGTGGCAGTGATGCCGCTAGATGCAGCATGGAACGTGACAGTGCAGTGGTACGGAGGGGACATCTCCTGCAAGCTCCTCAACTTCCTCAAGCTCTTTGCCATGTATGCGTCCGCCCTGGTGCTGGTGGTCATCAGCCTGGACCGGCATGCAGCTGTCCTCCATCCCTTCTCCCGCGCTCGCCGCCGCAACGGGTTGCTGCTCCGTGCTGCCTGGGTTGGCAGCGTCCTCCTGGCTTTGCCCCAGGTGGGGCTCGGTGTCGTGCCCACATGGTTTGACCAGGCTGGGGTGGTTTTCATAGAATCACAGAATGGTTTGGGTTGAAGGGACCTTCCCAGCTCCCCCAGTGCCACCCCTGCCATAAGCAGGGACATCTTCCCCAGCTCAGGTTGCTCAGAGCCCCGTCCAGTCTGGCCTGGGATGTCTCCAGGGATGGGGCATCCACCACCTCTCTGGGCAACCTGGGACAGGCTCTCATCACCCTCAAGGGCAACAATTTCTTCCTCATGTCTGGCCTGAATCTCCCCTCCTTTAGTTTAAAACCATCCCCCTCTTGTCCTATCACAAGAGGCCCTGCTAAAAAGTCTGTCCCCATCTTTCTTGTCAGTCCCTTTTAAGTTCAGAAAGGCCTGAATAACGTCTCCCTGGAGCTTCTCTTCTCCAGCTGAACACCCAAACTCTCTCAGCCTGTCCTCCCATCAGAGCTGTTCCAGCCTCAGATCATTTCTGTGGTTTTAAAGAAGGGTTTCCCCATACCAGTAGCCCAAACAAGTCCATCGCAGTCCACAGGCTCTACCACCACCGGATTGGTTTTGCTAACAAATCTATGTCTTTGCTGTGTTGAGTGCTCATTAATGCTTTGCACTTTTCTTATAGAACCTTAAAGCACCTTTTCATTGCAACACCATCAGGGTGTTACTCTAAAGGCTGGGAAAAAAAATGTGTCCACATGATGCCCTGTTCCAAAGCCTCTCTGAGTTATTATTTGGTTCTCCATTTCAGCTTTTTCTCTTCCACCTGCACACAGCCCCGGGAGGGAACTTCACCCAGTGCGTTACTCACGGGAGCTTCCGAGCGCACTGGGAGGAAACCATCTACAACATGTTCACCTTCACCACCCTCTACATCACCCCCCTGAGTGTTATGATCATTTGCTATGTTCGGATCATTTGGGAGATCAGTAAGCAGCTAAAGATCAACAAAGGTAAGAAGGTCCCAGCCCTTTCACGTCCACCACGACATTATGACTGAGACTGCTCCAGCCTTGAGTGTTGTTGGGTCTGTCCCAACACCCTTTGAAGGGTAACTCAATCAAAGGGTTTTACACAGACTTCTTGACCCTCATGTTTGCTGTCTTTTGCTTCCTGTGGGCCATGGACTAGACCATGAGATGGTTGCTCCTCTCTGGCAGAAGTGCAGTCATGGGTGGTTATGTTCTTCTGTTTTTCTCCCATCTCTAGGTATCTTTTTCACTTTCTCTGGTAGGTTTGATAAGAAATCAGAATGACCACATCTCCAAGGCACGCATGAAGACCCTCAAGATGACCATAGTGATTGTTGCCACCTTCATCATCTGCTGGACCCCATACTACTTCCTGGGCTTGTGGTACTGGTTCCAGCCAGCCATGATCCAGAAGATGCCAGAGTATGTCAACCACAGCTTCTTTCTCTTTGGCTTGTTGCACACCTGCACTGACCCTGTCATTTATGGACTTTACACGCCCTCCTTTCGGGAGGATGTGCAGTTGTGTCTCAGGGGCATTGAAACAGCCATTACCAGGCATGAGAGGCACAAACCCACCTCAGTCGCAGAGAAGAACATCAAAGATGGTGCTGTAAATGGTGGGGTGGCATCAGGGGTCTCCAATGGGACAACTGTCAACACGGCTTTCTGAAGAGACGTACCTGCAAGGAGATGTGAGGCACAGCTTTGGGGGCTGCTATGTCCCATGGGATTGCTCTGGAGACTGTCACAAGGAGGTTTGTCACCCAGCTTTGGTGGGTGAGGGTGTCTGGCCAGAAACTGGGAATGTGGCTCTTGCCTGTACTCAGGGTGAAAAACATTTTGAGGGTATTTATGGTCATTCTTCCATGTTCTGGCAGCCCCATGGCAACTAGAAAACCATCCTTTTTGTACTCTACGCATGCTCTAGCCCTAATTCTGGGATCAGGCATCTGCCACACTTCCAGCATTAACCCCTGGGAGGAGACACACTGGTTCCTCCACGGTCCAGGGCCATGTCTTCCAGGGGGGTCAATCTAGAAGTGCCCTTTGCACCTACACCAACGTGTGGAGCTGCAGAGATGCACACTGCTACGTGGTGGGCTGCAAAGGCACCATCACAGTCTTTTGCTCCATTTTCTCCATCTGCTGTTGGAAATGCTTTCTGGAAATTTTTACTCTCCTGGCTTGGAGCCTACCTGGTTCTCCCACAGCCATGTGCGAAGGCTTGGGAAGGATGTAAATCTTTGGGAATGACTAATGCAGGGATGTTAGTCCCCACTGGGCTGCCTCTGTGGTGGCGATGAAGAAGGTGCTGTGGGGATGCAGGGGTCTGGGCAAGAAGGGTATGAAGAACCACAGTGGGATGGGATGGAGTGGGATGGGGTGGAACGAGGTTTCTTCTCTTCTCTCTTTCGGACACAGACAGAAGGGAAAACAGTCACTGCTGCCTTGTTCTGGCACACAGCGGGTGGTGGGAACACATCCTTACATAGCTGACCAGGAGAGAGAGTATTTGGGGTAACCAGAGGGTGACACAGCCCAGCCCCTCTTGACTTTCTCTGTCCCCAACTCCTCTCCATGACATGACCTGGCAGTTCTCACACCACACATGAGGCTGATTGGACCAAACCCCACACTTTTTTCTCATTTTTTCCCCCTCTCTCATTTATACACATTTTCTTTATCTAAACGGCTTGACCCAGCGCCAGCACCTCCTCTCTGCCCCGAGCCACAGGTGATGCTTGGGTTGGCCCAACAAGGAAGGTGATGGGAACCACCTGTGGGTTTATCAGCACTCATGATCCTTTGTTGCATTGTGAGGGTGGTTGCTGGAGGGGATTGACTGAGCTATGGTAAGTAAAATGGATTTTTTAGTTTTTCACCAGCATACCAGAAGTTGCTTATGAAGGTAGAGGCCTCTTCTCTGAGCATGGGGCAAAGAGGTGGATTTATTGAATTGTGTTGTTCCCTCTGTGTGATTAGAAACAGTGGATTATTTATTTGTCCATTCTTTGCTGATTGTTACTAGATGCCTTTTTTTTTTTTTTCGCTTTGGAAGGAAATTCAGCTTTGAGACAAGTGGTTTTTGGTTTTTTTTCTTTTTGTTTTGTGAAGTCCTTGGGCAGCCCAGGAGCTCTGGATTTGGCAGGAGGCAATTCCTTGGGCATTTCTGTGGTAACTGCAGTTTTGAATGAGCATCTGGATTTCATCAGGATGGAAGGATTTTGTTTTAAAAACAATTCTTGACTTGCTGTGGTTGTGTGAGTAGGAAAGCTGGGAGATCTCTCCTCCCAAGAAAGCAAATCTCCTTTGGGCACTGAGGGGGGTTTCTTGACCCTGTCTCCAAGAGGGGGTGGGTCCCCATCAGTCACAAAGGATCTGGACCGGTTTCCCAGTGCCCCAGTTAACAAATTATTAGTGCTGGAGGGGTGAGAAGTGGTGTTTGCAGGTTGGCAGAGGCTGGGCAGGGAGGATGTGGGAAGCCACGGTGCTCAGGGGGATGTCAAGATGTGGATGAGTGTTGGGCACTTGCCTTTCCCCATGTGAAGTGTCATTTATGCTAAACATGCTGCCCAAGGAGAAAAAAAATAAATCAATTATAGCTGCAGGAGCCCAGACTGGCTGGTGGGATCAGTGTGAGCCCTTTAGGAAGCGTTCAAACTCCAACAAGATGCGTAATCATTGTTTGGCTTTCCTGGTTTTGTTTTGCTCGCGGTTAATTACGCAATGCTAACGAGAGCGGGGTTTGCTGCTGTCAGGCTGGCTCAGCTCGACCGATGCATAAAAAGAGTTTCTTGTAAGGTGGTGGGAATGACTTGTGGTGGGGAAAGCTAATTTATTCATCAGACACTTTTTTTTTTTCTCTGTTTGTATTACTGATGATTGCTAATGGGAGGCAGAGCTTGGAGGTGTGTTGGTTTTCTGGCAAGCTTCAAACAAGCAGAGAAATGTCTTTAATCTCCTGAAAACATTCTTCACCTGCTTTCTGCTGAGTGGGGGAGAACAGGTCCAGCATTGCTTGCTCATTTAAGGCCACTCTTGCATAGCAGCAGGAGAGCTCAGAGACCTTCTATGAGGAGCGAGAAGTATTTTTTCCTTCTGGGAAGGAGCCCCATGGGTACAGTGGGCAGAAGCAGGTTTGGCTTTAGATGAAGAGTAGGAAAATTGGGATGCTGGTATGGATACCTTGGTCTTTGGAGGATGCATAGCATGTCCCTTGGGATGCTTGCAGGCACTCCTGCCCATCTCTTGATACCTTCCCTCCTGTTGCTGGTGCTCAAGGTTGACATTTTTGGGAAGCCCAGAGAGTGTGCAAGGTGCCCTAAGTGACAGCTTTCAGGATAGAAAGAAAATGTCACTAGAAGAGCGTGGTGCCAAGTGCTGTGCCCAATGTAGGCCGGGCTGGGGAGTGAGCACCTCCCCAGGGGATCAACCGTGGTCTGGGTCCTGTCTGAGGCGGTTTGGATGTTCCTGCATTTCTGATTCTGCATTTCTTAAATCTGGTGGTACTTTAGAGAGGGAAAAGATTTTTACATCACTCAGAAGGAGCATGAAAACCAGAGCCTCAGGGGTTTTCCTCCTTTTTGTGGTGGTTCCCACTCTTCCCCACGTTGCCTCAAATGCTTAGTCTTCAGCAGCGCCTGCCTTCCTCCTCAGCTGGCTCCTGAGATCTATCCATGTGTACATAAATATACACAAACCCCCCCTTACATTTATAGATATGTTATCTATTTCCCATTATGGGAGAAAAAATTCTCTCACTTCTCCAAAATCTGCCCATTCTCTGTGGGCAACAGCAGCTGCCACACTCCTTGCAGTCACAGCAGGATCAGATTTGTCTGACCCAGTTCCTTAATATTCACTGCAGTAATGTCACAAACATCTTAATAAGCCCAGGTAAAATACACTCTGTATTTTACAACTCCTCGACCTCACCCTGGGCTCCCTGCTTCAGACACAGCAGTCCTTTGTTCAGGAGGAAATTCTGATTTATTCCCCATTAGCATTTTTATAGTACTGTGCACGTTCAAAGAGCCATGCAAGTGGCTTAAGAGTTTAACGCAAACCTTGGGTTAATTCATAATATTGTTAGTTACGGAGCACAATACTCACGTTAATTCAGCTGACTGCGTTGCGTCACGTTGGGAAACACGCTGAAATCAGCAGGGAGCGCAGCAAACAACTGTGTGAGAAGGATATTAAGTATTTTGCTGGCCTGCTAAGGTAGAATCCAAGCACCTTAAATAGCTTTATTTTCCCGTCCCCTTTGAGGATGTCATTACCCTGCTCTGCAGATGTGGAGCTGAAGCACTTGAGACATATTTGAAGCTTTCAGAGAAGGGCACAGAGCTGGGGAAGGGGCTGGAGCACAAGTGTGATGGTAGCAGCTGAGGGACCTGGGGGGTTCAGCCTGGAGAACAGGAGCTGAGGGGAGAGAGGGACACAAAGAAACGGCCTCAAGTTGCACGAGGGGAGTTTGAGGCTGGATCTTGGGAACAATTTCTTCCCCAAAGGGCTGTTGGGCATTGGAACAGGCTGCCCAGGGCAGTGCTGGAGTCACCATCCCTGGAGGGGTTGAACAGACACAGAGATGAGGTTCTCAGGGACATGGGGTAGTGCCACGGGTGGTTTAATGGTTGGATGTGATGATCTTGAGGATCTCTTCCAACCAAAATGATTCTGTGTCTATCAGGACTCAGCCCCTATGTACAGCCACCTCTTTCTTGTGGGTTTATTTGAACTGCTGAAGCAGAAAAAACATATATTTTTCTTCCTGGGGATACAGCCTGAGGCAGCTGGTGCAGATCAGCTTCCTACATGGATGCTGTTGCCCCACACTTAGGGAGAGAACTCAGCTGAAGGGCTTAAAATTAAATAAAAGCCCAAACAGGTATTAAGAGATGGTGCTGAATGGCCGCTGGGCATTCATTCCTCGTCCTCGCTCTTCAGAAAATTTCCTATGCAAAGAAACCTGAAGAAAAGAGCCATGAAACCCGGCTGCCTTCCTCCCCATCTGTGCTGAAAGATGTTTTCTTTGCAGATGTACAAGCTTTTTAGCAACACAACACCCTTTAAACAGCCTCAGATACCTCTAGCTTTTCTGCCTGGCACATTACTTACCCTCAACTGACAAATATGTAATGTAGGTTACATATAACACGCTGAGGTGGCCCAAAAATGGGCAAATATTCCCAGGAACCCTGTGCATGTCTTGAACCACAAGTATCTGCATTGGAATATCAAGGAATAAACTACCGTAAAGTAGCCGAATGTGCTGTGCTATAAATTGTTAGTTTATGTATATTTTAATTGCGAATCAACACTATAATTAGCGCATACATTTCTTGGGCTGAGGCAATGCAATGTGCTGTAACAGCGAGCATTATTAATGGGCTGTAAAAGGCAATGGGGAATTGAATTATAATGTTCTTGTTTTCAAGCTGTATGGTGAATAAATAAATTTGTTCTGGCAGCAAAATTAACTGGAATAAATGCTTCTAGCTCCAGCCACCAAGAAGAGGGGTTGCTGTAAATGAACTTGTTCTCAGCCTTGAGCTAGAAAAACCTGATTACCAGGTCATTATTTCTGGCAATTAGGTACCAGAACATCAGAGAAAGATTTTCTTTGAAATATTTCATGAACAAGGTAGTGATCATAGACTCATTTGCTGGGAATATGTGATGAGGTTTTTTTGGGGTGTTTTTTGGTGGTTAGGGTTCACTGTACAATGAAAACCTGCATTTATTAAGTCTACTACTAAAAGGTGGACTGCAAGCTACACAAACCTGGCTTTTCTTTGCCTGGAATCTCTGGGTTATCCATAAGGTTTATCCCATGCCTAGCTGCTAATTTTAGTCCTTTGTTCCTCTTTCAGTCTCAGGTAGTTGTCAAATCAAAGGACGTAGACAGGAGGGGGAGAGCGTTGCTCTCTTCATGTTGCACAACTAACTTGCGCATACCTATATGTGTTTTCAAACAAATCCCCACCCAAATGCTGTTCTTTGAGATTAGAAAAGATGAATCTGAGAGAGAGCAAGGTTTTACAAACTAGTGCTAAGCCAAACGGTAAAACTGCCATAATTCTGACCATAGGAATCTCAGCCTTTTTGTGAAAATTTAGTGTGAACAATTTATTTTACAGAGTATTCTGCACATGGAGAACTAAGTGAAATCTACATAAAGTTAACTGTACTACAAATGTTCACAGACATAAAACACAACCCCACCAGCTCTACTGCCTTTTTACTCCACTCCTTACAAGTGTTTCAGGAAATAGTTGGTATGTTATTGCTACTTAGTCCATTTGTTTGTAAATGGAGGCTGGAAACAATTCAATACAGGCAAAAATGTTGAACCAGAACCCCAAATCCTGGCAGCCCCAAGCCCAGAAAACCTGTTGGGTGGCAGCACGAGTGGAACCCTTCACCCTCCCTCATCTGGGTGCAGAAAATAAAAGTGAAAGCAGTTTGGCAGGAATAAGCCTTATTCAGTATAGATGCTGAAGGGCCTGACACCATCTGCACTGCCCACTAACCAGGGACAAGACACATCATGGCTGAGAGCACAAACCTTGTAGATGTTTTACAGGGGAAAAAAAAACACTAAAAACCATTTAACTTCCATTTTAGTTGTTGTTTTCTTTCTTGTTGTTTTCTTACAGTTATGCTCAAACACAAAAACTCCTGGTCAAAGCCCAAGTTAGTTTTAAAAGTGATCCCATCTCCACTGATACATGCTGAACATTACTAAATTCAGTTTCTGAAGACAAACTGATCATACTCCCTACAGGCTGCTTTGTCCAACATACAGAAAAATCCTCCTTCCCAAGTTGTACAAACACATCTCAGCCTCACAGAAAACAGTTACACCCGAGCACTTCCACACTTAATTTTCATTAATTTTAAATAACTTTTTCCCATGGACCTGTAACGATCAGTTCATGCTCAGCTGCACCATCGTGATCCTTTTCAGCTGTGCTGGGCAACCTCATGAATCACAGGAACACAGAAATCAGAACAAATAGAAAGATGCCATGAGGTGACAGAACTGGAAAGCTCCAGGCACCTTTATTTCCAGAGCCCTGGAGCAGATGCAATGCGTTGCAGATTGGCTATTTTTAAGGCACGTGGTGAAAAGAAAGAGTTTATCAATTTATCTCTCTGAGTCAAACATTCTGTGCCAGTAGTAGACAAAGGTTGGCGAGTTGCTGGCCCCTATCATGATGAGCAGCAGGACGTATAGCATCATCATCATGGCAAAACGGTGCGTGTAAAACCAGGAAGATTGATTAGAAGGCCTGAAAAGGGAAAAGTGCATTAACTCCATCAGAGATACATGAATTAGCAAAGAGTATCTTAGGTTTGGTTATTTTAAATGCTTAAGCTAACACAAAAAAAAAACCAGAAAGTTGTTCCACAGTTCCTGTAGCTGCCAAAGCCCAATTATCTGTGCACAATCTTGTCCTTTCTCCCCATGTTCACATCCTTCTCAGCGGTTTGAAGCTGTGACTGCCTGGCCTGTGCACACATGTTGATTAGCTGGGTGAGTGTTGCCACTTGGGATAGATAAGAGCAGAGTTAAAACCGCCCTGGTATGTTTTAAGAGCTACTCTAATCAGAGGTTCACTCTTCGTCTCCTGCCACAGATTATTAGAGCTCTCCAAGATACTAAGTGCTTACATGTTTGGTGTAAAAGCAAATTTATCTGAGCCTGGGAGTGTCAAAGAGTGGAACTAAGGCAACATGATGGTGTAAACCCTATTTCACAGGAAATAGGCTAAAACCAAATCCTGGCAGTGCAGCTTTTCTTTTTTTATTTTTTCCTGTTTTCTGTTGTTTTTCAAAAATGAGATGTGTTTATCTGCCTATCTCATCACCACTCTTACTGTGGGAATGGCAGGATGTGCAGTTCCAGCTAAAGGGCAATTGGACAGATTACACAGAAGTATGTTTTTATGAGTGTAAGAAGTGATAGCCCAGGCCAGTGAGAATAATATCTCGGGTCAGAAAACCACGCCCCTATGTATGATGTGTGAATGTGGAGCCTGGGCATGTGAATGAGTGAGTCGGAATGCCGCCCACAAGATATGCATGGGAACGTGACTGAAAACAGTCACAACATGAGTGTGGTGTGTTTGGAATAACATTTTTTGAAAAAACATCCAGACCCACATCTGTAAACCTATAAACTGAGAACTGGTAGTAAAAGAGGGCTCAGCTCTGTCTGGATCTGCTCTCACTGCTAACAAGAACTCTGTGCCTATGCATCTCTGCGTCTGTATGAATTGTTCTCGTCGCCGCACTTACCTCCTATGCTGTTTCTGTGAATATACTAGCAAGTATTTAACTCGTAAAAGCTGATTATTTGTGACAACAAAGTATTTCTGCGGCACATCACCCCCTTCGCTGTTTTTCACTCTGGCTCTTTTTCTGTCTATTTCTTCTGAATCTGAAGGGGAAGAGAAGACATGTTTGGGTGAAACAGAGAAGAAAAAAAATAGCGCAACTTCAAGTAAAAGACCAAACAACCAACACCCCCTCACATACACACCCCCCCTCCACAAGAGTGGGAATGAGATAACTGAAGACCAAGTCTTGGTATTCCCCTGAACCCCTAAGCATCCCAGAATAGACTGAAAGTTTGCTTGAGGCTATACCACTCCTAGTCATCCTCGGTATGGATGGCATTATGGCCCAGAGCAGGGTGGTACGGGGGTGGGTCTCCCATATGGCACTTGAAGAGCTGTGAATATTAACAGGGAAAGAAAAACAACATGGAAGGACTGATTGAGCTCTGCAAGCAGGAAGCAAAGCGGAAGGCCACCCTGAGCAGAGGCTTCCCAGACATCTAATAAAGCTCCTTCTTGATGTGTTTGTGATGCTTCTGTTCCATCATCACAGGTGAAATATCAAGCATTATGGAACGTGATTTCATCATACTACTGAAACTAGGAAAAACAAATGATGCTACCCAAATGTTTTCTATCCCTTACACCATTTTAAGAGAAGCTTCACAGACAACAAGGCTGTTGTGTATTTGTCGAGGGATCAATTGAAAAACGAATCACAGAATCGTAGAAGCTGGAGCCTGCAGTTAGCTTCTGCTGACAGGTATCCACACCCCACATCCTGCGCTTTTTATACAACAGCGTGTATGCACAAAGCTGATATTTGAGAAGAAAAGATGTATTATATGAGGTTATTCTTGCAATAGACCCACCTTTCTTTTTCACCTGACACTTTACATCTGGGTGGTCAATGATCTCGCAAACAGCCACGCAGCTCAGCACAGTGCCCAACGCGCTTCGCTGCCAACCGAGCCCGTGCGGGCTATAAAGCAGAGCCAGGCTCAGGTCGCTGGTGAGATAGGTACCTTCCCCAAACAGGGACGTCTGAAACAGAGCAGAAATACACCCAAAAATTCTGCAGTGCTGACTATCAACAACATAGAAGTGTTCCTTACTTTCAGACTGGCAGTTCTCTTGCGGAAGGTAAATGAAAAAAGGTTTTTCTGACCCATGTTGGGCCTGGTCCCTGCACTTTTTTTTGTCCTGGCACAACTTCTGGGGTGGGGCATCCCATCCCTCAAATTAGCTGCTTGGCACAGCCCTTGGTGTGGACAGATTCATGTGTTCCCGGATTCAAATTTTGTTTGCCAGCGTATTTTATATCAACATGACTGTGCTGCTGTTAGAGGCATTTCACTGATTTATTGAGACTGCCAACATTCCAATAATCCAACCTCCAAAAACAAGGCATGGTTTACTCGCATTTAAATCCATGCTTTACTAGAAAGGAGGGAAGTACTTTTCATTTGTGAATTTTTTTCGAATGTAACCTATTTAATAACTTTGAAACAGAGCATTTTCCATGCTGGCTAAAATTATTAATCCAGTAAGTCTGCTGCACCTGATAAACCCTTATTCATTAAAAATGTGGAGGAACACATGGTCCAAGTTGACTGGAAGGTTAAGTGGCTGTTGCGTCAAAGCTGCTTTATAGATGATACAAAAAAACAGGAGTCCCAACTGCCTCTCTGTTAAAATTGGAAGAGGTATAAGTCCTATGGGATGTTTGCCCCCTTTAACCAGGCCATTTAAAGAAGGCTCCATTTGCAAGTAGCACCTAAAACTTGGTTGATCTAAACTTGAGGCCAGGCAGAAAGAGAGAATCTCTACATTGCCTGCGTCACTATCCTCCTCCCCTGTGCACTGGGACTTTCCAGCTGTGGGTCATCAGACAGGTCAGTATTTTCAGAGAGATTACACTTCCTCACAAAGAAGCAAAGGAAAGATATAATTTGTCACAGCGGACAATGGGGTTTTGTGCCACTTTCAGTTTTACCCTTAGTCTGTACTAGAAAATGCAACACAACCATCCTCAAAGGCCCACAATGGAGTGAAAATAGCAGTGTAAGAACATCAGCACATTTCAAACCCCTAAAGGAATTTGGGCCTATTTTTAAAAAGCGTCCAAGAGAGGATGGTGACACCAGCAGGAGCCTCACCCTGTTCAGATGGCAGTGCAGGCCGTTGTGCAGGATGGAATGGAAGTTCTCAAGACGGCTCCCATGGAAGGCATAGATGAGGTCCCGCTCTCCCTTGGTCTCTGCAAACTTGGTGTTCATTTGATCACAATACACGATCTCAAAGAGGTAGTCCGGAGCAGGAACTGCAGCCCCAGACATCCCCGTGAGCTCTTGGATCTTCTCGTACTTAAAAACAGAAAGGAACAGGAGTGTTGGTTTGTGGGATTACATTGTTTACTGACCCTTAGCATTTCACATTGCTTTATGTATTTTGATTATGCTCTCTGAGTTAGAATTCAACACTGTCATGTTTCAGAAGGAGTAAGTGGACAGCAAAATTTCTGACAGTTTCTTGCAATCAAAGCTAAGTCCTAAATTTTCTCTCCAGAAAAAACAAACAAACAAACAAACAAACTACAACTTGAATTGTGATTATGAGTTAACTGATCATGTAAGGACGAAATCACAATTCTACTTTGGCTACTAAGACGATATATTCATCAGCTGATCTTGGAAGAGGAAAAAAGTGAAAACAGAAGTTGTTTTCATCTTGCTACTAATCTCTACAACTATTTTGATCCCTGTTATGGAAGTACCTCAGTGGCCCTCAACCTTTCCATTTTTGGGGCAGTACGTGGAACTACAAAGTTGTCCTTCTCCATGAGCTGCAGGACCTATCATTGTGACATTTGTGTTGGATTATCTTGATCTAGAACATGCACGTATATGCTATGTTAATGGGAGTAACCAGCTACAATCACTGCCCATCATCAACTACTGACAGTAGTAACTATTTCTTCCAACTGGTGTTCTTGAAAATTTTATTTAAAAAATCAAAATCAACAACCCTCTACACAGGAGAAAAATGCGTTAATGTTGGAACTGTCAAGCTCGTGAAATAACCAACTGACTTCTGGCATTTGTACAAGTTTGCCTTAAACCACAATTTTAATCAAGGCTTTCAGAATTCAAAACTTACCTCCTGTTTCTTAGTACTTTGTATCATTAACACCTTAGATGATAAAATCCAGCTAAACAAATCCCAGGTTCTCTTCTCCGTGTTTGGCACAGACTCCAGAAGTTCTTTCAGGCTTGGTAGAGCATTGGTATCTGCAAGCTGACAAGATGGGCATTTAGGACAAGCTCCTTCTTTTCATTATGATTAAACAGAGACCTCTAGTGAAACAAAAACAATATTCCACCCTAATGGGCTGTAAACGGAAAAGCAGTTTCTGTTCTGAGATATAAATACTGGTATCCAGTTTGTGGGAAAGTTTGTCACTTGTCCTAAAAACAGGTACCAGACAAGTTATAAAATATTTATATTTACCAACAATATCTGTAAGGGACACAGAGGAGTAATCAAGCGAGCTCTTGAAAGAAAAGAACCTGTCACAAGGCAGTATCTGCTGCTGGATAAACAGAGGGGCTGTTCAGGCCATGCAAAACACAAATCCTTCCAAATTTAATTTGAACTTCGTGTAGTGGAAGCTCTTAAAACGCTCTGTAACCCAACACGGGATTTGGAAGTTTCCATGTGTTGCTTTATTGGTCAGAATCCCAAACGTACTTTAAAACCTGGTTACCTTGACCACACAATTAATTCTGCCTCATTCCCAACCCTCAGGTGCTGCTGCCCTCCCCTCAGGGGCCAACCTCGGCCTGGGCTCCCCAACCACCTCTCCCTTTCACAAGCTCTTTTCTCCCTCCGAAGGGCAGCACAAAGAGCCCCGGTCGGGCTCTAACACCCCCGGGCCGGGGTCCCCGCCACTCACCAGCCCCTCGAAGTCCTTGGTCTCGCCGCCCGCGTAGCGGCCCGGGAAGGGCCTGAGCGCCGAGTCGCGCTTGTAGCTCTGCAGCGCGGCGGCGAACAGGCTGCACCGCAGGTCGGCGGCCAGCGGGTCCCTCCCCGCCGCCTCCCTCACTCGGGACGACGCCGCCTCGCCGGGGCCGGGTGGTGACATGCCCGGCGGCGGCGGCTGCCGCTCCGAGGAGGGGAAGAGATCCCGCTCGGGCGGTGTCACCCCTTCCGCCTCAGGGCCGCGGCCTCGGCCGCCGCTCCGCCCCGATAACGGGCGGTGGCTCCGCCCACCCCGCGCCGGGGATCTCCGGCCCCGCAGGGGAGCGCTGCGTCGGTTCCCCCAGGACGGAGAGGTGGGAGGGCTGGGGGGAGTGGGGGTTCCCCCTCGGGTGGAGGTCTGGAGAGGGTACGGGGGGAAAAGGGGGAGGGAAATGGCGGCTTTCCCTCAGGTGGTGACGGGCAGAGGGGCAAGGTGGGGGTGTGGAAGTGGCGGCTTCTAGATTTAGCTGTGGAGGAACACATTTTTGGTGAAAAACACAGAGCTCCTTCTGCATGTTTTTCTTTTCCTCTGTATGAATAACATAGAATGTCTTCAGTTGTCCTGAGTTGGAATGGACCCACAAGGATCATTGAGTCCAACTCCTGTCCCTGCACAGGACAACCCCACAGTTCACACCGTGTGTCTGAGGGTGTTGTCCAGTCTCTTCTTCAACACTGTCAGGTTTGGGGCCGTGACACCTCCCTGTTCCAGTGCTCCAGCATCCTAATGTCCAACCTGAACCTCCCCTGGCACGTTTTCCTGCCATTCTCTCGAGTCCTGTCACTGGTCACCAAGGAGTTCCGTGCCTTTCCTTCCTCCTCCCCTCTTCCCCTCAGGTGGTGAGGAGGTGGAAATGGCACCTTCCCCTCAGGTAGAAGCCAGGAGGGGGCACAGGGAAACGGCGCCTTCCCCTGTGGTAGAGACCTGGAGAAGGGTACGTGGGGCAGGGGGTGAGGAGGGATATGGTGCCTTCCCCTCAGGTAGAGGCCCCGGGGGGACATGGTGAGGGGTGGGAATGATACCCACCCCATAGCAGGAGAGCAGGACAGGTTTGTGGGCCAGGGAGAAAGAACATGGAGGGGGATCCTGGCTCCCCAAGCCCACAACACCAGCACGGCTTGACTGCAAGAAGAGGGATGGCAGTGGGTGGGGATGGCGGCCCTGCCAGGCTTGTGCCCCATCCCCTCCTTCGTGTCAGGAGTCCCAGGGCCTTGTCCCCACCAGGTTTGAACTCCCAGCTTGGGCATTGTGTTCATGCAAAACAGCAACACTGATTAGCCAGAACTGCGAATCCAGGGAGACTGCTTTTTGTGTAAAATCAGTGTTATGTAGCTCTGATTTTAATGAACATGTGATAGTCAAAAGCACCAAGATGCCATTACTCTTTAGCAGTTACCTTCATCATCCAAGCTTGTAGCCTCGAAGAATGAACCCAGGTCGGATTGAGTCATTTCCTGCAAACGGGTGTTACAGAGTTAAGGGAGAGGAATTTCCTCTTACCAGTAGTTTCACCACATTGAATTCACTACACTGCCTGAGATTTGGGCTCAATCTTTCTGAAATACTGGCACAGTGTTAGTTCTCTGAAGCATCCCTCCAGTTCCAAGGTGTATCAGAAGTCACCATCAGCAGGGTGGAGGTCTCCTCAACACAAACTCTGTTGGTTTCCTGCATGCAAGTTACTTAGATTGGAAATTTTGGAAATGTGTAGCTATATTAGATGTCTTCTAGCCCCTTTCTTCATTCAGGAATTGCTGTAATTTGCGACCTTATAACGAACAGGAACACCAGCTATATTAAATACCATCTAAGAGCAAACTAATATCAAAGCAAACAAAATGTGAACTTCGTTCCTGAGCACAGACTTCATATTCTTACTCACCCACTTGAATGGCTTGGGAGTATAAAGAGCTTTTGTAATTCTGGACAGAATCAGATAGATCGTAGACTGTGTACAGTTACATTAAATTGAAATTGGTTTCACAATTATGTATATAAATAGAATTGAGATGTAGGTTTACTTACTTGCTTTTTACTGTTTTATCAAAAATGCATCTTTCAATAACAGCTGCATGAACCAACCTGCAATACGAGGCCATCAATTTTGGGATAGCACAAATACTTGCTTGGGTCTGACATATTTAACAACAACATGTATGCAAAATTATTTTAAAGATACCTTTACATTACCCAATTTGCTAGATGCCTATACATGTTTTTACCTTGACAACATTAACCAGCCTGTGAGGTCCACAGTCTTTTTTCTTTCTTGATATATTGGTAATGGTTTATTGTTGTGCAGGTTTTGGATGAAACCTTGAAAAATCCAGATTCTTTCTGCTCTTTGCAGAATTTCTCACACTGATGGAGGTTTGTCGGAGTGTCACAACCAGCGCATTTCCAATTCTCCACCATTTTTTGTGCTTTCTTAGGCCGGGTAGCAGCCACGCTGTGCTTGGTCCTGAGGTTCTCCCCCATGGATGGGCGACTTTTAAGAAGAGTTCTGGTACCACACAGAGCTTTTTCTCAGGAATTATGTAAATTGGCCGAGCTTGAAATGCAGCCAGAGAGATTACTTTCCATATTTCTATATTCTTGAGAGGATGTATTTCACTTTATCTGATGTGGTGCCTTATTCTGCTGTAAATATCTGATATCTCTGACAGGCTGTTAGCAACATCGTTCAGTGATTCAGCCTGGGACATGTTTATTATCTTGCATTCTATTAAATTGTTCTGTGTGATCCTTTTGAAAATCAGTCGTTGCTGTCTAATTGGCTGATTTCATTCACTAATAGATCATTAGATGTAATAATTTTTTTGGCACCTGCTAAAGAACAATATTAGAAAATGGTTGATATGTTTCTTTCAATACCTTCAGTGGAATTTACATTGTTATTCTGAACTCTTGAACTGGTGTAATTCCTGTGCTGTCATTTAAAATACTACTTATTGTGGTAGAGAGGAGAGGAAGGTGATGTCCCTGGGATGGGCAGAGACACTTCTTGTAGCAAAAGGCATGTTGTTGTCTGGTCCAGGACCTTGATGGGTCAGACAGAGTGCTCTAGCTTTTATCCAACAGCACCCCCGGGGCTGTGATTTTGGGGCAGGACACATACAGGGGTTCCACTCTTGGGGCAGAGTGTCCTGCCTTGCAATTAAAAAGGGGGGACAGGTGATAATTCTTAAGAAGAAGCTGGTGAAATGGGATGGGAGAGTGTGAGGGAAGGAGTTTCCTTGGAACCGTGACAATTCTGGAAATGCTGAGCTCACCGTAAACAAGCAAAGGCATTTTGTTGTCTTGGCGTGAAGAAATTAACCCAAAATAGATCTCAAAGCATCACTGGCATCATAATAGTTAATGGAGATTCTGAGACCATCGATCCAAAACTGCTGCCTACCTTTGGGATTTCAAATGGATGGCACTTCCATTACGGCAAGCTCAGCTGTGTTAGGCCATGACGGATATTGATGAGATAACAAGTTTGCTGTATTGATGCTGACCGAGAGCGCTGTCTGCTCAAACTCATCTAACACCGGACTAAAACCCTGTTTTACAAAGTGGCTGCTAAGCCAGAGATGAAGTACTGAAAGCTGGTTTTAATGGAGATATGCCTTTGTGTGCTGGTGATGCTGAACATCAACCCGCTGTAGACTCAGGCCTGCAAAACGCCTGAAGGTAAGCCAGGATAAACTCGTCACTCATTTGAGGGGAAACACAATTCCCCAAAATGTCAGCTCCAGCACATAAGATCTTCCAGCCTTCTCCTCATGGAAGCCCCAAACCCAGAAGATCTTGTCTCATTTCATCCCATCCCAACAGCTCTGGAGTCAGACAAAATACGTAGCAGCCGCTGTTTTAGCTTGTGCCTTGCCGCTTTTTAATTAAGCGCTGCCAGTATGTGCCGTGGGCTGGAGGCTGAGATTAAAAAGCATCTTCCTGGCCCTTTTGAAAACAACCGGATGAGCAGCCTTCGAACAATCTGGTGTGCGCCTCAGCATCTCCCGACGACTGCATCGCACACTGCTGAGCCAGCTTGCCTGCTTCTGCTCCGAGTGCTTCTCCCTTACCATGCCTACTGGCTGAGGGCACATGCAAAGAGCTCTTTTTTTTTTTTTTTTGATAGGTGCTCTTCATATATATTTCCCTTTTCCAATGTTATTTTCCTCAACATAAAATCTGTCCTCGGTGCTTTGCTCAGATGCGGTGCAAAGATGGTTTTGTAAAAGGTTCTGAAAGGGTCATTGCCAGTGGAAGAGGTTGAATAACGCAGCTGTACGGTTCCTTATGAAATTGAAGATGTGATTATTTAAAAGAGATTGTAATAAAAATAGTTTCTGATGTTGGTGGATGCATTTCAGCAGAGAAATGTGGTTTAAATGTCTTCATTTAATTCCAGTGTGTTTAAAATTGATCTCATGGACCGGAAAAGAGATTTTTTTTCCCCCCTTAACTAGGGTCTGTGAAGGAAATTAATATAGGGAAGGGAAAATAGAAATACGATACTACACTCAGTGAAACAAATGCTTATGACTGAGGGGTTCGTTACTTGCCAGCACCACTGGAAAAGCCAGCTGCATAAGGTATGTTTTATTATAGAATTAACCTTGACCCAGGGTTCAAAGAGAAAGGTTAGTTGGAAATAAATCAGTTGTATGGTCAGGTCACTTCAAAGAGTCTAAAGCTGAGCTCGAAGATTACATGCTGTTTATGTGTATCCAGTTGGAATAGAACATATGGTAAAGATAATAGAAATAAACTATTTATCTCTTCACCCCCCCTCTTTAGGATTTTACGCCTTTTTGTCCTTTGCGTATATATGCTGCAGGGGGATGTTTTTGTCCTGAGAGATTTATTGAAAACAGAAATGTGGAATAAAATGTTCTTAAGTCAGCTGGGTGAAATAGTCTCGCCTTTAGCATTTTTTCCAGTTGCTCAGATAAAAATAAGAACTGTTTTGGAAATAGTCACATGAATGTGATGAATCATGTTTCTCTGTCACTTGTCTCAGCGGATTCATATAGTCGTAAGAAAATCAAAACAAAACGTGCTCAGCTCTGAATTATCATAGATCTAATCTAAAAGCAGCGCCACATTTAATTGTTACATGTGAGTTCCATGGATTTTAGATCTTCCCAAACCCCAGATAATTTGTGCAATATCCCAGCAAAATGGGCATGAATATCCCAGCTGGTGTAGGGAGTGGGAAATGAGGTTGGTTAAGCAATTTAGCCAAAACCACTCCTAATCGGTAGAAAAACTCAGATTAGTCCTCAAGGCTATGGGTGATTCCAACTCTTTTTGGGGGAGAGGGCCAGAATCTCACCTGGAATTTCCTGGATGACAGTTTGCTGCTTCAACCCATGAGACAGCCCCTTAAATTTGGGCCCAAGTTCCGTTACTCTTTTGCTCTTTCTACTGTAAGACAGCAGGATGAGAAAGGTGACGTGTCCACCAGCTTTTTGGGTCCAAGTTCAGCTTTGTGTACGTCACTACATAGGGGAAATAAAGGAAGTTTTCACTTCATCGGAGGGTGCAAAGTGCTGTCAGTTAATTCCTCCTAGATGGCAATTTTCCAGAGCTTTCTGATGGCTTATGTCTATGTAAAGCAGCCAGCAAAGCCCTTTACAGCTATTCAGGTGAAATTCAGGAGCAAGTCCACGAAAACGAGTAGAGTTTTGACTAAAAAACCAGCATGTGAGGACAGCTGGGCTTAGAGCGCATGGAAAGGTGAAGCAGATGCAGTCCTGTTGTCTCACGCACAGGTTCTCCTGATCTGAATCGCTGTGGCACATGATGCACAAGGAATTTTGTGGTGCTTGTGGAGAAGAGCTGGGCTGGTGGCATCATTGGCGAGCAGAGGGGCTTCTTTTCCTAAAATTAAAACCAGCTGCTGAGCCCAGACATGGTCACTCGGTGACAGTTTTGCTCCACAGATTGTTTTTTTCTCTAATGTGATACACACAGTGTGCAGATAGTAGCTCGTTTTTAAGATTTATAGTTGCCTGGTTTTTCCCATTAATAGGGAAATCTGATAATTATCCATTTTAAAGCAATTGCTGAACAATAGGAAGGAGTATGCTCGTTAAAAGTAAACATAAAAGTGAGCCGGATCTATCTTAGGGTGCTGAGCCTTTGATAGATTTGCTCCTTACAGCAGGCTTTGATCTACCACTCTAGAAAATAAACTCAGTGGGCGACTGGATATGGGATATGGAGCAGTTCACCTCCAGGTCATGGGCTGCAGCCTGAGCCAGGCCAGGATCAAGACCCAGGGTCAGTTTTGGCAGGAGCTGGGGACGGTAGCACCCCCGACATAAGAAATTTTAGACACTGAAGGTGGTAAAACACTGTCCCAGGTTGCCAGAGAGGTGGTGGATGCCCCATCACTGGCGACATCCCAGGCCAGGCCAAAGGGGGCTCTGAGCAACCTGAGCTGGTGAAGATGTCCCTGCTCATGGCAGGGGTGGCACTGGATGATGTTTAATGTTGTATCCAAACCAAACCATTCTGTGATTCTCTGATTCTAACTCATCCCTCCAGCCGACCCTTGGCAAGATGGGGATAACCACAAATGCTCTTCCATCACCTGCTCACCATGCTGCAGATGAAGCAAAGAGATGTGATGAGGATTTGTCTATGCCCAGGAGATGCTGGATGCTGTGGGTGCCCTTATGGGAAATGCAGCTTTGCCATTTTGGGGCTGGGGTCTGCAAAGGGGGCTCACGGCCACCCTGCTGTCCACCATGTGTGACACTGCCCAGCTCTCCAGAGGATGCCATGTACAACCCAGGGTATTTTTTTTGAAGTATTGCTTTTCTGTGACACCGACACAAATCAGAAAGGGCTGTTATCTCAGAAATATTTGAGGCTCTTTATCTCCTCACCTTTGGAGGGCTGATTCCAAAGGGAAAGTTGTACAGCTTCATTTGGGAAGTGGCTGAATGCAAGTGACTCCACGTAAGAGGCACAGGGCACATGCCAGGTCACAGATAAACTGAGCAAGCACTTGCAGCGGACTATCATAAGGTCTTCTGGCTATGAAATTTGAATTTCTGGCTATGAACCTCAGTCTGGGCTGAGAAGGAACATGAGAGATAAACAGAAATTAAATGTGAGAACTGAAAAGCTCGTGGTTTCTCACTGTTGGGGAAGTCACTTGAGTTTCTTTCTGATGGTTTCAAAAAGAGCAGAAGCAGGGATTTTCTTGCACTTCAGCTATGTCAGATTGGGGAGCTGGTTCTGGTTTATCTCATATAGGAGACAGCTGCCAAGATTTATCTTTGCAAAGTGTTTTGCAGAAGGGGAAACAGAAGTGAGAAAGGTCTGGTATCTTGCATAACTCCGGCCAAAATAATATTATCTGAAATAACTGGTTATCTGAAGTTTGGCCAAAGCCCATTCTGCATGAGACTCTCAACACCAGACTTTTAATGCATTTTTTCATTATTCAAATCAGTATATGGCAGATGTGTATTGTGGAAAGGCCACAAAGCCTTTTGGATTAGAGGTGAGGGCAGGGGAAGAGCTGTGAGATGGGCAGCAATCTGCCCAGCAGGAACTGAGGGAACCGCTGCATAGATGCAATTTCCCAGGACACAAGCCCGTGCGAGGAGCAGCTCGGTACCGTCAGCTCCAGGGGACAGTAGCGTCCTGGGGGCCTTGGCAGGTGGTAGCAGAGGAGGGAAACTGGAAATTAGAATCTCAGAATCATAGAATCATGGAATAGCAGGTTGGAAGGGACCACAAGGATCATCTGGTCCAACCTTTCTTGGCAAGAGCACGGTATAGATGAGCTGGCCCAGCTCCCTGTCCAGCTGAATCTTAAACATGTCCAGTGTTGGGGAATCCACCGTTTCCCTGGAGAGATTATTCCAATGGCTGATCTCATAGTCAAAAATTTCCCTCTTGTGTCCAATTGGAATCTCCCCAGGAGTAACTTGTACCCATCACCCCTTGTCTTTTCCATGGGATGCAAAAAAAATCCAAGTGTACGCTCCATGAACTGATGAAGATGACCAAACCCGTTTGCTCTTAGGACTGTTTATTCTCTGTATTGAACAGAGTGTATAGCTCTGGTGCAACTTCAGCACTGTGTGAACACTATGTAGGGACCTGCCCGAGCAATCACACTTCTGAGCTCTAAAATACCCAGAGAGGCCTGTCCACATCCTCACTCCTTCCTTAAACTTCTGCAATTCTCATCTCCATGGTGCTGGAGAGAATAAAGCGGCACTTAATGGCGAGTTTTGCTTGGAGTGGTCCAGCTTTCCCCTGCGTCCGAGCATCCCGTCTGCTGTGTTTCTCTTTTTTGTGTGTGCTGAAGGATGCCTCTTCGGAGTGAGAAAAGCAAAAGGAGGGTTTGTTGTGTTCAAGCAGAGTGTGTTGTGCCCGGTTTAGCTCTCCCCCTCCCAGGGAGGGGATAGTGCCCTGTGCTGGTTTCCTTTTGCCGGCTGATGGCAGCAGCGCATCTGCGGAGAGGAACGGAGCAGGCAGGGACAGGCAGCTCTGCCGGCTCACCTACCTCTTCCCTTTGCTCCTCATTGCCCCAGATATCCCAATTAAGAGTTGCACTGATGCAAACTGGTCATTGCCTCATCAAATAATTCGTGCACAGAAGTGTTATTTCAGAGTGGCATGGGAATAAATAAGTCTGCTGCTTCTGAGGGAAAAACTGCAAGAAACTTTCCTTGTCTGTACAACAACGATTTTCTGCAGCAAGGGTGATGAGAGCCTGGCCCAGGCTGGCCAAAGAGGTGGTGGATGCCCCATCCCTGGAGACATCCCAGGCCAGGCTGGACGGGGCTCTGAGCAACCTGAGCTGGTGAAGATGTCCCTGCTCATGACAGAGGTGGCACTGGGGGAGCTGGAAAGGTCCCTTCCAACTCAAACTATTCTGTGATTCTATGATTCTAACCCACTTGCTGATTTGTCCCCTTCATTCACAGCAGAACCGATGAATCACCTCCAAAAAATAAATGCCAGGCAGTGAGTTGTTCCTCCTGTAAAGATGGGACTGATATTTCCTTGGGAGGTGATGGTGTGATTCCCTCTCCTTCAGAGGGGCTTTGCCCCCCTGTTACTCACTTCTCCCTGGGATGTGTCAGTGCGTGACATTCCATTTAAAGGAAAAGATTATTTCCTGCTTGTCTTAAGCACAACTGATGATTTTAGGGGGAGAAGGAGGACAATACACTATTGTTATGTTGTTCCCCATCTCAGCCTGGCACTGGAATATTTAAGCTCTCCCATGAATTATGCAGCTTCAACCCCTGAGCCTGTTTTGCACTTCACACTAACCGGGCCCATAAAACAACAGGATTGCTCCCGGCATACATTATACCGTATAGGACATCTCCCACCGAGCAAGCTTTGTCTGCGCTGCCACAAAGGCTGTTGGGATTTTTTTCCCTGTCTCCAAGAGGGATAATGAGCAGGAGAGCTCCTGGCTTTAAAATATTAGTGGAAACAAGTCACCTGTGTTTTTTTTACCTGGTGCTAACTAGCTGTCCTCACCGCATCTCCCACTTACAGCTGATCCCATGTAGTTTCCTTTTTATCACACTGCCATGCCCTATAGCAGGAGAGCTATACAGCACTTAATCTACAGGAAAAAAAAAAAACAAAACACCGTATTTAGCTGACAGACAAAGACAAAACGAGCCAGGTCAGTAGTCTGCACCATCACAACAACAACCGTATTTGTGTGATTTAAAGAAGAAAAACCACGCTGGGTGATTGCGTAGATCAAGCCTCTCTCTGAGCAGTTTTGCACGGGCATGATCAGTGTCTGCAAGTGAGTATTAGATCTGATTTACATCTAGCTGAGAGTGGTCAGGTATCGATGAATAACCCAAAATAGGAATTATTTCTTTCTCTTGATTAGGAGTTAGGTACCTAAGATGCAGCAATGAGCAGGAGCAGAATCCTATAATGGCTTGAGGCTCATACATACCCCATCACACAAACCATATCCCTTTCTGTGTCCTTGTAAGAGATTTTTGTAGCATTTTAATGATGCTGCTACTCAGAACAGAACCCCTTTGGTGTCAGGTTTAGTCACTCCCAGCCATGCTGTGCAAAGCTTTCTCCTCCTCAAAGGAAAAGGAAAAATGAGGCAAGAGGGAAAGAAAAAAAAAGGGCCCCCTACCCCTTTGCATGCAGATACCTTTACACTCACCCTAAACTACAAAGGTGAGGCTCTTGATGAATTTTGGATTAAAAGGAGCAATATGCCTCCCTGGACATCTGGTCTGTCGTCAATAATGACATTAGGATCTGTCACATAGGAATTGCCATCTGTGATCCGGTCAGGGGCCTTTCAAAGGGAAGGAAATGGGAGGGTGGGGATCAAGGAATGATTTGCTGCAGGGAAAAGCGACTTGCAAGCTCCGGAGGTGCCTGTGCCCTTCCTTCAGCTCTGCAAATCACTCCATTCCTTCATTAGGTTTGAGGACAAAGGTAGAAAAATCTTGCGTCTTTGGAGAAATCTTGGAAAACCTTTGCTGGAGGGAGGAGATGAAGTGGGGACACTTCAGATTGTCTGCAAGGAGGTTGGAAAAAAAGGGCTATACTGAGATCTGAAGCTTCATCCAAACAGAAGATGAGGGTGATGCTCAGATGAAAAGAAGAGCCAGAGACCTAAAAATGCTGGGAGAGGTTTTCCAGCTGCTCTGTGAATTTTTTTGCATCATCTGGGTTACACCACCTGCCCAGCCTCTCCCAGACTGGAGCTCTTTGGGAATATGGGTGTCTCTGGAAACCCACCTGCTGCCACGGCTGCAAAAGCAATAACATTAGAACCTCCAGGGACCCAGGGATGCTATTTTCCACATGTTTTGTTTTTCTCTTTATTAGCTAGGTATAAACTTTCCCCACGGAAACCTAAGATTAATCCCATCACCAGCCCATCAGCTATTTATTTAAAGAGGTACATCCTCATCTTGTATTTTGGCCATCAATCCCCATTAGTTTCCCTATCTGGCTGATTGAATAGTCCATCGCCTGTACTAATAAGCACCCATTAGTTGTTCCACAGAGCTTTGGTTTTATTAGAAACAATTCATGTCAGTCTAGGCCGGATGAAATGCTTTTAGCTGGATTGTTTTGATTGCATTACTTGGAAGGTGGCACACGAGTGCCTGGAAGGTTAGAGAGATGCAGCAGCTGACGGAGCTGCTTTTGCACATATGCGATGCAGGAGAAGTGCCAATGATTTAGGACAAGAGGTGATGGTTTTAAAATAAAGGAGGAGATTCAGGCTGGACATGAGGGAGAAATTGTTGCCCCTGAGGGTGGTGAGAGCCTGGCCCAGGTTGGCCAGAGAGGTGGTGGATGAACCATCCCTGGAGACATCCCAGGCCAGGCTGGACGGGGCTCTGAGCAACCTGAGCTGGTGAAGATGTCCCTGCTCATGGCAGGGGTGGCACTGGATGAGTGTGGAAGATCCTTCCAACCCAAACTATTCTGTGATTCTATGATGTGATTGTGAACAAGGCGAGGATTTGCTGCAAGCGCACAGGGAGTGTATTTAAATCTGCAGAAGTGGCTCTTTGGTTTGCACCGTTTGGGTCAGTCTAGAAGGAATCTCCAGCATTTTGAAGCAAATGTTCCCATCACCTTCTGTCTGGCTTGGGGCTTTCAAACTCTGGTGGATCTCAGGACTTGTCATTCCTTTTTCATTCTCCCTCTTCATTCCTTGCACCACAAGCCCAGAAATTTCCCTTTTTTGCAGCATTTTGAGCTACAATAAGCTATTTACAAGCATTTTGGCTCACTGCTCTGAAAAAAAAGAAAAAAGCGTGGACGGCAGGAATTGCTACAAATCACTGTTCAGCTGCTCTTCATCACGCCAGCTCTGGCTTCCATCTACCCGACAGCCCCGCTAAAAGGATAATAATGCTTTAAAAATAATGCTTTAAAAATTAGAGTCAGCCAAACAACTACTTCATAAATTCATGGCCTTGCCCTGATCCTTTCCAGAAGTTTTTCTTTCAGATTGAGTCCACAGCAGACCTTGGATTCCTTCTCTTTGGAAATGCTGCTGCTTTTCCACTTTCCGAGCGCTCGCTGGGTCACCCAGCTATGCAAAGGGGGTTACCAATTACGTGTCATTAGCTCAACAGAAACAAGCCTCCTTTCAGGATAATCTTGTGATCTCTCCTTCAGAGAACATGGGATAATCTCTCCGTGATATTGTCTCATTGTGGGATTTTTGTCCTTGATAGATAAATCAGGCCCGAAATCCTATTAAGAGCGATTCTGCTTCCCCTGAAAAGAGACAAACTTGCAGGTAAAACATAGTCTTGGAAAACTCAAAAGAGACCCTTGGCTTTGTCTACCTGATGGGAAACAGCTCAATTTTGCAGCACCTGTCTCCATCTGTGCCACTTCTGAAAGCGACTGAAGATCTAACACAACCCTGGCTTTTCTAATCCCAATATGAAAGCACCAGAGCAGCTTTTGCCCCATACCAGGGACATCCCGTGGGGACTTAACCTTGCAGAAACGGGGATGCTGGTGCAGCTAATGAAGAACTACCTGAAAGGAGGTTGTAGAATGGAGGGCATTGGTTTCTTCTCTCAAGCAGCAAGCAGTAGGATGAGAGGAAATGGCCTCAAGTTGCGCCAGGGGAGGTTGAGGTTGGATCTTGGGAACAATTTCTTCCCCAAAGGGCTGTTGGGCATTGGAACAGGCTGCCCAGGGCAGTGGTAGAGTCACCATCCCTGGAGGGGTTGAACAGATGCGGAGATGAGGTTCTCAGGGACATGTAACAGTGCCAGGGGTGGGGGAATGGTTGGACTTGATGATCTTGAGAGTCTCTTCCAGCCAAAATGATTCTATCCAAAAAGCATCTTGGTGGACAAACTGGGAGGTGAGCTCTTGAGTTGATAACATGTTGCCTTCTTTTTTTCGCATTAAAAAATGTGGTGACACAGCACTGCTGATTTCCCATGAATAAATAAAATGAATAACAAACAACCCCAACTCAGATAAAAACCACCTCTGTCTGTAAAGATACCCACATCTTCTTTTGCCTGGGATTAAAGTGGAGTCTTGCTGAGAGGAAGCTTAATAATACACGCTGGAGGTTGGGCTCCAGGGAACCAGAAAAGGTTATTAGAATCTACATTCCCTTGAAGCACAGTTTTGTACCCTGCTTAAGTCACGAGTTTATTATTAAGAACAATATTTTGCGTTACTAGAGCTCCTTGAAAGCTTTGGAGCCCTTTGTGCGATGCGTAGCTGGTGGTGTGGATTTTAACCCGGTTTCTCCTGTGGTTGCTCTTTCATCATGATGGGGCTTGTTTTGACCTTTTGGTGCCTCTTCTTAGAGGCACAACAAATAAATAGAGAAGTTATTTTTGAGTACCGAATCTGAAAATGGCAACGAGTTGGCTGGATTCCCATAGCAGGTTCATGCCTCTTGGTTGACATGTAAATTTTTTAAGATGCAAAGAAATCCTGTCTTAGTAGCAGCCTCCCAGACACCACTGCAATAAATACAGACTCTGTTTAGCAATCCCTGCATGCTGTTCAAATCTAGGGTCTTTATGTCATTAAGGAAGTTATGACAATAGAAGAAAAACAGATTCATCAGCCATGAAAGGAGTTTGAAAATGTTGTTTTAAAAAAGTATGTAGATTTTATTTTAAAAGGGTTTAAAAATAAAGTCTCTCCTTTTAGAAATCTGACAACTCCAGCAAAGTCAAATTGCTTCTCAAGGGATGTTGACGGGAAGTGGGATCCTACCCAAGTCTGGGATCGATAAAAAAGGAAAGTAGTCTGTGTTGTCTTAGATTTTGGGGGTTTTTTATTTACTCAGAGCCATTCAGCCATGAAGGACTCTGGTCCCTGCAGTGCATCTGTTGAGTTTGTGGTGCACGGACATCGGTGTCTCCCTGTAGCTGTTTTTGCATCTGAAAATAGTGAGGGTGATCTAAATCTCTTGGGTTCTTTTCCTTCTTGGTATTTTGCTTTTGGCCTCCTCTGGCTGTTGGGAAGCAGGAAGGTGCTTCCCCCATGAATCAGAGGAAGCTGGTGTACAAGAAAAGATCTGCAGGCTTCTCCAGTTTTGAATACTTTTTGGGGAAAGTATGAATATATCTCATATATTAATATATCTCATGTAATAAGGCCCCTTCCCTTCCAGTGTTGTGTTGCCATGTCCCACCCGTCCTACACTGCCCATCAGCCATTTCCCTTGGTGCAAACAATAAAATTTAATTAGATTAATTTTGTTGGAGCTGCAGGAGGGTCTGGCCCATCTGCTACCAGTGAAACCACAAGAAGCTGGAAGAAACATCTTTCCTCCTCACTGCCAAAACCACTGGGTCTGTAACATCTCCTGTGTCACATCCTCGCCCCAGGACTGGCAGGAACACGTCCGATCTTCAAAAATAAATCCATCACGGGGGCAGGGAGCGGATGAAGCTGCTGCAGATATAAAGGTCAAATTATAAAGGCCATGTTAAAATATGCTCATAGGAAATGACAGCTTATAAGTGCTGTTATATAATTACTTATGTCAGGCAGATAAGGCTGGACAGCAATTATTTTTAACCAAAATCACGCAAGCAACTGCTGTAGGAACTTTCCTAGTTCTCAGCATTTCTTTTAGTTATCATTTTTGGGGCAAAACACGGAGCTTTCCAGGATGAACAGCTGTCTGAAAGGGTTGGTTTTCACTTTCTTCAGTCTGAAGGTGGGGATGCTGCCTTACTTATCTTTTTTTTCTCCCTTCTCATACAAGTAAAACCTATGCATTGTAGTCCACTGAGTCCATCTCGAGCTGCACCCAGAGGGATGCCCTGAGATGACCCAAAGCAAGAACATGGGATGGGAAACCGCGTTGTCCTTTTGCAGGCGGGTGTCACAGCCTTTTGCTCAAGCCTGGCACACAAAATCCAGGTTCTGTTGGTCCAGCATCAGCTTCCAGCCTCTGCATGGTCTATAATCTTCTCTCATGTTACCAGAGAAGCTTTCTTAGCCAAATATATTTCTCTGTGCCTTATGGAGAGATCTTGGGACTACATATCATCTTACTTAGTGCTTCAGTCTTGGCTTTTTGACCCATGCCTGGGGGTGCTGCCCCCATTCTATCAAGGTCTTTTGAACCTCAGCAGAGACGTTCATCATCCTGGGGCCTCAAGGAAGGTATCGATCACGTATGATGAATCGGCGCATGTGTCATGCAGGAGGAACGATCAGTTAATGGATGAAAGATGTGAGAGCTCGTACTCTCACCTCGGGTCACTGCTTGTTCCTCTTCCCTGATGTGAGGATCTTCCTCGGTGGTGTGGGACATGCAAAGGAAAAGGGCTGTGGGTGTTGGTGGCACCTTCTCCTGGGGACAGAGTCTGAGTGCTCCTGGGTGGCACCGCCACAATTGGATTTGGAGTGGAAGGAAAGTTAAATGAAATGCCGCTTTGGTCCATGGTAGGGAAACCAAGAGGGCCTGGTGCAGCAGATGACACAGGAGAATATCTTGATGAAATAAAGTCTTCCTCCAGTTTTCCACCAGTGCCCTGGGGATTGAACAACCCTTTTTTCTGCAACGCAGCCTTGACAGCTCTGGCCAAACCTCTTACCACCGCAGTATGAGCAGGGCAATGAATGTCCTTCCGAATCAGGTGGATTAATGGGGTTTTTATTCCACACACAGCATTAGTGTCATTACACGAACAGAAACTGCCAACGAGCGGCATTGGTAAAGATCTACAGGTTTAAATTGAATTTTCCCTCTCTCTACCACTCTCCAAATATCTTTTGCTTTAAAGCAGCATAATTCATTTCACCTCCAAGGCTAAAATGTCACATTATTTTAGCTTCTTGACTTGATCGCTGCATCCCTGAGCAGCGGGTTTGCAGCATGGAGAGGTTCTGGGTTATGTGGTCCGTAGGGACCATGAGGGACATGGGTGGGTGCTTGAGGCACTGGCACTAAAAAAATTCCCATGGCAGGATCACTTTGGAGCTCCACAGCTTTGGAGACAAAGCCAGGAAGGAGGAGATGCCATGAAGCTCTCGTTCATGCTGCTCTCCAAGCCTGCAGGAATTACTGCAAATAGTGATTTAGTAAATCTTTGTAACCCAGCGCAATATCACGCATCCCCACTGAGAGCTCTTCTGCATGAGATGTTATTCCGAAGGGCTGTTTCCGATTGATTTTTTTTCACCCCCTATTTTTTTTTTCCCCCTGTATGAATGTTTTGGAAGAAAAGCACATTATTCCAAATGCGATTAAGTCATTTGGAAGAGGATTATGGTGTTTTGGAATAACACCCTCTTATTCTAGAATGAGATCAGTCACACGGGGAGTTAATCAGAAACAGCTATTTTTGCTGCTCTGGGAAATCTCCACCAGCACCATGAACAATCAGACAACTGGAGTCACTCCCACTGGTGCCTTCTTCCACCCGTGGGATCTAAGGCCAGTCACTGCGTTATGGCTCAGTAATTTAGAGGTATAATTTAATTATTTCTGGACTTCTTGTAGCAGTGAAGACCTGAGAGTCCTCCGTAGGAATTGCAACAAATAGGTATTTCATGGACTGAAAATCAAGACAATTTGTAAAGAGCTGTTGCCTGACAGAGATGTTCGCTTCCCCAAAAGCCTCTCGGTTTATTTCACTGGATCAAACCACCCCGGAGGCATCTGTTTTCATACCCACAGCATCGCTTTTCCCATCGGCTGTGGGGCTGCATCTCTTACTGGTGAGCTGCATCCCTCGGCCGTGGACACAACAGGCATGAGCATCGCCCATAATGCTGCATCCTCTGCACGCACACGGCTCTGCCATGATGCAACAGCCCAGGAACTGTGGGCTTGCATATGCCACAAATTATTTTTTTCATCCTCTGATATGTATTTATTATTGAAAATTAAAGGGTTTCCTAAATTTTTATTTCTGAGCCAGGCCAAACACAGCTTAGGCAGTAAGCAATGCATATTTATTTCCAGCTTGAGAAGGAAAAATATAACTTATTTCGTTGTGTTTTTATAATTTCTTTTCTGTGCATATGCAAATTGCTGGTTTATTTGTGTGAGATTTATGCAGCTAAATGATGGGGAATTATAGATGCAATTCAGCACTTAGAAAGGAGAGAGACAATTGCTGCAATTTGCTTGTGCCATGCGCTAATTCCTTCAGAAAATGCTTTTGCTCGTTTATTTGCACCAATTTCTGCACCCCTAAGCAAGCTGGGGAGATTTTCTCCAGGGTCAATATACTGCAAATGGTATATATTTCTTTCTGCCTGTGCCATCACCTCCCCATAATGCTTTCAGGCAATTAGTAACAATAATGAAATATAGCTGCGATTTCTCAGTGCTGGAGAAACACAGCCAGTGCTTGTGAATCAAGCACATTTTCTGATCAAATTGGCCATTTAAGCATGCTGCTCAGGAAGCTTTAAATCCACCTCCATGGATCACTATGCGCTAAGCTCCATGTGGGGGAACTGTTGGAAGCAGATTTTTTTCCCTGCCAAAACTGGACTAGGTCTGCCAGGTGACGCTTGTGGGATTGGGGGAACCTCTCACCTCGGTGAGAGATGATGGATTGTGGATGCTCATGAGCATCATTCTCGCTGATCATAGAATCACAGAATAGTTTGGGTTGAAGGGACCTTCCCAGCTCCCCCAGTGCCACCCCTGCCATGAGCAGGGACATCTTCACCAGCTCAGGTTGCTCAGAGCCCCGTCCAGCCTGGCCTGGGATGGCTCCAGGGATGGGGCATCCACCAGCTCTCTGGCCAGCCTGGGACAGGCTCTCACCACCCTCAGGGGCAACAATTTCTTCCTCATGTCCAGCCTGAATCTCCCTCCTTTAGTTTAAAACCATCACCCTCTGTCCTATTGCAATAGGCCCTGCTAAAATGTCTGTCCCCATCTTTCTTGTATGATGCAACAAGGTAGTGGTTTGCAAAGCCAATGGCAGCAAGAACTGGGGCATTTCCCAGGTTCTCCTCCATGTATCTCCAGGGTAAAGCTGAGCAAGGAAATCCCACAGGGCCAGGATGCAGGATGGAGACAGGACACAGGGATGGAGGATCCAGAGCCCCAGGAACCAACCTGGAGGTCCTGCAAAAAGGACTTGTTGTAGTTAAATGTCACAAGACAGCTGGTGCCCAGCACTTCGGAGAAAGGGAAGTGATTTAGGTTTGGCCATTATCAGAAAAACATGTGCGGAGGACGGGGCAATGAGAAGAGCAGCCGTTTTCTATTAGGATAAGAGTAGGTCAGGTGTAGTTAAAACTGGGTAAATGGAGCAGGAAATGTGGCTGTATATTACTCACCCAAGATATATTGCACACATTAGCTTTTTTTGATCGGGTTATTTGGAGATTCGGCACTCCGAGTGGTGTTTTAGGGTGGCCAAATCCAGGCTTTGTACTCTATTAAAATAAATATATTGCTAGTGTTTAATAAAGTCACAGAGTTTCAATGTAACCGAAAGTCTGGGAGCGGTCTTGTCTAGAAGTCTGAGGTCTTAATGAATCCATGCCTGCTATGGGCTTTTGAAGGTGGAAGGTGTGATTTTAATATTGTTTATGTAGGAAAATAATTTATGAATATTCATATGATGATGTTACCAGCTTCAATGTGTTTCTGCTCTTGGGAACTTCAGTGGGTTTTCTATCATGGCAGAGCCTGTGCAAGGGCTGCAGGTTTTGCTGCAAGTGCTTGTGGCTACCCTGGCCTGTAGAAAGGCTGGTCTGAAATTTGGGTATGAAAACTGCACCTTATTTGCACAAGATTTAGGAAAAGGCACTTTTTTCTGTTAAAAAGCCACATGCAGTGTGGATGGAATTATTGGTACTGGGCAAGGGAAAATGTGTTGAACTTTTTTTTTCGATGCTTGAGGAGTTAAAAGTGAGTTTTAATGAAGAATGGTGTGTCCTCTCAAAAGTGGAGAAGAAGCTGCTAAGGCAGACAGTCATTATACAGTAAAATTAACTTGCATTAGATGGTTTTCTATAATAGAAAATAAGAACTTTCATCTCAGCTGTATCCTGTGTACATCTGCATTTACCTTTGATGCATTTTGACCCCCCCCTTGGTGCATGGAGAAGCTCTTTATAATTTCCCTGGGGCTCCTTGGGAATCCCTGGGATAAATAAGTGAAAAATACGTGCTCCTGGCATTGCAGTGTCCCTTTTTCCTGTCAGTGACGGAGAGCCGAGTCTGGGTACAATTGAGACACTTGGATCCTGCTGATTCCCTACCTGAAGCCTCCCAAATCCTGTTTTTTGGAGAGGAGCTGCTGTTACAGCTGGGGCTATTACTGCACATGCAAACAGAATCATGGAATAGTTTGGGTTGGAGGGACCTTCCCAGCTCCCCCAGTGCCACCCCTGCCATGAGCAGGGACATCTTCACCAGCTCAGGTTGCTCAGAGCCCCGTTCAGCCTGGCCTGGGATGTCTCCAGCGATGGGGCATCCACCACCTCTCTGGCAACCTGGGCCAGAGTTTTACCACTCAAAATAAAACAAATGGGGAGACTTACCCAGCTCCCCATTCCTTGTAATGCCACAGGGTGACGGATGGTTCATCATCTGCAGCCTCCAGCCCATCTGCGGGCAGTAAATCCTGCGGAAGCGCTCGGGACTGACCGCAACTTCGTTCCTTCTTTGCCTCCGACAAAGGTTTATTGTTTCGGCATGACCTGCTTTTAGGAGCCCCCTGAGTTCCAGCCATATATCTGTCCTTGATGAATCCTGAAGGGCTCTGGGACCCCGGCGGGGTCACCAAAAGGGTACAGCACGGCTGGACGGCAATTATCCCCCAGGCTGGGAAAAGCCAGGGCCAAGGCTGCACTGTGACCTGGAGCCTCTTAAAAAAAATCTTTGAAGGGTCCCAGGCAAAGCTCCTGGTTGCTCTGAATCAGCGTGTCCTCCCCCAGGCATCCTCTGCAAATGAATAAATAAATTGGTGTTTCTGCTTGATGATGAGTTTATTTGGACATCACATAGTAAACAAAATGCTTTACCCTGTCCCAGAAACCCCTGGGCTGGTGGGGAACATCTTTTGACTCTTCGGTAGGTGCTTTTGGGTGAAATCCTGCAGGACTGAAGTGCTGTGCTTCAGATTTGTGAGGTCATTAGTTTCCTGTTTCCCGGCTCCAGGCAGCTCCTGCCTGGCAGAGCCATTGAATGGGGTTAAACCTGAAAGAAATGGGCAAACCGTGAGTGTGCAAACTGCTGGGTTTGTGTTGAATGGGAAATGAGAAGCAAAACCTGGATGGTAACAGGCAAAATAAAACAAGGTGGTTTGAAACGAGAGGAAACGGCCTCAAGCTGCACCAGGGGAGGTTGAGGTTGGATCTTGGGAACAATTTCTTCCCCAAAGGGCTGTTGGGCGTTGGAACAGGCTGCCCAGGGCAGTGGTGGAGTCACCATCCCTGGAGAGGTTGAACAGACGAAGATGAGGTTCTCAGGGACATGGGGTAGTGCCAGGGGTGGTCTTTTCCAACCAACATGACTCTATGATTCCATGATTTGTATTTGTCACAGCTGGGGAGGGGACAGCCAGAGAGGTGCCACTGTCCCCTGCCCGATGGGCTGGAGAGGAGGCAGCTGCTCCGGAGGGAAGCCTCCACCTGCCTCCTCTTGATGCTCAGCAGCACTTTCTTTATTTAATCTCCTCCAAGAAAAGTAGCCCAGTTCCCACTCCCAGCCACAAGCAAACTCTATCTCTGGAATCGAGCAGCAGCGCCTGGCAGCCCCTTCTCGAGGCTCCACTGGGAGCAAAGGCTGTTGGCTCCTGTCAGTCCGCTAAAATGAAAATCAAAGGCAAAAGGTGCTGGTTTTGGGGGGAAGGCCACTGTCACTCCAGGGAGATGCCAGTGTGTCCTGTATGCATTAATGAAACACTTTCCTTCCAGTTAGGACTTGAAGGATGCTCATTGAAAATCAGGCTGCCATGGAAACTGAAGGTGTTTAGTCTTTTGGGAGTGTGTTGGGCAGAGGCAGGAGAGGTGCAGGAGTGGAAGAACAGCCTCTGCAGATGAGGCATTTTAGCGAAACCCTTGATGTGCCATCAGTTGGTACCTGTCTGTTGCTTACAGCAGCTAAGTGTAGGAGAGGAGGGTTCGTCTCTTTGCTGGGTGTTTTCCCAGCCCTGGGAACCTCCCTGCTCTCAGTGTGTCCCTGCGTGGATGTGACACACGGACCCTCGTGCCCTCAGAGGCTTTTGCGTAGCACCAGCATGGTGTCTGGAGGGGACCAGGAGCTGCGGAGGCACCGAGCATCCTTCTTTAGGCACCAGGTGGGGGATCTTCAGCTGTCAGAGCCCCCCTGGTCCCTGTAGGACAGGTGTGAGCACCCCAGTCCCCTGCACCCCCTCTCCCCGTACCTTGAGGATAAAGGCTGGGGAGGTTCAAGCATGGAGAAATAATGGAATTATTGCACTTCTCCGCTCTGTCATGTACCATTCGTTTTAATTAATGCAGCACATCCGCACTGTGACAGTGGTATTAATGAAGGTAGGGAGGTTATTGTGGAAAAGTGTCATCTTCCCACACCTTGTCACTTCGAGAGCTGTCCCTGAAACAAAGTCCCTCTCCTTCCCCTGCTCCTTCTCCCCATCTTCTGGCTCTTGCTGGGAGCATGTGGCCATGGGCAGGTGCTGGGGGCACAAGAAGTACCTACTAATGCATGTTTAATTAGGATAATTAAATGAGTTGTACTGGGAAGAAGGACCGGAGCGTGTCCCTGTTGCACACATGATGCAGCTCTTCGAGGTGACTCACACAACACCGCGCAACACTTGGCTGTGAGCACAGATACCGCTGGAGGTCATGGTTAAGTCTAATTAATTGCAAAGATATCCAGCACTTTCTGTTGGGCACATTTTTGCTTGGGCCCAACACAGCGTGGGCAAAGCTGGGAGCCGTGCAATGGCTCCATCTGAGTTTGAAGGCAAAATGCAAAGAAATAGGTGAAAATAAAAAGCAAAGCAGCCACCTTCCCTCTCATCAAACGTTCCTGAAATCGGCACGTTTGTGCAGAAAACTACGACATTTTTCTGAGTGGGATGGAAAATCCTCAGTGCCAGAGGACAGGGCTGTGCAGGTGCTTCGAGCATCACCCACCTGATCAATTAACTCAGTTTGGATTTGGATTCTAGTTAACACACTGCCAGTGTTTTACCACCATATCCAGAGCCATAATTACAGTGATTGCACGGATCAATTAGCAGCTGCTTAAAGCCATTAGCAGCCTAGCCAGTATAGCTCATAGCAGCCCCGCGTGTGGTCAGACTTCATCAGGTGGGACCTCTCCTTCTGGTTCCTGCAGCGGGCAGCCCCTGGAATTATTTTAAATCTGAATTTTAATCTTGTTTTCCTCATTGCACATCAGTAAAAAACTAGTGATGTCCCCAGCACGGTCGCTGGGCATCCCCAGCGCTCGGAGGCATCGGTGCGGATTCTCCGATGTCTGATAAAATCAGCCTCTGCCCGCTAAGATGCACAGAGTCAGGCAGGATGGATTCGCGCTGGGATGGCAAAAACCTGGTTTTTAAGGAAAAAAATATTTCTTTTTCAAAGGAAAAATCTTTCCATTTGTGCCTTGTTTGGCTGCAAATGTTTCTTTTCTTTGGGATTTTGACATCTCTTCTTGGGCTTGGCCAAAAGGTGACACTTTTGCTTCGTGATGAGCTGTTGAGTCAGAAATTTGTCCTTGTTCAGCACTGGAAGAAATACCCAAATCCCCCAAAGTCTGAGATTATCTTGAAACATCCATTTTCAGTGGGAAAAGCAAAAACCTTTCCTGGGGCCTCATCCAGGGGGTCAAGCAAACTGGGGGGAGAAGCAGGGGAGGAATGTGGATGTTTTCTCATACCTAAAGCCATAAGGGAAGACAGATATTTTCTCTGTGCCTCAATTTCCCTGTAGGAAATGTAAATATTACCTCTGCCTGCCCACATCACCCACGGCAGCTCTGGTTGAAGGATGGAGATGAAGTTCCAGGCTCTTCATGAAACCGCCTTGATGTCCTGGTGAGCACCAACACCTCGAATACAAGGTTTGCATTCACAATAGAAGATTCAGTGAATAACATCCAAAATACTCCCCAAAGAGGTAATTTATTTCAAAATGTCCCCCAAAAGTGCAGGTTAAAAATGTCCCAGGAGAAGCTAGAGGCTGTAATATTAATATTAATAAGTCATATATATATAGTATATAATAGAATAGTAATAATTACTAATAATGTATATAATGTAATAATTATTTATGTAATATATAATCTTGTAATATTCAACATCTCACATGCAGGGATTTTTTTTCCCTTTTTCCTTCCTTTGATGAAAGGATTTGCAAGGTTTAGTGGTTGTACATCCCAACCTGTGTGGCCCTACGGCCAAGGTGTCCTCGGTGGCCTGTCTGTCCCCAATGGGGAAGAACCCTTTGCATTTTAAAAATGTGAATAAATGGAAAGATATTTTCTTTTTGGCCTTTCCCGCCCCCACCCTGGTTTATGGTTGGTTTGGTTTAGGTTGTTTTGTTTTGTTTTGTTTTGTTTTGCGTTTGTTTTGGTGGTGGTGGTGGTGGTTGGTTGGTTGGTAGTGGCAGTGGTAAATATTTCTCATCTGAAGGATGATTTTCTCGTTGGGAAGCGGATCGCTCTGTGTGTGACTTATCTTGTTTCTACATCGACGTGCATGGGGTTTTATAGACACAAGTGCCCTTGTATCTGCTTGTGGTTAGTTGATAATGCAAAAACATATGGGCTGTCATGTACTTTTCAATGTATTCCTGTACTATAGAATACAGAAATAATCTGAGGGGTTAAATAAAAAAAAAACCTTGAGGATGGTATTGTTCGTGCTGGATAAAATCCTGTGAACAAAGCAATTGGCATCATTTCACTTGCAAATTGAGCAGCGAAGCAAAATACCGTTTATGAAACTGTAATTTATTCTTGGAAAATCAAGCACTTACAATGTCGGCTTGTCGCAGGTTAAGTTACAGAAAAGGGAAAAAATAGATTAATGATGAACGTGACAACATTTCAGGGCAAATCATCACAGCGAAAGCCTTTGAAAAGCTTGTATGCTCTCTGCACAAACTGGATATACTTTTTTCCCCCGAGAACATTAAACCAGCGATTGCCTTGGGGCTCGGTGATGCCGGCTGCAACCAAGCAAGGAGCAGCAAGACCCGCTGTGCCCCTTTGCCCCCAACTTGCTGCATCCCATTTTGGGGACCCCTCACCACCTTCAGAAGCCAAAAAGCAAAGTCTGACTAATATTTTTTTTTCTCCTTTCTGCAATTAGTCCATCCCTTAAGTATTCTCTTTCTTGCTGGTGTGTGTATTATAATCTTATGTTTTGGTGCTGAACAGACAAAGTCACCCCTGCAGTGGGGACATCACTGTTGCCACCACAACAGGGGCATCAAACCCCATCATCAGCTCCTCCAGAGAACCACAGGAGATGCTCCATGAAGATGGGTCTCCCAAAGTCTCCTTTCTGCCCTGGATTTTCCTCCCCATCCCTCTCAGCCCTTTTTCTTCTTACCAGGAGATCACTCCCAACTGCACGAACACCCTGGGAGTTGTTCAATGGGGATGGGAAGAATATTAATATAATTTGCACAAGATGAGGACAGAGCTCATCAAAATAAGTCAACAGTGATTAGGAGGTCTGGAGTTTCTGGACCATGTAGAACTGTAAATCCCAGATTGAGATCTCACTCCAGACTTGTGTCTTATATCTTTATTAAGGGAAATACTAGAAAATATTCCCAAACCCAGAGATTTCTGCACCAGCATCTTTGAAGGTCTCACCCCAAGCGCTGGATCCCACCTCTGCCTTGGCAACAGCGTCTTGGCAGGGAGGGAGGAAATTCCTGATCATCCAAACAAAGTTTCTGATAAAGAAATTAATTAAACGGCCTCAAATGTATTATTACCGGTGGTGACCGAGTCGTGACTGGTACCCGACACCCCATGGAGGGACGGGGCGGGTTGTCATCTTGAGGAGCGTTTGGGGCTCCTGGGGTGATGCGGGCCTGGGAGAGGTTTCATTATAATAAGATATTAAGATTTAATTCTGCCTTTTAACACTTTCAGATAGGCAGATAACATCTGTGTGAGCAGAAGTGCAGGTTTTTTACACACCTTTATATCCCCACAATGAGGGTTTTTTTGGGGGCAGGAGCGGGATTTTCCATCATTCGGGCTGAGCCATCGCTCATCTCCCCATGGCACTCACTGAAGGTGATGGTAAAACGGAGTTCGTGACCCAAGGAGCTATTGCCAGTGGTAATAGTGTGTCACGTATTAAGGGAGCATGTTTGAAACCACGTTAGATTATTAAAATTCATAGGAGTGATTTATAGAGGTTTTTAAAAACCAGCAGCTTGCCAATATAAATTGGCTTAGGAAAGTCAACTGTAATCCACCCAGGTCCAAATAATGACATTTCCTCCAATACATCCAAAAAGCTGAAAAGCAGAAAATAATATCCAGGCTCCAGAGATAAGGCGAGCACCCAAGGGAACGAGGACGCTGAAATATTCATGCGATCGCAGATTGGATGGTGGAAATGGCCCTTCCCAGCGGCTGCGTTTAGGGACTGATGAATTTAGTTACTCTACCTTCATATTTATCGCTCAATAAACAAGACAAGCTCCTTCACGATGCTGAGCAAGACTAATTTAGCTATTTTAGCGCTAAGGAAATGGCTTTCTGGGCAAGATGAGGGTTTGATAGGAAGTGAGTTTTGTATGAAATTGGAGATTTTTTAAAATTTAGCCGAGGCAGCGAGTGTTGGTGGGTTCTGTGGTGTGACCCAGGTTTGAGGATTAACCCACCTGGCCCAACCCTTGATTTTGGGGGACCCTGCACCGAGATGAGGCTCAGCCTGTCGGGACCACCCCCATCCGCTGATGAAGACGTTCCAGCTCTTGATTTTTAAAGATTATTTTTCAAGGCAAAGCCCATTGCTATAAAGGTTTTACAGCAGCCGTGCCGGAATTAACCGTGGCTTCGTAAAAATGTCAGCAAATGAAACAGTAATGCCCGAGTGGTATTAGCGCTAAAATGACCTTTCAGATAGTTAAGGTTTTATGGGATATTATAAATTCTCCCTGCGTTGGCAGGGTTGTAACTAGGACATTAATGGTAACATCTTCTCCAGTGGCACCTGAGGCAAGAACCTGGCGTTCGGAGCTGAAAATATCCAATGCATTTTATTGTTAGTATTTCTGGAGCTAAGAGCTGACATGTTTCCAGAAGAAATTTGAATGTGCGTGGTCAAAAGCAGAATTCTTTTATTAAAGATGAGTTTTGAACATTCAGGTAAGGGTTTGGTGGTTTTTTTGAGACTACTAATATTTCCAACAGCAAAAAAAAAAACCCAAGGTGATTTAAACACATCGTTTGGATTCTTTTATTTCCTTAGTTTCTAAGGCTTTAGATTAATATTGTCAAGCCTTTTTTTTATTGCTGTGAAGGGAAGGCAAGACCTTTTTTAATGAAAACCATGAGCTTTATACAGTACCTTGACTCTGCAGCCACTATTTGAAGCAACATATTCTGCTTAACTTACACGAGTAAGTGAGCTCTGATTTTTTTCTAACCTCTTGCGTTGCCACTGGGAAACAAAATCAGCTTCTATGCTTGTATTTATTATGAAGTATACGTTTAGACAATCCGTGCTGCAATTTAGCAGTTTCAGGAGCTTCAGGGAGTTGTCTGAAACATCTTCTCACTCACCTGCTTATTGAAACCTCTTTGGAAAGTGCTGCTGGACTCGGTCTCACTCATTTATTCCCCACAGCCTTTCGCTTTGACCATCGTTTGGCATCAGGAGGAGAGGATGGGGGCTGTTTCTCCGGTCAACTCATTGATAAATGTTTTCCCAAAGCTGCCCTTGCGTTGGGGGTGACTTTCTGGCTGCAGATGGTGAAAAAGAAGCAAGAAAAAAAACCCTAAAATGATCTGGAGAAAGCCAAAGGCATTGCAATATTTTAATTTTGGCAATGAATTGATGCTTGGAGTGAGCTGGACAGCCAGGTCCTGCAGCTTGAGGTCCATGGAGAGGCAGCAGCTCCAGCTCCCTTCCCTGTCTCTGCACAGGTAATGCCTGAAAACGCAGCTGAAACAGTCAAAAAATAAGGGAGATATCGTAATTCAGGCTGCCTCGGTCCCTGCAGGGCTGTGGCTGTGTCCCCATAGGATCAGCTGGCCCCCCAAAAAATCACCATTATCCCCCTAACACGGTGGATTAAAGAAAATGGACCCAGCATCAACACCCTCCTGTCCCCAGGCAGCACAGGGGACAGTTGTGGGTCACAGTCCCGCAAAGAGTCACCAGGTAAATGATGTCCTGTTGGCACCCGAGGCGATGGGAAAAAGCAGATGGCAGCACCAGCTGAGCAAGACCCAAGATTAATTGGGAATTAATTTGCACCTCCAAGCACGAGGTGTCACCCCAGGAGCCCCTTGTCTCAACCCCGTCCCCAGCTGCCAAAGAGCCACCAGCCGTCCCCAGCGCTCCAGCTGACAGCTCGGCCTGAGCTTTATGAGCAAGCCAGCAAAAAACCATGTAAGTCCTCAGCCCTTAAAAACTGCATTTTGGAAGCTGCTCTTTGGTAGGAGCCAAATTCACCACCCCACCCAGAAAGCGACAGTACCCGGAGCCACCGTGCGGTCCCCACGCTACCACCGACCATGAAGAAACCACCACTCAGGCTGAGCCAATCGAGCTCATTTATTCTACCTTTATTTTTCTTGTACAAGTAGCCACAGGCTAAAATCTAAACAGAGCAAACTACAAAAAAACCTGCATTTTATTATTATCTTTTTTTTTTTTTTATACAGAGCTAACAATCGTAGGATCAGTGGGATTTCAAATATCAAGACAGTTCAAAGTAAGAAAGGTAGAAAATAAACAGTAGAAAAGTGCTTTGTAATTTGGGTTTTTAATATTACTCTTAACGGTTGATTCCCAAAGAGGACTGGGACAAAGGTTTAGCATCGTCTTCACTATTGTTATAAACACAAAGACATTGCAAGTTTTAATGATGGAAATACGATCAAAGGAAAATCCCTCTTTGCTTTGTAAGTAAGACCCTGATCCAAAGCCCCGTGAAATTCGGCTTTTCCCCGACTCGCTGTGCTTTGCACCGGCCCCGTCCCTTCTTCGTACAAGATGCCGAAGCTCAGACTCTGGTCTCGGAATAAAACTGGAGCCGTTTCCCCGATTTCCAGTGTTTTGGTGCTGGGGATGCTGGTACTTCACACAAAACCACCTCCCTGCCCGCAGCTCCAGCACAAGCATCCTTCCCTTTTTTCTTTTTAATTTGATGGGTGAAGAAAATAAATGAGCAGGCATCAAGTTGCTTGATAGGATCTTTACTCTGCCTTCACCGGGAGGGATAGATTTCCAAATGCTGTTTGCACAGATGAAGTCAGTAAGTAGCTCCCACCCCGTGCCGCCACTGTTTATTTTCATAAGCTTTTAATTTCCTCTTTGTTTTTAACCGATCTTCCCAGACTTAAGTGCTGTCAGTCAGCTCAGAAAGGGCTCAGACACAGCACTGAGTCCCCCAAAATGCCATGGGATGGTTTTCTTGGAGAAATACCCCCACAGGCAGCAAAAAAATAAATCATCCCTTCACCATCCAGGATTGACAACACTTCGTAGCTTCTTTCCTCTTTTATTGCCAACTTAAAAATGTACAGTCCCTTGGTATAATCTTGGGTGGACGCTTTAAAATTCCCAGACTGGTCCAGCACTTAAAAATATTTCAGCATCTTTACAAAACAAGGAAGAAGAAAGATACGGCAGACAAATAAATACCTGAATCCAACAGCATGAACATACCCTGTCACAGCATAAAACTATTCCCTGTTCAGCTAAAGACAATGTGGATACTGTCCCTGAGGTAGCAGCCATCTCTGGTAAATGTGAGAACTCCAACAAGAGGTTGTGCCCATTATGGGTTACCAAAAAAACCAAACAAACAAAAAATCAGTTTTTGGATAGTTTATTCCTTGCTGTAATTTCATCTCACCATCACCAGAAAAGCAAGAGGGTTGCTGTTGTTTGGGTGGGGTTTTTTTTTGACCTGCCCAGAAAAGGCAGTGAGTTGAATTTGTGGAGTTATTTCCTTGGAAAAAAAATGCTAGAGCATGATATTTCTACCCCAAATGCAGGCAGTTGCCAGTGGCTTGTGCTGGATCAAACACCTGCCCATTATCCAGCACTTTTATCTCTGGATAAAACTCTCTGACTCCTCCCACCAAGAAAAGAGGGAAAAGAAAAACTTAAAAGAAATGTGGTAAGCTGTTGCTTAAATGCTTGTGGTGTGTAAATGAATTATTGAGGTGAAGGGAACGCCAGCGGCACGGGGACGCACACCCAGAGCAACGATGCTCCTGCTCAACCAACAGCCTGGACAAAGCCTGAAGGTGATCCCTTTGAAGAAGCCTCTGATTCCATGAAAAGGGTATGTGCTCATGGATGAGCATTTTTGACACCTGTGAAACCGCATCCAGACCACTGGCAGCACATGGGGACCTGCAGCCCTACGTCTACCCAAGTACAACGTGTTTATCCAAGTACAACAGGTCTGCCCAAGCACAACATTTCTACCCAAGTACAACATGTCTGAGTAGAGCACGTGTCTACCCGAGTACAACACATCTACCGAAGTACGATGTGTCTACTCAAGTACAACATGTCTGCTTAAGTACAACGTGTCTACTCAAGTACAACTGTGCCTCAAGCACAGAATAAAAACCTGGCGGTTTCCCTCAAACATGGGCAGCACTTTGGATGAACCAAGAACAGATTTGAAGCTGTGCTCCACACTGAAACCAAACACAAGCTGGGTTGTTTGGGTTCTTTTGTTGTTCTTTTTTTCTTCTTCTTTCACAGATTAAAGGCCAGACATACACCAGGTGATGTTTTCCCAAATTTTTAGTCGGCACAGCTTTGCCCCAGCCCGGCTCAGGCAAGAGAGGCTGTTGATGTTGCTTCTCCAGCGAAGTGGCAGCTAGAGATACTCCACAGGCACAAAGCCAGAATGTGCCGTTTTGAGAGGGTTTTTTTGCCCAGTTTTGTGTACTTGGGAGGCTTGGATAATTCAGGGAAGACCACGCTCCCCTGCTGGGTCTCCAGATTTCAGCCTCATCCCTTCAGGGACTGACCTGCCACAACTGGCTGCGGCAGGTACCAAAAGTACAGATTGACAAGAGCGGAAAAGAAACCCCAAAAAAGAGGAAAAGCTAAATATCTAAAAAATAGTCTTTAAAGATTTACATCCATTTTTACCATCTCAAACCAAAACATAATCTGCATTGGTTTAAGCCATCACATTTCTGCATAATAAAAAAAAAAAAAAGAAAAGAAAAAGCTCTATTCTGGAGATACTATCACATTTCAACTAGTCAAATGGCACAGCATTTCCCTTTAATAAAAGGAAGAAGTGACAAATACTTGTTACTATTACAATATCACAATAATATGATATTAAATTAATAGCATGTTCACAGCTCCAGGAGTCTGAGCTGAAAGCTAGTCTAAATTCTGAGTTCACTTTGGCAACAGTACTTATTCAATGTGAACGTCGGCGTTACACACACACACAAAATAAAATAAAAAGCTGGGCTGGACTGGGACGGCAAGAGGAGACTGGGATTTCTTTGATATTGGTCTGACAGCCCATTTAGTCTCTTTGGTGGGGTGGGAAGAGGCTATTTGGGGATTTAATGCATAAATTTAACCCTTCACATATTTTCTGTCCTGTAAAATGTTTGCAGGAGGAGGAGTTTTAATGGGACAGCATTTAACGAATGCCAAGCTTCAAGAGCTCCTTGCTCTCAAGGTCAAAGCTGTTACATCTGGGCCAAGCTGGGTGATGTGGTTGGGAAGGACCAAGTCCCACTCGCCAGCCCAGCCCCACACCAGGACACCCCATAGGAGGAGAGACGTTTGCCTTATTGTCCCGTATATTGTATTATTTACACCATTATCAGTAGCATCCTGTTGCCAAACAGGAAGGTGATGGGGATATTTCTGACACAAGGGACTCTTCCACTGGTACCATAAAAAAAAAATACTTTTTTTTTTTTTTTTTGGTTAAACTAATTTCCTTTCACTTTTCCTTCTGAACACGGTGACGTTTGACTTACCACCACCTATACAAAGAGTTCAAACCTTCACATTCACCCAGTTTTAACCAACCCACATGACGGGGAAAGGGCTGCTGCCCTCCAGCACCAGCTGGCCAATGTCCATGTCCATGTCCCCATGGATGACACTGGTCACACACTGACTCACAAGGACAACCCAAAATCCACGGTGGCACATTGGTGGTGGTCCCTGGAGGGTGAGGATCATGCACGAACCCTCTCTTTGGTGTCGGGAGCTCCTCTGCCCACCCTGGGCATGGGGAAGGGCATCCTCTGGTGTGGGCCATAGTCACCTGGGAACCCTCCTTGCTTCGTTCCTCCCAGGGAAATGAGCCCTTCTCAGCTCAGCCCATCCTGGGA